>NC_141149.1:38627623-38934816 GCF_053477565.2 Lygodium microphyllum | reverse complement strand
CAATGATAACATCAAAGAAACATTATTACATGATCTCATAGTTTCAATTCCTAAGAGCTTGTTGTAGATGATTATCTAGTTTTGGACCTTTCTAGTAAAACCAACGGAGAGACTAAACCTTTATAGTACCAAATTTGGTGGTGCAATAGCAACAAATTTGGTACTATTGCACTAGGCAAAACCTTTGCCAAGGTTGCATTATCAGACATGATTGCTTTGTATCCACACAATTTTAAACCCACCCAAAAGAAAAGAAAGTAAGATTTATATACATTAAGCATTGTTTATTTTTCAAAAGAGCGCCATGATATGTCTAACTCCAAAGTATCGTGTGACATCTCTCAAGAAAAAATAAAATGGGAGAGTATCCATAGCTAGTTAAATTTTGCCATATAGAAGAGAAGTTGCACGAGGAGTACACCCTCAGTTTGGAAGGGGTGCTTCTAGAGGAATTAAGCAAAGATAACCTCCATGAAGAATAGTGGTTGACCGTCTTCAAGCACAAGCACCAAAAAGGTACAAATATCTTCTAAAGCCATGTGCACCCTCACTTGGTGGAACATTATAGGTTTCTTTTCAAGAAGGTGTATCGTGCTTCATGCTCTTTTGGGGATGTTTTGGTGGTTCTTGTACTATTTGGCATATTTTAAACTCTTGGTACTTGCATTGAACTTGGTACATTCTTTTTTAACCTTTGGTTCAATTGGTGCTTTTTGGTAGTTTTGAACATTTCGTGCAATTGGTGCTTTTTGGTACTTTCTCTAAATCTTTTTGAACCTTTGGTACAATTGGTGATTTTTGGTACTTTCTCTTAATCTTTTTGTAGCATCTTATATTTTTGGATATATTTATTACTTTTGAAACCATTTTAGAATTATCTAGATATTCCAGTTAGTCTCTAGTTGTTTTCGTTAAAAAGCTAAATAGTAATACCTCTAACTCTTTTAGGTATACTTTGGTGGTTCTTGTACTCAATGTACTTAAAGCTCTATGGTACATGAAGCAGTCTATTGAATTTGGTACATTTGGTACCTTTTGGTTCCTTTAATACTAAGTCTTTTCTTGTACTCTTTGGTACCTTTGGTGTTTATTAGTACATTCTCATGCTATTTTTAGTACAAAACTTTCCTTTGGTGTTGCTTGTAGCTATTATTGATATCTTTTGGTAGACATTTGTGCTCTTTGGTAAATTTGGTACATTAGTTATCATTGCTACAATGGTTGGTAATGGTATTATGGTTTCAAATTTCGGTACTTGCTACTTAGTTCCTATGATATTTTGTTTTTATGAGTTTAATCCTCTTTATTTATTTCACTTGACAATCATAATAGGACACAAGCTAGAGGCCTCTTGCAAGGAAGGGTAGGTCCACATGGACTTTGTTGACCAAATAATCACTAATGCAAAGAAGGAAAAGAGGTTCACTCTCTTCCCCAAGCCACATATATAGACACATCCATGTGTTTGGCATTTGTGATGTATGCGGGGAGTTATTAGAAGTGATACATATCATGGGCAGCTTCATGCTTGAGCACTAACATTAATACCACCCCTTTGCTTCAACATAGTTCTATATACAAGTGGCTTTTGGTGAAAGAAGGGTGCAACATTGAAGTACATGCAATGGCAAAGGCATAAATCACTGGGCATTATAGTGTGAAGAGTAAGTATGATTATCCATCATAATTACTTTATATGCATATTACAATGTTGTTTTAGTGTGCTCATGCATTTGGGATCGCATATGGTCACTAGATAGATGAGGAATAGGTGGCTAAGGTTGTCAAAGATGGGAAGACTATAGATCATGTGAAATACAATGAGCCATGACCAACAAAATCTACTAATAACTAGTCCCATGTTTGAGAAGTCATATAGTATGAAGAATGTGAGCGATGTCCTAGAAGACCTGAACCTAGGAGTTGGTGCTATTGAACCTAAGTACATCAAGGATGATATGCTAGATGTGGAGCACACTAGAGCTGAAAATGACTCTTCAAGTGATGAGGTGGTGCCACATACCATTGGGATTGAGGGGAATCCGAATGCTATTGATACCAAAAGTGGGGAGGAGGCTATTGATGGGTTGAAGGGGAGTGATAAAAGGGCTAACAAGAAGGCAAAAAATGCCAAGGAGGACATGGTTTCTAACAATCATAAAAAGCTAATGGATTAGGGTGCGAGGTCAGAGATCTATGAAGAGACTACTGAGGGAGAAACTACAAACATAGGAACAACCAAGGGTACAATTGATAGCCTTCATGTTGATACTAGAGGAGTTGCCAATATAGATACTAATCCAATATGATTGGTGTGGCAACTAAATCTCCAAGTGATTGCACCTTCTTAGAGCTCTTTTCTAAGGCAGGAAAGAAGCATCCTCATGGTCAGTGTAACAAGTCCCATACTTGCAAACTATAGCTAGTGTAACAACGTCGTCATTGATATAATGCACATGGGTTTTTTTGTCTCCTTCCATCACCTTCTATTTTAAAACCTGAACATTGTTTCCTATTTTCCTTGTGCATTCTTCTTGATCCTAGAATAGACATTCAATTTCAAAATATAGTACCAAAGTTATACTAGGTTCTATAATAGAGGACTACTCTCTAATACCAGGATGTAACATTATTATAACCACACTTGGCACTGTGTGGTTCTCACCCTCACCCTCACCATCCACGAGGGCTCTCTGGCTTGGGAGTGACCCATGCAAACTTCACACTACATGCAAGATACCACCCAAGCCACAATGCCCTTGGCAAATGTCTCCCTACCTTACTGGTGACCCATTTTGAGCCCTCAGTAAAAAATGGTCACATCCTCAACATAATTCTACAAGATACCATAATCAACATTGATATTTTTAAAAGCTTGGAGATCACCACCTATTACCACCCACAACATTGCATCACACTTGGCACTTCTGGCTCTCACCCTTACCACCCATGAGCGTTGCCACCAATCATAGGTGGGAACTCCACTACTATGATGTGGCTCCCTCATTTAGTGGTGACCTATGTGGGGTTCATAGCACACAAGTTCACCACCAAGTGATAATAGAACATATCAATATGATGATCATCTCCTCAACATAATTCCCCAAGATATAATAATCAACATTGATATTTTTGAAAGCCCAAAGCTCACCATCTATCGCCACACACAACATCATATCACACTTGGCACTTGTGGTTCTCACCATCACCACCCGATTACCACCGAGCTCTAGGATGGAGCTCCACTACTATGATGGGATTCTTGCTTGGTGGTGACCCATGTGGGGTTCACAACACATGAAGGTCGCCTCCTCAACATAGTTATGCAAGAAACCATAATCAATATTCACATTTTTTAAAAGCCTAAAGATCACCACCTATCACCACCCACAACATCATATCATAATTAGCACTTGTGGTTCTTATCCTCACAATCTGTGAGGGTCACCACTAAGCTATAAGAGGGAACTTCACTACTCTAATTATCACTTGTGGTTCTTATCCTCACAATCTGTGAGGGTAACCACTAAGCTATAAGAGGGAACTTTGCTACTCTAATGGGGCTCTCGCTTGGTGGTGACCCATGCATGGTTTACAACAAACCAATGTCACCTTCTCAATATAATTCTGCAAGATACCATAATCAACATTGAAATTTTTAAAATCCTAGAGATCACTATCCATAGCATCATATCACACTTGGCACTTGTATTCTTACTCTTGCTACCCATTGAAATTTTTAAAATCCTAGAGATCACTATCCATAGCATCATATCACACTTGGCACTTGTCTTCTTACTCTTGCTACCCATTGAAATTTTTAAAATCCTAGAGATCACTATCCATAGCATCATATCACACTTGGCACTTGTATTCTTACTCTTGCTACCCATTGAAATTTTTAAAATCCTAGAGATCACTATCCATAGCATCATATCACACTTGGCACTTGTATTCTTACTCTTGCTACCCATGAGTATCACCACCAAGCTATAAGAGGGAACTAGATCCACTACTGTGATGGGTCTCTCACTTGGTAGTGACCCATATGGGGTTCATAACACACAAACATCACATCCTCAATATAATTTCCCAAGACACCATAATCAACATTGAGAATTTTAGAAGCTCAGAGATCACCACGTATCACCATCCACAACATCATATCATGCTTGACACTTGTGGTTCTAGCCCTCATCACCCCCACAAGGGTCACCACCAAGTGATAAGAGAAGGAACTTAACTACTATGATGGGGCTCTCTTGCTTGGTGGTTACTCATGGGGGAATCACAATACGTAAAGGTCACTACCAAGTAATAACACAATGGTCACCTCCTCAACGTAATTCCCTAATATACCATAGTCAACATTGATATTTTTAAAAGCTCAAAGATCACCACACATATCACCATCAACAACATCATATCACCTCATAATCACAATATAATCACCACCAATATATTTAAAAGCCCTAAGATCACCACATATTACCACTTATAATATCAATAGATCATTACATAATCATCTACAAGGGTCGTGATATTGACAATTCAATGCCAAAATAAGTACACAATGTGGTATCATATAAGGTGGCAACCCACAAGATCACCACCAACAAGCAATAGGAAAGGACCCCACAATTGTGATGGGGCTCTCTCACTATATAGTGATCCATGCAGCATTCACATCAAATGCTAGATCTTGAACAACTCATACATTTATCCTTTCACATGGATATGAATAGCCTTCCATCTAAATGAAGAAATTTGTCACCAATTGTGTCAGGTCATATTCGACATTACACATCGGATATCACCTACAATAGGCTAGTAGATAGAGATATTGGATTCACCCTTGAAGCAAAGGCTCAATAATATCCATTAAGTATGATGGATGGCCACAAGGTTCAACCTGTGGAATGTAAGAACATACAACTAAGCAATTTTTATATTCATTCTTTAGAGAATTGTAGAGATAGTCCTCCAAGAGTATGGTGTTTTTGGCATCAAACTGAGGGTGTCTTTCTCACACTTTCCACAAGCTCTTTAATAACAAAGGTTTTGTCCAATGTTGCTTATCAACACAAGGGATATTGATAAACATGTTTTACCATACTTCATAATCTTCTTGAGAGAATACATCTGTTCATAAGAAATAAGAATGTAAGACTTAATCAATAAGAAGACTATAGAATGATATAGAGATACCGACAGCCTCCAAGTAGCTCTACCTGTGATAATTTTTTCATTGGCCAATGTGTGGGAGAAGCATGTAGACAAAATCCACATCATCTTTGGCTTCGTGCAATAGCTCCAAATCGTAATACTTGCTTTGGTTTCTAATGCTAGTAGGAATAGGCTTTGGCTTTAGGCCTCACCACACAATAATAATCCTCATTAACCTGGACTAGTTTGGACCCCTCCAACAACCAAAGTCCTATTTAAAATGTTCTTTTGATTCTTTCAAGAGTAGTGCACTGAAATCAATGATTAGCAATCTGCCCTTGAACATCATCTAGAAGCTTACTTTCCACAATAGACTGCTCTTCAAGCCACCAAGCTCTTAGGGCTACAAAATAAGTTAACAAATTAAGTACGTGTAGAAAACTTAACAAATAGTTGAACTCAAAACTAGTTGAGTTACATTTTATCTTCACCTAGTCTCTACTCATTTACAGGAACCATAGTGGGCTTCCCTTCTCCCTCTATAGCTCCCTCTTCTGCTCTTCAAAGATAGGAACCATAGTGAGCTCCTCCTCTCCCTCCAGCTCCCCCTTCTGCTCTTCACACGTAGCAAGCTTAGTGGGTATTTCCGCATGCATTTCCACATCACCCCGATCATTGCGAGTCCCTAGTAGCTCTTTCTTGTTATCACCAAAGTCATGTCTAAGATCCTTAGGGTCCTTGTCTATAGCATGGTTATCTACATACACCATATTAGCCCCGTAATATACAAAGTTTAGCAAGATGACCCATAACAAATAAGGAAAAGAAGAATAAGATAGATAGTATAAAAAATTAGCAAATAGTTACTTACTCTCTTGAATATATTCCTTGTGAGCCCAACTTCTAGGATTGGATGATTGCATCCATCTTTCACACAAGTATCCTTTGTTATCAGAATGGCAAAGAAACATAAGGGGTGGTACTAGTGCCTGTAGGCTAGCATGAAAGAATCCACCACATAGGCCAAGTCTAAAGACTCCCCACAAGCAATGCAAGTCTCCAAAACATAGATTGTGTTGCCTTCATCCAAACTTGGGGTCTGGGAAACAATGTGGGCCTTCTACCTCCCTCTAATTTTGCAATCAACATTTTAAGAAAATTTCTCTAGGCCCTGACCTGAGCTTCTTCACTCTTGGACATGAGAAAATCACATTACATCTACATAACAAACATGAAAATATCATTAGTAAAAAGTACCAAACCTTACCAATATTATCAAAAAGCACCAAAAGCTAAACCACAATTATCAAAATATATATATAATATATCAAAATGTTTTAAAATGCATCAAAATACACAAATAGTTAGAGTAAAATGCACTATAGTATATATAATAAAAGCACGCACAAATTATCAGAGAGTATCATGAAGTATTTATCAATATATGATATTCAAAAATAAAAAGGACCAAACAATTCAAAAGCACTAGAAAGTACCAAGCAATGGGAGCTCCTCCACAAACCAATGGGAGCACCTTTGAAAAATTTTACATCAAGGTCACCACCAAGCAATGGGGGGGGCTTTGCCAAGGAATGGGAGATCCTCCACCAAATGATAGGGAGTACCAAACAATATTTCATATTCAAAAATATCAAGAATTATAAAAAATACCGGAAAAATACCAAATGATAGGAGTCCTCCCCCAAGTGATGGGGGGGGTCCTCCGCCACGGGATGGAGAGTATCAAACAATATGTGATATTAAAAATAAAATGTACCAAATAGTACCAAAAATATTGAAAATGTTCCAAGCAGTGGGGGGTCCTCCACCAAGTGATAAGGGGTCCTCCAAAAAATTTCACATGAGGGTTACTACCAAGTAATGGGAGGTCCTTTTCCATAGTGATGATTCTCTCTTGCTTGGTGGTGATCCATACACCAAGCGATGGGGGGCCTCCACCACTGTGAGAGGCCTCTCTTGCTTGGTAGTGACCCATAAAATGATTGGTGCACATGAGGGTCACCACCAAGCAATGAAGAGGCCCTTCGCTCTAGTGATGGACCTCCTTGACTTAGTGGTGATCCATAGAGCATTCAATACACATGGGGGTTACCACCAAGGAATGTGGATGCCCTCCACTATTTTGAGGTACATCTCTGACTTAGTGGTGGCCCATACCATGTTCAGTGCATATGAGAGTCAATATCAAGCCTAATATACCAAAATGTTTGAAAATGTGCAAAACTATTTCAACAAAAATATACCAAAAGTATCAAAATATTCTAAAATGATCCAAAATGTTCAAAAGACACCAAAATAAATACAATACTAGGCCAATGGAGTATAGTAGCTACTAAAAGAAAAGGATGATACCAAAAGGTAAAAGAAAAATATATGTTGAGCTTTCACCTCTTAGGCAAGAAGCTACAAATCCGCAGTGATTTCCAAGTTGACGAAGCACATGCTTCAATGCATTCACATTAGACCTTGCCGATGTAGCTTCTTTAGGTATTGCTCAAACATGGTAATACCATCCTTAATTCTCTTAGCCATGACATTGGAGCCCTCAATCCTCAATAAGCTCTCCTTCTTTCATTGGAGAGATACCCTCAATTCATGTAACCTGCACAACTTTTGTGTGCACCTTGTTAGAACCCTCTCAGTAATGCCTTGCAAGTTGGAAATGTAATCTAGTTCAAAATGTCTTGACTTGAAAATATTATTCTTCTCAATGTACATGTTGCTTGGACCCTACATGGAGTCAGTCGTTTTTTTAAATCCATGGACGCCACCTTGAAATATGGCATTCGTCCTCCTCCAATTATCCAACTTCTTTTTCACCCCTCTAGGCTTGCTTTTGCACATGTCTAGCATGGTCACCTCAAAATTTACCCATACATTGGCTTTCTCACTCTATTTGACCTACGTGGACCTAGATCACTACTAGGTGCTTTAGCACCCTCTTTTTCCTTTGTACACCAAGTATTTTAATAGATGGAATCCCCTCCTCATCCAAGCTCTACTTAGAGCCATCTAAATCAATATCAACATGAGAGAAATGTGATGATACATCTATCACAATAAGTGAGTCTCGAACTTTCTCTTTATCTTTTATTAACATATGTGATGTACTTGGTTATGTAACCTATGATTTCAATCTGCTACTCCAAGATCTATCAACAAAACTATGACTAGGGGACTCTTGTGGTCCACTCAATGTGTGTGACTATTGACCTATTTTCTGCACAGCTATACTCTCATACTCATCAACCCCAAATAAATTCTTCACATTACTATATCAGCTACTCATTTCATAAAAAATAATATCCCTACTAACTCTGAGCTCATGTATAATAGGTATATAGCATCTATATCCCTTTTGCTCATGAGGATATCCAACAAATAAATATTTTTCTACTTTTGCATCCAATTTATTGCACAACTCATTAGAAATATGCATATAAGTAATACACCAAAATACTTTCAATAGAATAGATTTAGCTTCCTACTTGTAAACTTCTCTTTAGGTATCACACCATGCACAACAAAAGTGGGTGTCCTATTCATAACGTATACAACAATAGCAACTACTTTAGCTCAACATTAATGAGGTAACTTTCTTTCTAACATCAATGTAGGAGCCACCTCTCCAATATGCTTTCTTTTTCACTCATCAATACCATTTTGCTATGGATTATATTTATGTTTATACTATTTCTGTATACCTTCCTTTTATAGAAAATCAAAAAACTCATTGGAGAGATATTCTCCCCCTCCATCCGATCTTAGGCATTTAATATGCAACCATGTCTCCTTCTCAACCAAAGCCTTGAACACCTCACTTTTCTCATGCATAAAGTGAACCCGTACTTTGCAAGTATGATCATCAATGTAGGAAATATAATACCTGTAACAACTCAATGTTATAGTCTTTGTAAGACCCATATATTAATATGTAACAATTCAAGTGGCTTCTTGCATACAAGTTTTCCATGTGAAAATGTGTGCCTTGTTTGCTTTTCAAGTTGACATTCTTTGCATACTTTTGTAATGTGTCCATTAGTATCATCCAGGACACATCTTAGTAGTCCATCGGAAAGGATGTCTAGAAAGCTCCGCCCGGCACTCCCATGGAATGTTACGGGATTTGCGATCTAGGGCTTTCTGCGTCTGCCATGTAGCGGAAGTATTCTAGTCGTTCCCACTTAGGATCGATCGGAATTAGGATTTTCCTGATTGGTCATTTCCTAATGGAAACTAGCGTCGGACCCAAGCGGACTACTTTACGCAGAAACACCAGGTCCGAAGAAGATTCACGTTGCACTTGGTTCAAGGATAATGGAAAATGAGAGGGATGCAAAGCTCAACCTCTCTGCCATAAGGCATAGTCCCATTCCGTTCCCCTAAAACAACGTAAAATTGAGTCAACGCTTTTGTTGTTTGTGTCCTTTGATGATCATTTCGCTGTTCTTCGAGATTTGAGAAAAGTTCCCAGCCAACCCGGACCACCCAACCGTAGGATGGACCCATGGCCCATCCTCCGCACTTTCCTTGTTTTTTTTTTGTTATGTAATTATCTAACACATTAATTGGACATGCAACAATCAGCTTCTTTAATTAATCCATTAAGCACTGGTTTCTTTACGTAATCTTATCATGTGACATAGAAAAACAATATCAGACAAGTTCTTTATTAACATATCGCCATATTTATCTTTGAAATACAAGGAGTTCCGCCCATAGGCTTGTCCATAATCCATCCGACGGCTATCCAGTAATCCACAAGGATCACTATTCCAAGTTTCGGCCCGTAGACTAGAATATGGGCCTCGAGATCCAATCCCGAGTCACGTTAGCCTCTTGTGCAGGACCCGGAAGGCGAGGGATTTACGGCCAGAGCCCCCCTGGCACCCAAGCGTCCTCCTGCTCCAAGTAGTGCTCAATGGAGAGACCTCTCGCGGCAGGTTCGGTCCACGTTCCCGGTGCGGTGTCGTATTGCTGCGCATTCGAGGTGTGAAATCCACCCAAAAGTTGCGTGTGTGGAAGTTGATTTTTTACATACTTAGTTGTTATGTTTGCATCTTTATTCTGCTTGGTGGAGGCTTAGAGTTAACCATGTCCTGCCATGGGTGAATTGCAGCTCCCAAGTCACAGCTTGCCTTGCCTGAACTTCAACTTGGGGTCATTCCAGGTGCTGGAGGCACTCAACATCTACCCCCATTAGTTGGTTTGTCAAAAGCCATGGATATGATCCTGACATCAAAGTCTATCTCTGCTGAAGAGGCTCTTGAATTGGGCCTTATCGATGCCATTGTGCCATCAGAAGAGCTCCTTGACTACACCAAAAAGTGGGCTTTAGATATTGCAAATTTTCGCAGGGCATGGAGTATTTCTCTTCATAGAACTGACAAATTAGAGCCCTTTGGTGAGGCACGACAAACTTTGAAGTTTATAAGACAACAAGTAGAAAAGAGAGCAAAAAAATATAAAGCACCCTTTAATTTGCTTAGATGCTATTTTTTTTAAAAAAACTATTTTTGAAAGGGGAGTTTTGGAGGCAAAAAGGGGGCGTGAGAAAGAAAAAGCAGGAAGGACTATTTTTGAAAAGAGGAGTTTTGGGGAGGATACATATATGGACATCATCTAATGCCTATATGATTCATAAGATTGAGCCTCTTGACTCAGAAAGGCCAAGTTATAGTCTTAGTCCTGAAATGATCTTCTGCTTCATCCCGTCGAGTGCGCGAGCCTTGTGACGACATAGATTTTCTGGGTCAGGAATTACATCTTTTGCCGCTAGAACAAGGATGGTGATCTTTTCCCATGTAGCTTGGAACGTGGATTAATGGGGAAGAGCTTAACAGAAAATAGGAGAAGGAAATCGGAGAGAGGAACAGAGAGGCTGGACGGAAGGCATTGACCTCTCTGGAAACGGTCTCCTGTATGGTCCTCTTGTTCTTTCTGCTCGCCATCGGCTGTTTCACCCTCTCCATTGAACAGATGCTCAATGGATTCTTGATTTAGATCCACATAAACCACGGACCATGGGGCCCTATAGCACTAGCTTTAGTCTACATACCTTTGACTATATCTGCAGTTCCAGGTTCAATTTTAACAATTAGAGGTGGCAGACGAAGGTGCTGAACGAAGAGATAGGGGAGTTCGAACAATCGGAGCAACAAAGCCAACCCACGATCTCCAGACTTCAAGCACAAAATCACCCAAGAGCCCCTGTGGATTGATGGCCGTTACAATCCTCCTTGGATTCGAGATGAGCTGATACAGAAAGGACTAAAAGATAAGGAACCCAGTGCGGCGATTGATGAGCAGGTGACCCATGACAAGGTCATTGTTAGCAAGGGCTGCTATCACAACATTGTGGCTGCTCTGAAGGCTTGTTCCAAGCTCAAGGATTTGTCTAGAGGCACTAGACTACATGCTAATATTCAGCAATGTGGGTTACTCAGAAAGAGTTCCTATGTAGGGAACGCTTTAATCAGTATGTATGCAAAATGCGGTGCCTTTTCAAAAAGCACAAGAAGTGCTTGAAAACCTTCCAGTTCGAAATGTAGTTTCTTGGTCTGTGCTAATTGCAGGATTGTCTCAACATGGGCTGGGTGAGAAATAACTGAACTGCTTCAATGAGATGCAATGTGAAGGCCTTTTTCCAGATGCAGTTACCTTTGCTTGCACCTTGAAAGCCTATGACAGTATGGGAGTAGTTGACAAGGGCAAGCAAATTCAAAATGAGATTATCAAAGAGGGGTTTCTGGGAACAAATATTGTGCTTGCCAATGCTTTGGTGGATATGTATGCCAGATGTGGTGCACTTGCAAAAGCACAAGAAGTGCTTGATGAGCTTCAAGTGAGAGATGTAGTATCTTGGACTGCACTAATTGCAGGTTATGTCCAACATGGGTATGGTGAGAAGCTCTGAACTGTCATGAACGGATGCTACATGAGGGTGTTTGTCCAAATGCAATCACTTACACTTGCACTTTGAAAGACTGTAGCAGTATTGGGAGTGGCTACTGTTGTTGTTGTGCTACTGCTGTGGACAATTTGGTGTTGCTGGTTCAAACACATCCATCGCATTGTAAACATCTGTGCAAGATTATTGAATCCTGGGAACAGTTGTTGTGCTTTCTGAAGAAACTTGAGGACACCACTATAACCAAGGGCTGCAAGCTTCCTCTCTGCAATATTCCGTGTTTCCACTACTAATAGTTGTGTTCATTCAAGAACTACAGCAGAATTTAAGCATCATAGCTTTTCTGGAGCACAATACAACAAAGAAAAGGAGGGGACCTACTGAAGGATTGTTTAAATGAAGGACTGTTAACACTGACAGGACTGCAATTCTTTACTAAAAGAAAATTACACAGAGATACTGCTTTTGGTTACTCTATGTTAACAACAATAGACAGCAGTAAATAAGAACAATTCAGCTTGATTAATCTTCCATCTCGAAAATTTATCAAGGTCTTCTGTAGACAGGACTTTGCTTTCAAAACCCTTCGACATCTTTGGTGAACCCGACGTGAAAGCATCGCATAAATTTCAGGATGGAGGATACTTCAGCATCATTTTCAGCCTCTTCTACCATTCCTGCTGCGTCCTCTACTTTAGCTCCATCATTGACTGCTGCTTCAAGTACTTCAACGGATGATCTAAAGCAGATTTTGCAGAATATGTCTATGTATATGCAGCTTCAAAATCAGCAGACACAATTGTATATGTAGCAGCAGCAGCAGCAATTGCATCAACAACAGTTGTCTCAGAAAATGCAACTATATTCGGAGCAGGAGAATGCAATGAGCGCGACTAAGGCGATTGAAGCAGTTGAGAATGAGAAGAAGCTATTTGATGGCCATAATGTTTCAGCATATTTGAAGACATATGAGATCAAGATGGGGTTTTTTGGAGTTCCAGCTGAACTTATGAGTCAGTACTTCCTTCATCTTGTCACACCCGCCTTGAGGGCAAAAGTGACTGATCTTTTTATTCAAAATTCGCATTGGCAAGATTTTAAGAAATCCCTGAAAGAAGAGTATTTCCTTGAGGACTTTGGGATGGCTACACAGCGGTCATTCCGAGAGTGGGTCTACATGCCAAACAAAGGTCTAGCTGCTTCAAAGTTGATTCGAGAATTTGAAGAGAGGTATAGTCAGCTTGATGCCATTGAACAAAGAGCATTGGAAGTTGAGAAATTTGAGCTTTTCTTGCAAGCTGCAGATCCTGCTCTTCAGGAAGAATTGGGAGAGCTTCTTGAGGATTGCACGAAGCCTATGGGACTTAAAATGGATTGGCAAGATGCCCAGAAAGCAGTCTCGACTTTGACCAAGAGAAGGATATGGAAGACCCGCCTACAGAATGGTTCTATGACACCGACACCGTCTTCTGCTCCTATGCTTGCTTCTATCCCTGTTATTTCTTCTCCTCCTCAGCCAGTTTCGTGGCCTATGCCAGTGCCTACTGCTTCTACTCCTCCTATTCCTCCTGTTCCACGACCGATGTCTGCACCTTCTGCTCCAAAACCATCCAATCCATCGGTGCCTACCTCTCTTGATGACATAATCAAAGGCATAACGGATTTGACACTGGAGTTAGTTAAAGCAGAATTGGTGGGAAATTTGAAAGAGCAGTTTGCTTCGACTACGCCTACTATTTCTTCTAGTGCTCCTACTGCACCTAGGAGTACTCCTAGTGCACCTAGGAGAGATCGAAGATGTATTTGGTGTGATAGTACGGACCATTAACATTGCAGGGATTGTGAATCTTTTCAGGATGCAAGGAGGAAGAATTTGGTATTTTGGGGACAAGATGGTAAGATTTGGTTGATTGAAATAGGAGCTCCGCTTGCTACCAACTTTGGGAAAGGCGGAATGAAGAAGTTAGTGGATGACATGGTTGCATGTACTTCTTATGTGACAGCTAGAGGAGATGCTTCTGCATATGGAGTCCAGATTGAGAAGGGATCAGAGAATCAGTCAGCATTATGGACTTATGCTATGGAGACTGCAAACAAGGGAAAAATTCAGCAAACTGTTTTGACTAGTGCAAGCTCTAGCATCAGATCTGAGACAGGTTGGGATTCGCCTGTTTTTGACAGGTACTCTATTTATGCCTACTTGGCTAAGTCTCAGGGAGCAGATGTACTTGTTGAGGAGAAGCGTAAGAGGGATGAAGAAAATCCAAGTGTAGCTAAAAAGACTAGAGGGGGTGAGTTTGTTACTCCAGCTATTGCAGGACCGTCTTTGAGACCAGGGCCAGAACGACAGATGGAAAATGCTCAAAAGAGAGAAAAGAGGCAAGAACCTAGAGAGAGAAAGCAGCCAGGATTTAGATTGATGTCTGATATTGAGACATCTACAGACATGAAGAAAATCTTTAATGACAAGATACTTGGCAGTGAGGTGACTTTTACTATAACTGAGGTTTTGGGTATCTCGAAAAGAGAGTTTCAAGATCAGTTTCAAGAGGTCCTGAAGAGGAAAAGACATGCATTGCCTACTACTGATACACAGGGATTTTTGATTGGGGAGTTGGATGAGAATGAGGATGAAGTTATGGTTGAGAATACTTCTGTTTTTCCACAAATAGAGAAGAGAGTTTAGTCTATGCACTATGCTGAAACTAATGAGCCTGTCTTGATACCGCGTAGTCACTTTTCGTGGAGTCATTGAGCTAGCGCAACTACAGAGACGATGGTAAAAATTGGAGAGAAACAGGTGTCTTATGTTGCTTTGGTGGATCATGGTTCAGATATTAATCTCATAGTTCGTGGAGTTTATGAGAGTAATAGATGGCCTATGGATGTAGAGCATGGGTGGTGTATGAGAGCTGCCAACAATACTCCAGGTGATTTGTATGCTACCTGTCCCAGTGTCAGGGTTTCTATTGGAGATGTAAAGGAGGATTTCCATTTCTTTGTGCAGGATTCATGCTCTTATCCCATAATTCTTGGACAGCCATTCATCACAGAGATGTGCATGGAAACAAAGGTAATGGATGATGGATCTGCTTATGTACGGATTCGCAGTAAAGATGGCATGAGAGCAGTTCAGTTTATGACTGTGTGTGTGAACCATGTAAGAAATAGGGATACTCTTAGAGATGCACCTTTGCCCACTATGAGGGATTCGAGTTCTCATTAGGTACCGCCGTTTTGCGAGACGACGGTGGTACAGAGTAGAGGAGATTGGAGTTTTCACCTCCTGGCAGCAATGTTTTCTCCTCTGGTTTTGTTGGGATTTCAGCAAACAGTTCAATGAGCTATCGGAAGACTTCTAAGTTGCCTAGAGCTGCCATGCAGTACATATGCAAGAAGGAGAAAATTTTGAAAAATGCAGGAATTTTAGAGGATGATGAGCATATAGATGGGATGTATGACAGTATGATTTGTGCAGATACGATGATAGAGATGGAAAATATGCTGAAAATTGATATGCAGAGTTGTCACAGTAATGTATTAGTGCAATCCCTGGACATGTTTCATGAAATTGCAGATTTTGTGTCATAGATTGAGTCAAAGACTGAGGTGGCTCAGCAAAAAGTGTTGAGTGCTGAAGAAATTCAGCAAACAGAGTTTCCGGCGGATTATGATCAGCTTACAGAGACACAGAGGGCTAAAAACTTTCAACCAACAGAGTTTACTGCTGAAATATTTCAGCATCCAGAGTTTAGGGCTGTTCCTATGCAGTCCATAGAGCAGAGGGTTGAGGATATTCAACCATTAAAGTACAAAATTGCTGATTTACAGCAAGATTTGAGTAATGCAGAGGATCATAATGAAGCCAGGGTTGACACAAAATACAAGACTGTGGATAAGAAGGTGAAGCCGATAGCTGTACCGCTTCCACCTGACAGTGATCAGCAAATAGAGAGGGCTGCCAAACAGCCAATTTTGAGGAATCCGGAGCATATAGGTCATAAATTTTCAGCAGAGACTCATGCTGAATTGAAAATTGGAAATGGTGATTTCTTGCTACCCACAAAGAAGCAATGCTTTCAGGAGATGCTTGAGCGACATGGAAGGGGGTTTTCTTTTTTCCCGCATGAGATTGGATGTGTGAATCCGAATATTGTTGCTCCTATGGTGATCTTTACTATTCCTCATATTCCATGGAACCTCCGACCTATTCCAGTGCCTAAGGCACACCTGCCAAAGCTGATTGATTTATTGAATGAGAAAATCAGGATGGGAATCCTAGATCGTTCATTTGCACCATACTCAAACAGGTGGTTTACAGTTCCAAAGAAGAATTGTACTCTCCGATTTATACAGGACATGCAGCCAGTAAACAGAGTTACTATCAGGAATGTTGGGATAGGTCCAGTTGTGGATGAGTTTGCAGAAGCATTATTCTTTAGGTGATTTGTATTCGGGATATGATCAGTTTCAGCTGGCTTTGGAAAGCAGGGACATAACCATCATGAGAACTCCTATTGGGCTTGTCAAGATCTGTACCTTGCCTCAAGGTGTCATTAATTCTATTGCGCATATGATTAATGCCATGCATAAGGTCCTTCGTGATTATATACCTTAGCTTACCATGCCTTTCTTGGATGATGTGCCCATTAAGGGGTGTACAGAAGAAGAGAAGAGTGAGAGTCTAAATGAGCAGGGATGCAGATACTTTGTGGCTGATCATATTTCAGCTTGTGAAAAGATTTTGGCCAAGTTAGAAGAAGTGAACTTGACACTATCAGGGCAAAAATCTGTTTTTGGAGTGAATGAGGTTGTCATTGTTGGACATATGTGTGGATATTATGGCAGGAAACCCTCACCTAAGAAGGTGGATGCTATAGGCAAGATTACGGAGTATTGTTCTACCACTTCATAGGTACGGAGATTCATTGGAGCTTGTGTGTTTTATATGATTTGGATACCTCATTTTGCACACATAGCAGATTGTTTATATCAGCTACTTCGAAAGGGGCAGAAATTCTATTGGGATGAGAGCCACACTAGAGGCATGCGGAAATTGAAGAAGCTATTGCAGATTGCTCCTACTCTCAGGAAAGCGAATTATAATTGTGGAAGGCCTATTGTATTGACAGTTGACACTAGTCCAATTGACATAGGTTGGGCTGTGGGTCAAGATGATACAGATGGAAGCAGGTATGCTATTCGATTTGGGACGAAAGTCCTAAACGAGAGACAGAGGAGATATCTAGAAATAAAGAGGGAGTTACTGGGGATTGTTACGTCTCTCAAATGTGACAAGGAGTACTTTATTGGAGCCTCAGTTGTGGTAGAGACAGATTGCTTGCCATTGATAGGTATGATTACAAGTTGCTCTACTCCGGATATAGCTATGCTGAGATGGATTGCATACATCAAGTCATTAAATCCAGAATTTAAACACATAGCAGGAAAGGATAATCCAGTGGCAGATATGTTATCTAGAGCCAGATATGATGATGAGGAGACACTACTTGCAGAAGAGGATAATGCGGAAATTTCAGCCGCTATGGTTGATCATGTTTGCCATGTCTATGATATTGTGGCTTTCATAGAAGAACTCTATGTTGGAGATTGGTTGCAGATTGGCAAGTACCTTAGTACACTAAGCAAAAGAGATGAATGGACAGATGAAGAGTTCAAGAAGGTCAGAAGAAAAGCCTATGGTTATTTTCTCAAGGATTGATTTCTTTGGAAGCATCCGAAGAAAAGAGGTGGATTACCTTTGCGGGTTGTCTGTGATAGAGAGACACAGTTACAGGTGATGAGGGAGTTTCATGAGAGTCCTTGGGCTAGTCATAGAGAAGTGTAGGCTACTTATGAGAAAATCAAGGAGAAATATTGGTGGAAAGGCATGTATAGAGATGTTTCTCACTTTGTAGAGACTTGCAGGGATTGCCAGATGTATTCGGTAGTGCGTCATCGAGATGAGCTTCATCCGACCTATCCGCTATGCATTCATTATGAGTGGGTAGTTGACTTGGTTACTATGCCTATGAGTCTATGGCAGATGAGATATATTGTTTTGGCTAGAGAGGATCTTACCAATCATGTTGAGGGCAGATCTTTGAGAACGAAGACGACTAGTGCAGTGTGTAAGTTCTTATTGGAAGAAATTTTCTGCAGGTATAGCTGTGTGGGTAAGATCACTACGGATCGCAGTGAATTGGATGCAGATGAAGCTAGGGAGTTTTTCTCTCAACTAGGAATCAAGTTGGCTCTAACTAAAGCATACAATCCACAGGAAAATGGGAAGAGTGAAAGAGGGCATCCGCCGATAGTGAAAGCATTAGCCAAAGCATGCAGAGGACGGATTGGAGAATGGCCGAGACTTCTACCATTTGCTTTATGGGCTGATCGTACGACTCACAGTGTCACCACAGGATATCTGCCCATAGAGTTGATGTATGGTCAGAAACCGGTTATGCCAACTGAGACTTGTGCTTTGACTTGGTCAGTTTTACCTTGGCAGGAGGATTTGATGAGAGAGAAGCTTTTAGCTCTTCGGATTCGACAGTTGGAGAGAAGACCAGAGGATATTCAACTAGCTATTGATAGGTTGAAGGTTGCTAGACTAAGAAATAATGACAGGTTTGACAGCAGGCATCGCTTGTGGCCTAGAGCAATAGAAGAGGGAGACTGGGTATTAGTCTTTGATGGCAGCCTTGAAAATCAGCATACTACACTTCGAAAGATGGTGAAAAGATGGTTTGGGCCGTACATAGTTAGACATGTCTTTGACAATGCAACATATGAGCTGACCGAATTGGATGGGACAGTGCTTAGAGTGCCTATTGCAGGGAAAAGAATCAAGATTTTCAAGAAAAGAGATGATGAGGATTATGCATTGGAAGAATTTGCAAGAAAAGAGCAACGAGAAGAAACTCTAGTAGAAGAGACAGATGATATCATAGATAATCTTGCTGAAATACTGCGAATATACAATGAAGAGATTGATCTATTTGTGGATCTTGATGATAACGATCATGGGTAGTTGGCCTGTCCGGAGGATGCGCAGGATTAGAGGGGGTGGATGTCGTATTGCTGCGCATCCGAGGTGTGAAATCCACCCAAAAGTTGCGTGTGTGGAAGTTGATTTTTTACATACTTAGTTGTTATGTTTGCATCTTTATTCTGCTTGGTGGAGGCTTAGAGTTAGCCATGTCCTGCCATGGGTGAATTGCAGCTCCCAAGTCACAGCTTGCCTTGCCTGAACTTCAACTTGGGGTCATTCCAGGTGTTGGAGGCACTCAACGTCTGCCCCGATTAGTTGGTTTGTCAAAAGCCATGGATATGATCCTGACATCAAAGTCTATCTCTGCTGAAGAGGCTCTTGAATTGGGCCTTATCGATGCCATTGTGCCATCAGAAGAGCTCCCTGACTATGCCAACAAGTGTGCTTTAGATATTGCAAATTTTTGCAGGGCATGGAGTATTTCTCTTCATAGAACTGACAAACTAGAGCCCTTTGGTGAGGCACGACAAACTTTGAAGTTTATAAGACAACAAGTAGAAAAGAGAGCAAAAAAATATACAGCACCCTTTAATTTTCTTAGGTGCTATTTTTTAAAAAAAGACTATTTTTGAAAGGGTAGTTTTGGAGGCAAAAAGGGGGCGTGAGAAAGAAAAAGCAAGAAGGACTATTTTTGAAAAGAGGAGTTTTGGGGAGGATGCTGGATTAGTACGGGAAGAGTCTCATATGACTTTAAAAAAATTATGTCCACGGATGTGATGCAGAATGGCGTTCTGGGGGGAGAAAGCATACGTATATGGACATCATCTAATACCTATATGATTCATAAGATTGAGCCTCTTGACTCAGAAAGGCCAGGTTATACTCTTAGTCCTGAAATGATCTTCTGCTTCATCCTGTCGAGTGTGCGAGCCTTGTGATGACATAGATTTTTCGCGTCAGGAATTACATCTTTTGCCGCCAGAACAACGATGGTGATCTTTTCCCATGTAGCTTGGAACGTGGATTAATGGGGAAGAGCTTAACAGAAAACAGGAGAAGGAAATCGGAGAGAGGAATAGAGAGACCGGACGGAAGGCATTGACCTCTTTGGAAACGGTCTCCTGTATGGTCCTCTTGTTCTTTTTGCTCGCCATCGGTTGTTTCACCCTCTCCATTGAACAGATGCTCAATGGATTCTTGATTTAGATCCACATAAACCACGAACCATGGGGCCCTATAGCACTAGCTTTAGTCTACATACCTTTGACTATATCTGCAGTTCCATGTTCAATTTTAACAATTAGAGGTGGCGGACGAAGGTGTTGAACGAAGAGGTAGGGGAGTTCGAACAATCGGAGCAACAAAGCCAACCCACGATCTCCAAACTTCAAGCACAAAATCACCCAAGAGCCCCTGTGGATTGATGGCCGTTACAATCCACCTTGGATTCAAGATGAGCTGATGCAGAAAGGACTAAAAGATAAGGAACCCAGTGCGGCGATTGATGAGCAGGTGACCCATGACAAGGCGATTGTTAGCAAGGGCTGCTATCACAACATTGTGGCTGCTCTGAAGGCTTGTTCCAAGCTCAAGGATTTGTCCAGAGGCACTAGACTACATGCTGATATTCAGCAACGCGGGTTACTCAGAAAGAGTTCATATGTAGGGAACGCTTTAATCAGTATGTACGCAAAATGCGGTGCCTTTTCAAAAAGCACAAGAAGTGCTTGACAACCTTCCAGTTCGAAATGTAGTTTCTTGGTCTGTGCTAATTGCAGGATTGTCTCAACATGGGCTGGGTGAGAAATAACTGAACTACTTTGATGAGATGCAATGTGAAGGCCTTTGTCCAGATGTAGTTACCTTTGCTTACACCTTGAAAGCCTGTGGCAGTATGGGAGTAGTTGACAAGGGCAAGAAAATTCAAAATGAGATTATCAAAGAGGGGATTCTGGGAACAAATATTGTGCTTGCCAATGCTTTGGTGGATATGTATGCCAGATGTGGTGCACTTGCAAAAGCACAAGAAGTGCTTGATGAGCTTCCAGTGAGAGATGTAGTATCTTGGATTGCACTAATTGCAGGTTATGTTCAACATGGGTATGGTGAGAAGCTCTGAACTGTCATGAACGGATGCTACATGAGGGTGTTTGTCCAAATGCAATCATACACTTGCACTTTGAAAGCCTGTAACAATATTGGGAGTGGCTACTGTTGTTGTTGTGCTACTGCTGTGGACAATTTGGCATTGATGGTTCAAACACATCCATCGCATTGTAAACATCTGTGCAAGATTATTGAATCCTGGGAACAGCTGTTGTGCTTTCTCAAGAAACTTGAGGACACCACTATAACCAAGGGCTGCAAGCTTCCTCTCTGCAATATTCCGTGTTTCCACTACTAATAGTTGTGTTCATTCAAGAATTACATCAGAATTTTAGTATCATGGCTTTTCTGGAGCACAGTACAACAAAGAAAAGGAGGAGACCTGCTGAAGGATTGTTTAAATGAAGGACTGTTAACACTGACAGGACTGCAATTCTTTACTAAAAGAAAATTACACAAAGATAGTGCTTTTGGTTACTCTGTGTTAACAACAATAGACAGGAGTAAATAAGAACAATTCAGCTTGATTAATCTTCCATCTCGAAAATTTATCAAGGTCTTCTGTAGACACGACTTTGCTTTCAAAACCCTTCGACAGCGGTCAACAACCCCCTTGGTTAGGGTCACGCAGACAGTCGGGGGTAACTGAAGCTGCCTCTCCCTTCAGGCCTTCAACCTGAAGTATAGATATTCATTTAATTTGTAATTAATAAATCAAACAGTGCTCTAAAATCTCTAGCAAGCACAAACATTTCCATTGATCGATCTTGTTGTTAGCAAACTACTAAGGAAGGAATCTTTCCTTTTGAATGCATCTAGCACTCGATCCGGGGTGTCTTGCAACTTGGCAAGTTCCCTTATATTCTGGGTTAGGGCGTACCCTATTAACCCAACTTGGTCAAACCCTAAAGTTCATTGGATACTTCAGTTTCTGATTTTTAACCTTCCTTACTTAGAAGGATATCAAAGTATACATCCTCTTGCAAGATAATTTGCGTAAGGATCCGCCATACCTTTCTTCTTGTGAATCAATCACAAGACCATATGACTTCGTACTTGCCGCGCAAGTCTTGCATCGTACTATGCGATGAAACAATCCGTTTCAGTTTCTTTAATATGACGTTTGTCTGACCTAGGGTTTCCTAGCTTTTATTATTTCCTTTAAGAAACTCAGGGACAAACCCTAGTCCTTTTACGTTTACGATTCACTGACCCTACAATCAAGGAATATGGGCAAGTATTTAAGGTGTAAACGTTTCTTGGATTTTAAATCATTCCCAATGAATATTTTGCAGCATAGGTATTTCTAAGTTTATATTAATTTGGTTAACTTTTAAAAGGTAATATCGAGATCACCTCCGCACGATTTGTTATCTATGTGTCAATTGATTTTTCAATCCTAAACTTTATTGATTTGAGGTTAAGTAAATTCAATTAATCTTCCTTTTTCCTTGCGAACAAAACTCATGCCAAATAAGCAATCTTTTCCTTGCTAAGTTATGCAGTTAGCAATTATAACTTCCTAGAGTTTAAGCAACGTAAGAAACCTTTCATGATTCGCACCTTCCATGATGACTCGTTATGAAAAGAATAAGGGTTAATAGTGCAAGATGCAGTTTTATATATTCCAAACTTAACCGAAGTATATTACTTTAGTGGGTAAATAATCTTGCTCATAATTCATTTCAATGCATAATACTTTTTGAAGGAAAACTATATTTATACTTTATTTATTTTGCATGCTTAATCAAGCTAAATTCCTCCATTGTAAATAACTAGGTCAAAATATATATCTTATCCTTAACAATTCATCTTGCACGATTGAATTAAAACCGATATAAAATTAAGAAAGAAAAACCTGGTTTTGGGGTGAGATATCCACATGGATACCAGGAGATGACCCTCCCGCAGCTACTCCTTGGAATTTCTTAGGTGGCATCGTAGTTGTAGTTCTTCGAACGTGGAAGCAGCATTACACTCCTTTTCGGAATTCCACCGTCGCTTCAATACTCTTCTTCTCTTTTTCGAGGCAAGGAATCGTTAAGGGATTAACCACGAGAAGGGGGTAATAAGACATTTAAGGCCTTAATTCTTTTGGGAGGGAAAGGCTTACAAAGCCTAAAGAAAAGGCCCTATAGGGGTATATACACGGTGAAAAAAGTGGGGGTGAGTGTGGTTTCAAAAAACATATGAAGGGGCCTTGGGAGATCTTTGGGCACGGGAATGAAAAGGACTTTAGGGGTTTTAAAACCCAGGGAGGAAAAGAACGAAGGCAACACAATGGGTGAAGGGATCATAAGGGGAATGAAGAGGGCTTAGGTGGATTTAGAAACCCCAGGGGAAAAAACATTAAACGGGAATACAAGGGGGTGGAAGGGGCTTAGTGCACGGGGGCGGGGGGGGAGGGGGGGGGGAAGGGTGTGTAAAAAGCGGACATGAGGGGGTAAAAAAGGAGTTTCAAAGAAAAAGCACAAGAAGGGGGCTTATAGGTTAAACACGGGGGTGAGAGGGGGGAAATTTTAACACCAGGGGGGAACGAGGGTAAGAAAGCCCCTTTAGAAGCTTCCCTCCAAGAAGCTTCTAAAGCTTCCACATGGAGGGGGGGGGGGGGGGGGGGATGACTATTCGTCCGACGACGGCGCAGCGCGACAACTCGATAGCTTGTTCGGTAGAGCGACGACAAGGGGGTCCTTCCTTCTTATTGCCAGGCGGCAGCGTCGTTGGCATCAGCGGGGCAGCTGGCGCAAGATGGCGGCGCTCCTCTTGTAGCAGAGCTAGCAGCCCCACTTCAGCTCCACCTCCTCACGGCCCTCAGGTGGAGACCCAGGCGGCATTCCGTCCTGTCTCCCAGACTCCCTCCTTCCTCTAAACCTCACATAGCCTTATACTTCCCCCCCCCAGCTGTCCCTCTCTCACAATCCTGGCGGCATCACGGCTCCCTGGCTCCCCACTTCAGCTCCATCCCTCCCGCTGGCAGCATCGTCCTCAGTTTAAATAGGGGAGGGAAGGGGGATCCTCCCTCCCCTAATGTGTCAGTGCGCATGGTCCTCCTCCCTCCAAAGCATCCACAAGGATGCTTAGTCATCCACCATTCCCTCCCTCTCCCCCAACACGACAATCGAATGGGGGAATGAGGGAATTTTAAAAAATTTCCTAATTTAAAAGCAAAATATTATCCCTACTAAGAGGGTATTCATGCGAAATGCATATTTCAACTACGGAGCTGTCACATTCTCTTCCCCTTAGAGGGATCGAGATGTCCTCATCTCGAGGTAAACTGGGGATATTGATGGTTGAGAGTGCCCTCATCTACCCAAGTGGCATCGGCATTTGAGGATTTTGTATAGCCCACAATACCTTGGACTTAGCTTCTTGCAATCTCCTAAGGATAGAGAACTCTTTTTAGGGCATACGAGAATGAAGACCATGTCTCCTTCTTCGAAGACCCTTTCCTGACACTTCAAATCCACGTATGCCTTCTGTCTATCCTTGGCTGCTTGTATGTCCTGTCTTATTGACTTTATTTGATCATCCATGTCTTCCAACATCTATCTTGAAGCTTCAACCCTTAAGGTTGGATCGGAAAAGTTTAAGGGACTTCGACAATCATGACCATACAATGCTTGGAAAGGGGTCATCTGGATGCTCTGTTGGTAAGAAGCATTGTAGGCAAATTCAACCAAAGGCAAGTATTGAATCCACCTCTTCAGCTCTCGACAGCAGTATCCCCTAAGCATATCCTTGATAACTTGATTTACTCGATTTGTTTGGCCATCCGTTTGGGGATGGTAGGTGGTGCTAAAACAGAGTTGAGTCCCAAAATCTTCAAAGATAGCTCTCCAGAAGTGTGATGTGAAGAGAGAATCTCAGTCACTAATGATTCTTTTGGGTAAACCATGTAGCTTGAATATCTCCTTGATAAACAATCTTGCAATGTCTGAGGCTTTATAGCTTGTCTTTACTGGAATAAGGTGTGCAACCTTAGTAAGCATGTCAACCACAACCATGATGGAGTTGTATCCTCCCTGGACTTGGGGCAGGCCTGCAACAAAATCCATATTGATGAATTCCCATTTCATTTGGGGAATGTCAAGCAGTTGCAGTTTCCCTGACATCATGACATGTTCGGCTTTGATACGTTGGCAAAACAAACACTCAGTGACATATTTGAGAACGTCACCTTTGAGCCTCTCCCAATGGTAGCTCTTCCTAACTCCATTAAGAGTCTTAGCATAGTCAGGATGTCCTGTGAAAGGACATCCTGACTATGCTAAGTGACAATGTATTGTCAAGAGTCTTAGCATAGTCAGGATGTCCTGTGAAAAGACAATGTATTGTCAAGAATGTTGGAGAATCATGAGCTTCCCACAATATCTTCTGCTTAAGTGATTGACTTGCTGGTATACACAGCCTTGTTCTATAGTAGACAAGTCCACTATTAATGGAAAATTCCTGATACTTAGCTTGCAACTTTTGGTTCTGATCCTTGATAGAGATCTCCTTTAGCATTGATTGGTAGGCCAAATCATGGGATGCTTCCTCTCTAGCTAACTCAAGTATAGTGTTGTTTGGCATAGATACTTTTGTAGCTAGAGATCTGGCCGTTGATGGATTCTGCAAGATTAGGGAATTTAGGAATGCCTTGCGACTAAGTGCATCGGCAACTACATTCTCTTTCCCTAGTCGAAACTTGATTTCAAAATCATATTCCTCCAACACTTCAATCCACCGATGTTGCCTCATGTTGAGCTCGTTCTGGGTAAAGATCCATTTGAGACTCTTATGGTCGATTACTAGAGTAAACTTGTTACCCAACAGGTAGTGTCTCCAATGGCCTAATATGGCCCTTTTTCCCATAATAGTGACAGGTAACATCTGCATTCCTGCCACGGGATTTGCTACGTGACTTCCCACGAGACTTGGACCGAGATTTTTGAGAATCTCGTCCACGGCCACTTTCACTGCCATGCTTTCCATATCCATCATTCCTGCCTCTAACTGTCATAGCATGCAACACACTAGAGGCATTCAGATTCTTACGGTTAACCTCTTCTTGCAAAAGAGCACTCTCAACATCAGATAATTTCAAGGTAGCAGTAGAGGCACATAATGT
This sequence comes from Lygodium microphyllum, assembly GCF_053477565.2. NCBI lineage: Eukaryota > Viridiplantae > Streptophyta > Polypodiopsida > Schizaeales > Lygodiaceae > Lygodium > Lygodium microphyllum. Next base: position 38,908,509 of record NC_141149.1, on the reverse strand, counting down.
AGTGCAGAATACATCCCATGACTCATTAAGAGTACCAAGCAAGAAAAGAGGAGTGACGTTCTCTGCAAAAGTGATGTCCTGCGAAGTCAAGTTCTTGATTATACCATAGAACTGGCTCAAGTGAGTAGACATAGTCACATTCTCCTTCATGTGCAGATCCATAAGCTGCTTCAGCCAATACATTTGACTCGCTGGACTTTTCTTGTCATAGAGATTCTTGATTTTATCCCACAACTGCCATGTACTCTGTTCTTCCTCAAATACGTTGTAGTGAACCTGTTCTGTGAGAGACAATACAATGGTGGACTTGCATAACTCATCAAGCTCATGCCATTCCTCATCTGGCATAGTTGCAGGTGAATGCCCGCTTAACCTCAAAGGTTGGATCTACGATTTCTGCACCAACACCTACCAAATCTGGCTCTTCCAATAAGAGTAATTCATACCATCAAGCTTAGTGATGTTGAAAATAGCATGATCAGTGGACAAACTCACCATAATGCAGTCTGGAAGACTGTAGACAGTTCAAAACTATTTGCTGTTTACTATAGAAAATGACCAAAAAATCACCAAAATCGAGGAAAAATGGCAAAGAAAGTGGAACCAAAGTTGCCGCCCACCAACTACTAGTGAAAGTAGATCATTTCAGAGTGTTTCAACTTGAAAATTCCATGTCAGTCCATACATATATGCTTGCTGTAATAAATTTTAGATTTCAGTAAAAGAGAGCTAACAATGCTAAAATCAAATTGGAAGGCAATCAGATACTGCCAAGACCAAAGCCGGCATCATGCGGGCATAGCATAAGCATATGACGGTTGATAAGCATGAATCCAACACCCAAGTATGTCATGCAAACATCTGCCAGTGAGTAGGCACATCCCCCAGTAGTCAATAGGGTAAAGTGTTCTTGCTACTACCAAAACTTGACACAAGTAGGTGCCAGTTCACAAAGATACGGATCCAAAACTGAGACTTAGCTCATAAGCATATAGTGAACCAATGTGTGATCGAGCCTTCCTTTATTCAAACTGTCACTAAAAGAATAAACAATAAAGTGACGGTGATGGGCGCCCGCCACCTGCAATGTGCAGTGGCGGTGACTGTCAATGTAGTAATACACGGGCGGCTAGGTGGAGGCGCCTTTACCCCCAACACAAATTGAGATGGAAATCTCCCAATAGGTGGCTGAGAACCACTATGCAATCTTCCTGTTGGTAGAGGATCCCTAGGAAGTTGAGTATTCAGCCCAAAATCTTAAGAGTTAACTCCATTCAAACTATCCAAATAGGCATCATGCCTTTGTGAAGTCTCATCTACTTCATATTGGCTATTTGGGATGTCTCTTTGTCCAATAATCCCATGACCATGACCATTTTGATTAGATGGTTGAAGTGGGACTGAAGGCTCACTGTTTGAATAGGCTTTCTCCTTAGCTTCTTTAGATCCCATTTGCATCTGCATCCGTTGGGAGAATTGTGCCATAATTTTAGCATTAGATTCAACCAACCTATCAATAGAAGCCTTTGTTTGAGTCATTGAATCTACTAACTTCTCAATGGAAGACTTTGTTTGATCAGTAGACAAAACCATTTGCTCCATTCTTGATAATAGGGTCTCATGACGTTCTATATGTCTTTGTTCATGTATGCACAAGGTATTATTGAATATACTGACTTCCCCTTGTTGTTGAGGCTCTTCAAGGCTCTCTTGAGGTGCATTATCCAATATGGAATCTCTGATTTTATGAGCATAATCATCTTGGACCTTATTTTTACCCATATGTCTTGCCATAATAGTGCAGTACTGTGGTACCCCTTGTCAGAAAAATGGCTATAACTTTTGCTAGGGAACTCCGATTTCAAAAACTTTTAGTTCAAATACAAGCCAAGAATGCCCTCTTCGAGATGAGCTATAGCACGCTATAACAAATTTAGGACAGAAAATTTTGCAACTCAATTTCTGAGTCTGAACTGTCCAGGCCTGCACCCTGTTTTAACCTATAAGTGCCCTATTGTGACCCTGTAAGGTAAAATAGTAACCCCAAATGGTTACCAAACCCTGTAGAAGGCTGAGTAGGACCTGTGGGTACCCTGTAGTACCTACATCTTTACTTCAATAATGAAGGGTGTACTTGTAACAACCTGTAAATGCCCTGTAGTGCCCTGTAAAATCCCTGTTTAACCCTGTTTTGATCCTAAAGATACTTGAGCCTTTGGAAACTCTTCATTCTTCAATTCTCCACTCATTGTACCTATGTGAGAGATAAAATGGCATGGCATGCTCCCTACATGGGCTCCGAATCACTGGGAGGTGGGCAAAGTTCCCCCCGGGTCGGTTGGTTGCACCCCTTTGGGATCTTTGATAGTGAGGGAGGGTCACCTCTCTTTTGTCCCACTATCTCCCCTGGCATCCACCTTCTTCCTCGGTGGGTATATCAACATGGCAGTAGCTTGCTAATCTAATCAATTAGCATGAAATGCATTTCTAAAATATTTATTCATCCCCTTTCATGAGATGCAATTGTATAGAATTTTGCAAAACTGGATAGGATAAGGGTCTTACCAATGCAATTCAGTGACTCACTGATTGCTAGTACTTACCCTTTTACAATATTTTAGCTTGGGTAAAAGAATTCAGTCAATCAATGGATTAGAGTGAGCAAACTCATCAATCAATAGATTCAATTAATTGGATTCAAGTGTTATGTTGAAAATTTTAGATTGAAGCCTCTAATTCACTGATTAGAACTAATAAGCATAGAGCAAACATTTCATTACATGAATGGATTGATTCAAGCAAGGGTTGGCTGAAATTTTATGGATATTATTCAATTCTTTAATCTCTCAATCAAATGGATTAAGCTCAGCAAATGGATTAATGAGAGAGATTAAGAATTAAAGAAGAGTACCTTTGACATGGTTGATGATGACTTGATCAATCTTCATATGCTTGATAAAGCCTCCGCTAGTCCAATGTTGGAAAAATAATCTTCAAGACTTGTGTATTTAATGCTTAAGAACAATCTTGAAGCTTCAGATGCTTGAGATTGAAGCATTAAACCTGTTTCCCCCAAATTTTGGCTCCATGGAAGCTCTTGAGCTTCAATCTTTGACCAATCGTGTTTAATCCTTGCAATTTGTTGAAGAATCCTTATTGAAATGATCCCACGGGCTAAAAAGATGAAGAATCTTCAAGAAATTGTTGAGAAATGAAAGCTTGGGCTGAAGCTTTCATGGCTATCATAGCTAGGGTTTCTCAAAAATAGGGGTATGGATATGAGTGAAAGGCAGCAAAGGACTATTCTTCATCATGTTGAGAGTGATATATGTTAGTTGTTGCATGAGGCTTCCCATCAGCAGAGAAGAATGGAAGTAAAGGGTCTCTACATTTGAAACTAGATATGTTGCAAGGAATATGTATTATGGGTAGATGTTGAATGCATGGACACGAGTTAGTGGAAATCTAAAAGGATTTGCAGCCAAAATAATAATAAATTAGAGTTCATAAAGTTCAAATCTCCCATGACTCTTCATCAATATGCTGAGATGTATTTGCTGATATGCTGAAATGACAATTTGAAATCAAACAAAGTGTCTTCCCATTCACAAATTTTTGCTTTTGGAATAGAGAAGATGTGTTTGTTGTATAGAGCATGCAAAAATTTAGGACTACAGGATGTGCAAGCCTATTTCACGACAATAGATCAAAGAATTTAGCTCTGAGTTGTACTAAAGAGTTATAGATTGGGAAGAGAGCTACAACTTTCCATTTTGAAGCTTGACAATCCAAGATCTAGTTAGAAAGTTATGAACTATTCTGTGTTGTGCTCTATGAGGCAATTTTGTGCTCTATGAGGAAACATGTGAATTCAACAGCATCTACGCCACCAACTTGGTTTTCCATGAAAGTCATCATGATTATCCTTTGCTATATCACTGTAAACTCTATTTTGTTGTAGTAATGGAATGTCTACAATAGTGAAATGCTTGTAGCAGCTGAATGGGTATGAAAACTTGCCATATAAAACTTTGGTAACTTGTGCTTTTTGGTTTGTATTTATGTGTGCTGCTCTGAGAAAAGAGGAAAGAAAGGATCTACATTGATTTTGCGCTAATTGAGGCAACCATGCTTTGTGGGGCAGTTTACTGCATGGGGTTGCCATCCTTAAAAAATAGGAGTTGTGTGAATCTGAAAGCTCGTGTTGTCAAAGTCTCAGCCATAATTGTTTCAACATCAAATGCTCTCTAAAAATGGTAAAATCTGAGCTTGAAGGTTTAAACTGCTTAAGTGTTGAGTTGAAGTCTCAGTAAGGAGAGAGTGATCAGAAATATTTGATCATCTGTTCAATGGTGTTGTTTCATGGGTTTTGTTAAGAGGAGATCCTTGGTCTTTATCTTGTGGTGTTGTCTTGGGGGTTGTTAGAGGCCGATTACCCATTTCACCTACCATCATGTCAAAGGGAGAAAAGAAGAGAAGGAGAAAGAAGTTGAATAAGAGAAGAAGGAATGTCTCATAGAGGAGAGCTATCAGAGAGTTGTCATCAATCACCACCTCAAAGGAACAACCACTATGACAACTATGGCAACACAATAGGAGCAACGGGTAAGACACCTAATCCAATCCACATGGAATTTATGGGTGCATGGCTTGGTATTGTATTTGAGCCTATCAGGCTATGTGGGCCACCTCCTTCTCTTTGCAACTCTCACACCACTCAGTGGGTGGGTATTTGCCAAAGTGATATGGGCATCGGTTAACATCTTGGCATGTGGTAGATTAATTATGGTGGGCACACATAAGCTTGACTTTTGATAAATCATTGGCATGCACAAAGCGAATATCTTGTGTATTAATAAATGTCATGAGAAGAGGTGGCTAATACTTGCACTCCATAAAGAGGAGGATTTGTTCTAATATTTAATCCTAGTGAGTGTGATCTACTTGGGTGCAACACAGTGTGGCACTAAGCATCCATTGACTTGCCTTGCTATGAGACACATACATTGGGGAGGGCTCGCAACAAGTAACCTATGGGATACCATGTGTAGTACATGTACACCAAAGTGACACACAAGACACATGGTTTGAAAAGTACTCTTCTTATTTCTTGATTAAAAGGTTTTTTGAAATTATCTTGTTATATCTTAATGAACCCACCCACATTTAGTCATTTCACACACATGGTGTGATCCACCTACTATCATCTCTCTCCTCCCCCATGACTCACCAGGGACAAATATGAGTAGTAGTGACGGAGGTGGTGCCTTGTGTGTCACACATAGCACCCCCCCCCCCCTCAACACACACACGTACTAGGGATCTCCTTTGTCTATACATCCCACCTCTGATCCACTCTCTATGGCGACAACTATGGAAGGAGACACACGATGCACCTTGCTGTGTCAAATTCCTCCACACATCAACATAGACCAGCACACACCCACACACAGGGAGACACAAGCACTGTGACAAATACCTTAGTACACACTCACGCTATCCATTTGTGAACCCTCCTCACTCCATTACCTCCCTCATCCAACCTACTTAGTAGGGACGATTGTGGGAAGGGTAGAAGAAGGAGAGTTCAATGTGATGCACCCTCGTCTGGCACTCCTGTGACACATCTCACTATGTCAGAAGCGTGATATACCTACACACACTACTTACACAAGCCCATAGGCATAGCCTTACGACACATGAAATCTCACTCACACACTATAAGCCACCATACTACACTCCTCATAAACTCAAGCATGGTAAGCGACACACATCACATCTAAAGGGGGACATTGTGTAACAATAAATTTTATTAACAAGGAAAAAAACAAAACAAACAATGATAAGGGACATGACTAAGAATGCATGTGTTTAAGAAGTAGCCATGAACTTTGTGCTCCAACCACTAGTAGAGGCTCAAGCCCTGACTAAACCCTTGACCTTGAGACAACACCCGTACACGACCTCATAGACCAAATTGTTGATTTGGTCAATCAAGAAACCTTAGAGACCATGCCACACACTATGGATAGGTCAAGTGAAATTTCAGATGACTTCCAAACCACCATATATAGCTTCAAGAAGGCCACACATTGTGATGCCTCCACCATAACCCTTGAAGATATGCAACAAAAACTAGTTGACTTAAGAGGGGAAGGAAAAATTTCTCTCAACTACTTAATAGACATTAATAAAGACACCAAGCTGCAACTTGCTATTATGTAGGCAAAGATGGATGATATATGTAGAATGCTATTTAAGATAGGAGTAACGGGCATGTCACAAGTGTCACTCTCTGATCTTGTGCAACATCGATTGTTTGACCAAACCAACATCCTATAAGTAGAGACCCATATTGCATAGACCATCCTAGTAGGCATGGGCAACACACCAACCCAAAGAGACCAGCCTAAGATTCCTTTAATGGAAAAAAAACTTGATAAATATAGGGCTAGTGACAATCCTCACAATTTTCTAGAACAATTCGTGAGGCTAGCAACCTCACAAGAGATGCACGAAGAGTATAAGCTTTTTGGACTTTGCCTAGGATCAAAAGAACGCATGTGGTTCATTGGGTTAGAACCCACTACTGAGAAGAACTCCTATGTGATGATGAAAGACTTGTTCATCAAATGATTTACTGAAGCAAGCTACAGGGACAACCTTATCATCTACCTAATGAACATCAAACAGCAAGAAGGAGAGACCATGAGGGACTATGTCTCTAAGGTCAAGAGCCTATTCAATCAAATGCCAGTAAGTGAACAACCCATACCTAAGGTGATCACAAAAGCCATCATCAAGGGTATCCACAATGAAAGAATATACAAAGCCTTAGCTGGGAATTCTAAATTAAACTAATCTATTATAAAGGTGTGTTGGATGAGGCCATCCATGTAGATGATATATACAAGTGTTAACCCCAGTTCGAGACAGAAGAAAAAAAAGTCAAGAATGCAAATGCAATGAAAGAAGCAAGATGGAGAACAACTAAAAGTGCAAGGGTAGCCTCAAAAATCAAGTCAAAGCCAAAAGCACACCTTTAAATGTAAGGCACCCCTAAAACTGTTGTAAAAGAGCACCAGTGCAAATTGTAAAAGGTAGGCACACATAGGTAAAGAGATAAGGCAAATAGAAGGAAATGGAAAAGATGGCCTTGCCACAATGGCCAGTCATGTAAAAAAAGGGATGGGTGTCGAAGGGATTTAGAGCACGTATAAAAGCCAAAAAGTGAATACAGAAGCTCATTCTTTGGTGTGTGGCAAAAGTGGACTCGTCTTCTTCTCTTCCTCTCTTCTCTTGCTTGCTTGTGTGTGCTTGAGAGAGGGAGTGTGAGGGAGTGAGGGAGTGAGTGTGTGAGGGTGAGGGATCTTGGAGGTGAAGCTCTCCATCATCTCCTCTCTTCTTCTTCTCTTCTCTTCTCTTCTCTTGTCTCGCATGTGACTCTGGAGGATGGAGCTTAGAGGTGGAGGCTTGAGGATGCTTGAGCTTGCATCATGAATCATGGAGCTACTGGTGTGCTTGAGGGAGGAGGCAACTCATTCGGGCATCGAGGTAAGCTCATTACACCCTGGTAGGATCAAAGGCACATTGGCTAGGTGAGAGATAGCCATAGGGGCTTGCTTGAAATGCTTGAAGGGATAAGCAACCCATGGGTCTTGGTGGTTTCCCTCTATATTTTGGTTCCGTTTTCGAGACCAATGGATTCAAGCTTGAGCACTTGCATGCCTCAACTTGAGCATTGAAGTAAGGGTTCATCCCCGAACAAGAGCTTGAGATAGATAGGAGGTTTTGGGCTTTTAATCATTTCAAAAAGTAAGTATTTTTGTTTTTTGATGATTAGGCAAGTAGGAGAAATCATTTCAGTACTTTACTTTTGATTTTTATTGCATTTAGAATAGGTAAGATCGAGAAATCAAAGCGGAAAGCTTGACGGTTGCTGTTGTAAAACAGGCCCAAACAGGGCATAAATCAAGAAAAAAAGGGAAAAAAATAGTGCTTGAATGGATTTATGTCATTAAGAGAGTGATTGGAGTGCTGGGGAAGGGTTTATAACCCAAGAGGCCAAGAGGGAGCTCATTTGCAACTGTGGCATTGTGAGAGAGTGAGTGAGAGAGTGAGAGAGGGAGAGAGAGAGACCCATTTCCCATGTTGGATCGATCACTTCACCCATGCATTTTTTGCACATTGTAGGTATATACAACCCTTCCTCTCTATCCATACCTTTGATTTGGAGGTGTGTGCTATATGTTGTGACCTAAATTGTACGATTTGATTGATCATCATTGTATCTATCAAAACCATGCCATGTTTGGCCTGTTCGAGTGACAGCGATTCTGGGATCAAACCCTAGAATCGGCCCTCGGCCCTCCTGTATTTGGCCATTCATCCCACCATCATTCGAACACTTAGGATTCAACCCAACCGAATCAACCATTCATCCCATATTACTCGGACACTTGAAAATTCAGCCCTCAGCCCTGCCAACTCGGCCCAATCCCACAAGCCATCCGAATTCACCATTCGGACCAACTTTGCATTCAGCCCACCTAACTCAGCCCTTAACCGTTCTTTGGACTAGCTGAATTGGACATTTGGCCCCTATAATTCAGACCTGTTGGGCCGCATTTGGATTTTTTCAAATTTTTTACCTGTAGACTTTGACTAACCCAGACCACTACTGTGTGAACCCTCGAAGGCCATACAGATGCTTAAAACACCTTTCTGGCGGTGTAAGAAACTAGAAAATCAACAAAACATAAAATTAGAAGAAAGAGCCACATAGTCACTTTACCTTCACACTCCTACTATTTTCTAGTACTTAAAGTACACCTAAGAAAAGCCGAAAGCCTAATTTGCACATGATACATGGAAGAGAGTACACACACACACACACAGTGGCTGTAAATTGAGGATTGTTTTTAACTAATAAGGAACGCACTCATACATAACCATAGAATGAACCCACCAATAGGAGAAGACCCTGAGACATAGTTGAGTGATCGAAACCCCAACTGTAGGACCAAGCGGAAGACACAATAGAGAAGTCTGACCAATAAGGACAAACGCCATTGGAGGAGTGGATCTACCCAATCTAATCAACCTCATCGACAACCTGGTGGAGAGAGAGACCACTAACATAGCAAAGACAAGTACTAACCACACACGAAATGAAGAGCTCGAGTTGGGAGATTTTCCAGAGGTGATCCAGGAAATAGTGAATAAATATGACACTCAAACCTGGTTGGACCACCATGGTAGGCTAGTCAAAGATATTATAGCAGATATCGAGGATGAAAGAAACCTAGCATGCAAATCCTTGCAAGGCATAGTTGCATACAATCAAGAATAGCATACTAGAAGCTTATGGTAGAACATAGAAATGCGAGAGAATCTGTCAAGGAAAAAATTGAATAGGACCAGAGTCGAGAGGAAGAGAGCACTAGAAGAGAACATCACGCTGAGCGAGCTTTTGACGAAGCAACTGCTAGATAACACAATAGCAGAGCACAGTGCACCAGCTCTAGTGACTTCACTGCTTTGCAAGATTAGGAGTTACCGAAGGCTCCAAGAGCCAATCTAAAATCCTTATAGCCATGAAGTAGCTAGATAAATACCAGCCAGACAATGATCCCTACAGCTTCCTAGAGCAGTTCGAGCAGGTCTATGAAGCCAATGGCCTCACCGATCTCACTCAGCAATCACAAGCTTTTGGCCTATGCTCAGGTGATAAGGGAAGCACTTGGTACACCAGCCTAGATGCTGCAGAGCACAATAACTTCAATAACCTCAAGAATTTCTTCATTAAGAGATTCTTGGAGCTGGGTACTCAAACAACCTAATCGTACAACTCATGAATGTGAAACAAAGAGATAAGGAAGACATCAGGGATTATGTGACCCATGTGAGGAGTCTCTTTATTAAGAGAATCCCGATGAACGAATGACCCACGGAGAGAGTGGTGTCCATAGCCTTCATCAATGGGATACGGAGCAAAGAACTCTACAAGGCCTTGGCAAGCAACTCAAGCTTGTAGCAAGATGCACTAACTAGGGTCTTTGAAGAGGCCATTAGAGTGGATGACCAACTCAAGGAGAGAAGCTCTAGGATCTCAAGCCAAGAAGAGACTAACCCTAGAAACTCCGAGAGAGCTTCAACATCAAGTGAAAGATCAGGCCCAAGTACTCAAGACAAAGGAAAGGGCGTTGACCCAAATCAGGAGCTAGCCGAGATGAAGATGGAGTAGCCAAACTACAAGAGATAATGAGATGACCAACACACCCTCACATTTAATGTGTGTATTGTGCCAAAAAACCACCTACCAACTAAGTGTTAGGACCCTAGTCCGGACCTTGCGCAAATTGTGGTAGGTTTGGCCATGATGCCAGGCATTTCTATGCAAACTGCTGAGGATACTTTCGTACTCGCAACCTTACAATCAGCCTTACCTAGCAAATAGGCTGCCAAACTTCTTCAGAAGGGGAGCCCCATTGGCTCTCCCGGCACCCAATGATGCTAAACCAACCATTCCTAGGATGGATATAAACCCCACAAGAATACCCAGACCACTTGGACCCTACATAACCCATCCACCGAGTGGCACTCCAATCTACTATGTGGAAGAGTCGAATGATGAAGAACCTTACATCGTGAACCCTTATATCTCGTATGACGAAGAGGTTAATCCGATCCTTATGGATTACAAACCAATATTGATGATGACATTAGGTAGAGGTAGAGGTAGAGGCTTAGAAGGACAGACCCAAGAGCCGTGGATTTGTGGTGACCCGGGACATATTTCATCGCACTGCCCATGAGGGAGCAAGCCAACTGCAACAAGGCTGATCTTAGATGCGCGGAGTGTGGAATCACTCATCTCTTCGCCGATTGCCCTAGAAATCATCCTCTAGTTCAGCAATTGTGCCATCAGTCCCATTAAGGTTGTTTGGTGTTGAGACTCTCGTGACGGGGAGGCCACACCCATCCTATTGCATGTCATGATTTGTGCGCATATGAAGCAGGCCGACATGTCATTGCCAGGACCCAGCAACTTAGATGCAACCTCAATTAGAAAAAAGGGTCGTAGGTGAAGGAAAAAGAAACTAGAAGCAAAGGTCATGCTAAAAATGGATAGTGCCACAACGTTGCTTGCTAGAAAAAAGGTGGCAGACACAAAGGCAGAAACGTCGACTCCAAAGATAGCTGAGAAGGGAAATGCAAAGGTGGTCAAGGAGTACCCCGAGTACCCCAACCCAAAGCGCCAACTCAAAGCCATCAAAAAAATGAAGGAGTGGATAAAAGAGGCCCAAGAACACTTAAAAGATGCTGAGCTCATATTGGAAGATGGGTTGTTCCACTCTCCTCACTGTGCATATGGGATTTAGGACATCTCTTCCTAGAGCGCATACATCATTTTTCATGCTACCTATGCAACAGTCTACATTGATGGTAAAGGATGCAATCTCTTGCTCCATGATATCTCAAGCATAGGCACATTAGTCTCACCACCACAACCAAAATCGAGAGACGCAATTGCACCATAAGCATTGCTGCTTAGACAAAGCTCAAACATTATGGGCCAGCAAATCAACCAAGGCCATTGGCTTGGAAATGCAAGATTTGGAGAAAAGCAAGTAGCTAGCAACTATTGAGATATCGAGCTCCACTCATGATATGCCAGGGTGACCGTTGTGCATTTATGTCACCGACTTGTTAGCTGCAGATGCGGTTGGTACACCGCCCATGAATAATAGCTAGATGACAGCTATCCTTATCTACTCTAGTTCATGGCTTAGTTAGTATGCCACCTTAGTTAGTTGAGTTTGGTTTGAAACCCATATATAGGGTTCTTCTATTTCTCTGTACAAGTGTTTTTTTTGGCTTACACAACTAAGAAGAGAAAAATTGTTTTCAGCCTCCACCTTTGTGTGTATTCCCCCATTGTGCAAGTGAGAAAGCTATGAGTGAGACTCCTTCCTTCTCTCCCACAATCTTGACAGCAACCTCCTCACCATACTAGTGACCAACCCTATGACGCTAAACCCCTAGACCAACTTAGGTAGCATCTGACGCTATGGCAAGAGCTAATACAGTGGGTTGAAGGTTCAATGGAGCAAGCTGCCACTAACTTGCATGAACATGATGTAGAGATGCAAATATCGATTATAACGCTGCACTCAATGCCCAAATCCTTGTACGTGAATGCTTTCTAGGAAGCACAGAAATGCACATTTTCTTACCGATCTTAGCTCTCCGAGGTACCACAAGAAAGGGAATTTTAGACACAGGGGCAAGAGTTAGTGTGCTTAGCCACGCAGTACTCCACACTTGGGATAACCTACCTATTGTTGAGAATGCTAGGTTTAATGTCACGCTAGCTAACAAAATGAAGGTAAGGCCATTCGGAGTTCTAAAGAACTGGCCCTTGAAGATCACAAGAGTCCAATTCTCCATTGACTTTATAGTCATGAAGGGGGTGGACCATGACATCTTGCTAGGCTAGCCCTGGATACGCAATACACGTGTCATAAAGGACTAGGTTAATGGTCTAATCTTCTTAGGCAATAGAACAAAAGCAATGAGGGTAGAGATGGATACTTGGAAGACAACACCAATCGACCTAGATGCCATCTCAGCCATGCTAAAGGGTGATGCCTAGATTGTTGAGATATCGAGCTCCACTCGTGATATGCCAGGGTGACCGTTGTGCATTTATGTCACCGACTTGTCAGTTGTAGATGCGGTTGGTACACCGCCCATGAATAATAGCCACATGACAGCTATCATTATCTACTCTAGTTCGTGGCTCAGTTAGTATGCCACCTTAGTTAGTTGAGTTTGGTTTGAGACCCATATATAGGGTTCTTCTATTTCTTTGTATGAGAGTTCTTTTGGCTTACACAACTAAGAAGAGGAAAATTGTTTTCAGCCTCCACCTTTGTGTGTATTCCCCCATTGTGCAAGCAAGAAAGCTACAAGTGAGACTCCTTCCTTCTCTCCCACAAACTTGACATGGTATCAGAGCCTTGTTCGTGGTAAGGAGCTCAAGAAAGCAAGCCAAGCTCGCGATGTTCTGGTAAGAGGAGCAGTGTTGCTTTCATTTTCTATTTTGGGAGTAGATCTCTACAGGTAGCACAGCTGAAAATTGCAAGAGTGCATTATCTCAGGTTGAGATGCCCTTCGCGGTGAAGCAAGAGGGCAGTATATGCTGCGGGCAAGGGCTTTAGCCCTTGACGACCTTGTTTTTTTTATTTGAGGTCATTTCGGGGCCTGTTTTGGAGGCGGAAGTTTTCTGCACGCACTCAAGAAAAGGCCCAGTTTTATGTTGTGCAGCCACTATTCTACAGGTCGGTGAAAAGTTACTGTAGAAATTGCATCGTATGCTTGTGCGCAGAGACATTGGGAGTTACAGAATCATCCCTGTTGCCTGTTGATGCAAAATCGTCACTAGGAAGTGACTGTGTGGTCAAATACCACTCTCGTCAGTTTTGCAGATTTGCCTTTGTGAGACTGAAGCTGTGTTCTTTGCAGTGACAGAATTTTTTGCAGTGTTTTGTAATGGCGTCTGATTCTCTCTCACAGATTATCACTGAAAAGCTTGACAAGAACAACTTCCAAGCATGGAAGTTTAGAATGATGAATTTCCTTATGGGAAAAGGATATTGGGAATTTGTTGCAGGAAATGAAGAAGAACCAGTTCTTCCTGATGTTCCCAATCAACAGCAAATGCAGGCATTTAAAGCATGGCATGAGAGAGCCAGGAAAGTTATGTAATGGCTGTCTATCAGCATTTCAGACTCTATGATTGTGCATATTCAAGATGCAAGTACGCCAAAGGAGGCATGGGATACTTTGTCAAAAATGTATAGCACAAATACGCAAGCCAGGAAAATGCAGCTCAAGCAAGAGTTGCACAATGTGCAAAGAGAAAGTATGAGCATCAATGGCTACCACATGAAGGTGAAGAAGATTGCAGATGCACTTGCTTCCATTGGGTCACCAGTGGAAGATGATGATTTAGTCTCAGTGACCTTGAATGGTCTAGGAAAGGACTATGCACAGTTCCGAACATCCATTTCCGTCCGTGAAAGATTTCCTGATTTTGAGGAGTTGATTGCTCTTCTAATTTTTGAGGAGCAGAGAAATGGTGGTGCATCTTCTTCAGGAGGAACTTCAAAAGAATCTGTCTTCTACTCAAATGCTGGAAGAGGCAGAGGCAGAGGTGGAGGAGACCGATATGGAGGCCGTGGTAGAAATCAGAATATGTAGCAAACTCAAGAAAACCAGTCCTATGGAGGAGGACGTGGTAACTCTAGAGGCAAGGGGAGCCAAAGAGGTCGTGGTGGATGGCAAAGAGGCCAAAATGCAAACAGCAATGTTGAATGCTACTACTGTGGTAAAATGGGTCATATGGCTAAAGACTACTATAAAAAGCAGAATGACATCATGAATGGAAAATTGCAATAAGGGAATTATGCATCTTCTAGTAGACAGGGTGATGACAGAAATGAGCATTTGTTTATGGTGCAGCACATGAATAATTCTGTGACAAGTGCAAAAGAATGCAACGATGTATGGTATGTTGACTCAGGTGCATCAAACCACATGACAGGTCATGCAGAATGGATGGAGGATGCAAGGAAAATGGAAAAACCAGGATTTGTGGAGACTGGTGATGATACTGCACATCCTATTGTGCAGATTGGAAAAATTCCTTTGTCTATGCAGGTTGGGAAAAGAGAAATACCTGTCCGATGTATTTCATGTCCCGAATATCACCAAGAATCTAGTTTCTGTCGGTCAAATGGTTGAGCAGGGCTTGTAGGTCAGATTTAATCCTCATGGATGCTTTGTTGAGGATATGAAAAATAAAGGTCGCTTGATAGCAAAAGGAAAGAAGAAGGCAGAATGTTTACATTGGATGCAGACATGTCTGAATTGAGTGCAGCAATGTTTGCACATGGGACCGGTGTAGTTGCAGATATTGATATCTGGCATAAACGCATTGGTCATGTTAATGTGCAGCGTCTTAAATCAATGCAGGCCCCAAATATTGTTGCAGGATTGCCTAGATTCAAGGTTGCAGAAATGCATAAGGTATGTGAAGCCTGTCAGTTTGGAAAACACGCAAGGAAACCATTTCCTAGACATGTTCAAGAGAGTGAGAAGCCATTGGAATTAATCCACTCTGATGTGTGGACTACTAAAGCTGCATCTCTTGGAGGCTGTCATTATTTTGTCACTTTTATTGATGACTATAGCAGAAAAGTTTGGGTGTATTTTATGAAAAAAAAAAGTGAAGTTTTTGGGCATTTCAAAACTCTTAAAGCTATGGTTGAAAATGAAACAGGCCTGCAGATAAAATGCCTAAGGTCAGATGGAGGGGGAGAGTACCTCTCAAATGAGTTTGCAAGGTTCATGTAGGAGCATGGCATAAAGCAGCAATATTCATGCAGTCATACCCCACAACAAAATGGAATTGCAGAAAGGAAAAACAGGCATATTGGAGAGGTATCTCGTGCCATGCTCAATGAAAAAGACTTGCCAGATTTTTATTGGGCTGAAGCAGTTGCTACAGCAGTCTACATAATGAACAGGACTCCCACTGCAGCAATACATAGAATGACTCTAGAGGAGAGGTATACTGGTAGGAAACCAGATATTTCTCATTTGAAAATTTTTGGTTGCATTGCCTATGTACATGTGCCAGATGAGTTGAGATCCAAGTTGGATCCAAAAGATGAGAAGTGCATCTTTATTGGTTACTCTCTGCAGCAAAAAGGGTATAGATGCTATAACCCTTCTACTCGTAAGTTTACAGTGAGCAGAGATGTTGTTTTTGATGAGATGAGTAGCTGGTATAAACCAATAAATGTGATTGATGATGTAGATGCACAAAATGGTAATGCTGCACAAAATTCACAGCAGCAGTCACAAAATATTAGTGGACCTAGAGCATCCTCTAGTAGTGGTTCACATTCTTCGCCATGGACAGGGCAGATTGAGATCAGGAGAATTTTCTCAAAGTAATGCAGATAGTGGTATGCAGGTATCACGAAAAGGAAAAGAGAAGGTTGATCAGCCCATGTTTGATGTGAATGCAAGTCACTCTTATGTGGATGGTGAATCCAGTGGCTCAGAACAGAGCATTGATGATGAGTTGGGTATTCCATCTATTGTTACACCTGGAGTAAGGAAGACTAGGGATGTTTTGAGAGCACCTGGGAGTGAACCTACTTTGCGCAGGTCTACGGGAGCTAGGTATCCTGTGGATAGGCTGAAATATGATGGATTTACAGCCATTCACTATGCATATATGGTCAAAGTGATACAGGAACCAGAACCCACTTCTTTTGAGCAAGCCATGGGAAAAGAAAAATGGGAGAAATCCATGGATGAAGAAATGGATGCCTTGGAAGTAAATGCTACATGGGAGTTAGTACCTTTGCCTAAAGGTAAGAATGCAATTGGCTGTAAGTGGGTTTATAAGGTGAAGCACAATGCAGATGGTTCTATGAACAGATACAAGGCAAGATTAGTAGTCAAGGGGTATGCACAAACATATGGCATTGATTATGAAGAAACATTCAGTCCGGTTGCAAGGATGGCAACCGTAAGAGCAGTCATTGCTATGGCTGCATCAAAGGAATGGTCTTTACATCAGATGGATGTAAAGAATGCCTTCTTGCATGGTGATTTTCAAGAAGAGGTATATATGGAGCAGCCACCAGGTTATGTGCATGATGTTCATCCTAAGTTTGTTTGCAGGTTGAAGAAAGCATTGTATGGCTTAAAGCAAGCACCTAGAGCATGGTCTGACAAGATAGGACAGTATCTTGTCACTATTGGCTTTCAGATTTCCAAGGCAGATTTCTCACTTTATGTGAGAAAAACAGAGAAAGGTATTATGCTACTTGTCATTTATGTTGATGATTTGATTATGACAGGTGACAGTGAGGAAGATATCCTTCATGTGAAAATGCTATTGAAGCAAAAGTTTGAGATGAAGGATTTGGGAGAGCTGCGTTATTTCTTGGGCATTGAAGTGATTAGATCACCAAGTGGGATACAGCTCTTGCAGAGGCAGTATGGATTGGATCCTATTTCAGTTCCTTTGGAGCAGAATGTGAAGCTGAGCGCAGATGCAGGTGAGCTTCTGGAAGACCCTACTATGTATAGACGCATAGTAGGAAGTTTGATTTATATGACTATTACCAGGCCAGATTTGAGCTATGCTATTGGATTGGTAAGTCAGTTTATGCAGGCTCCAAGGAAAGCGCATTTGGATGCGGCTAGACGCATACTCAGGTATGTGAAGTCCACATTGCAGTATGGACTATTTTATGAGATTGGGGTTCAGATACAGTTGCATGGATACACTGATGCTGATTGGGCTGGTAGTATTTCTGATAGAGGATCTACCAGTGGATATGTGTTTTCTTTTGGGAGTACTGCAGTCACTTGGAGCAGCAAGAAATAGCCTACAGTTGCCTTGTCGAGCACAGAGGCTGAGTACAAGGGTGCAGCAATGGCTACATGTGAGGTAGCTTGGTTGCATAAGCTACTTTATGATATGCATCAGTCTACATATGGGCCAGTTGTCATTTATTGTGACAACATGAGCAGTATACACTTGGCAAATAACCCAGTCTATCATGCTAGAACAAAGCACATTGAGGTGCATTATCACTATGTGCGGGAGAGGGTTTTACTAGGTCTTATTGATCTAGTTTATGTCAACACAGAGGATCAGGTAGCTGACATATTCACGAAGGCATTGGGCGCAGAGAAGTTGCGCAAGTTCAGAGACCTGCTTGGTGTGCAGGAATTGGGATTGAGCTCAAGGGGGAGTATTGAGATATCGAGCTTCACTCGTGATATGCCAGGGTGACCATTGTGCATTTATGTCACCGACTTGTCAGTTGTAGATGCGGTTGGTACACCGCCCATGAATAATAGCCTCATGACAGCTATCCTTATCTACTCTAGTTCGTGGCTCAGTTAGTATGCCACCTTAGTTAGTTGAGTTTGGTTTGAGACCCATATATAGGGTTCTTCTATTTCTTTGTATGAGAGTTCTTTTGGCTTACACAACTAAGAAGAGGAAAACTGTTTTCAGCCTCCACCTTTGTGTGTATTCCCCCATTGTGCAAGCAAGAAAGCTACAAGTGAGACTCCTTCCTTCTCTCCCACAATCTTGACAAGATTAGAAAATCTAATGGGCCGTTGACTAAGTATATCCCTTGTCCAAAAGATGAGCGAGATTGGATGCACATTGTCGTGCACGTGCCACTATGCAGGCACAATGTGAAAAACTTTGGAGTGTATCATCATCTGACTTCTTTATTGATGTAGAGATTCAATGTGATCTAAGTCATTAGTGTTATTGTCCATGAGATGGTCCAAAAATACTAGATTTTTGGATAATTTTAGCCTATTATTTATTATGAATATCCGAAAAAGCTAGGAAAACTTCTAGATTAGGGTGGCATGCAAAAAGCAAGTTGCTTTTTCAGCTCGTTATGGGATTTTTCATAAAAAAAGATAGATGGGTGAGATCACGCTCATCGCAATTGTTGTTGCACTTTGAACTGGAAGAAGAAGAAGGAGAAGTGATATGGGAGATCCCTAACCAGGTGTCCTGTGGCTTTATTCCCCTTCCGAAGCCAACAAAGCTATCAGATTTGGGTTCCGAGGAGCAAAGAAGAAGGAGCTGTTATTTTAATGCACATTTTTGGTCTACGAAGAAGCTCCAGGAGATCTAATGCCTAGAGATTGCTTCTAAGTAGTACCAGACAAAGGATTTTAGGTTCTATCAATACATATTAATTCAATTCATTGTACTTTGTCTTTATCATGTTTACGTCTTGTCTATTCTTTTTCTTCTCTTCCATCTCCTATCTCTACTTCCTTCTATCTTTGATCCCCGGTGGATACAATCTATCAACAAAAGCCCCTCTGACATTGGTGAACCCGACGTGAAAGGTCATCAAAAGAAGGAAAGACAAGATGGGAGAACCTTCAAACACAATCTCTAGTTATGTTTTGCAACAGTTGATGCAAAATATGAATATGCTTATGCAGGAACAACAGCATCAATAGGTGATGCAGGCTTTTGCTCAAACAAAAAGTGTTGTGATGAATGCTCTACAAGCAGTTGAGCGTGAGATGGAGTTATTCAATGGCACGAATGTATCAATAGAAAGTGTTGTGATGAATGCTCTACAAGTAGTTGAGCGTGAGATGGAGTTATTCAATGGCAAGAATGTATCAAGAGAAGCTTAATGATTTGCTAGATGATCAGACTATAGAGACAATTCTGAAAACATAATGGAGACATGTCAAGAAAGTCGTTACTGCACTTGTGAGAAAGTATAGAAAAAGAGAAAGATTGCATGTTTCTAGCTTGCCCATTGTTACAGGCAAAATAGTTGAAATATCCAATAAGCAACCCACTTCTATGGCTAACCCTATGGTTGTACCTCCTATTGTTCCCTCTGTTAGGGAAGATGTCTTAGATGAATTGGTCAAAGGCATGCGGGATATTCAATTGAAGGTTGCAAAATTGGATGAAAAAGGGCAAGAGGAAAGGGGACGGGCAATAGCCCCTAAGCCAAGAAAAAGATGTATGTGGTGTGATAGTTTGCAGCATGAGAGAAAGGATTGTGTTGCCTATCAAGAGGCCTTGGCATGACAAATCATCTTTTGGAAAGATGGCAAGATCCATGCACAAGAAATGGGATTGCCTCTTGCTTTGAATTTTGGAAAGGGAGATATGCAAAATTTTTTGGAAGACTTGGTTGTTCAATATGCTTATGTGGCAGTACATTCTTCTACTTTTGGTCTACAATTGGATAGAATGCATGGCCAAGGTCCAGATGCTAAAATATGGACACATGCTTTACATGTAGCTGAAAAGAGAAAGGTTAGTGATAGTGAAATGTCTCATGTAGGGAAAGACATTCGTGAAATAACTAGTTGGGAATCATCGGTAGATGCATGTTCGATGTATGCATATTTAGCAAAGGTACAAAACACGGATGTACTTGTGAAAGAGAAATGAAAGAGAGATGAAGATAATTGCAGGGACATCTAAAAGAGTGACAAGAAGAAGTGTGGATCAACCTAAAGCCACAAATCATCCACCTCCTGAGCATGTTATGGAAGAGATCAGTCAGGAGCAAAAACAAGATAGCAAACAAGAGGGCAAAAAGAAGGGCAAAGTAGCCAGGGTATAAGTTGCAATCTGACATTGAGACAGCCACAAATCTTAAGAAGGCAAAAAGAAGGGCAAGTAGCCAGGGTATAAGTTGCAGTCTGACATTGAGACAGCCACAGATCTTAAGAAGGTTCTTGAAGAACGAATCTTAAATAGTCGGGTGGAATTCACCTTGGGACAGGTGCTTGGCATCACCAAGCGAGAATTTCATGATGAGATCATTGACATAATTAAGAGGAAGTGTCAGTTTCTTGGTGATACCTCTAGTGCATTGTTGCAATTTGAAGAGGAAATTGGTTTGTTGGGTATTCGGGCTAAATCTGAGCATGAAGCAAGTATCGGGTTATCTATGCAAGATGCTACTAATCAGTGGTGGACAGCATGTGGAAAAGAGAAGAAAATGGCTGAAAATGCATTGTCTTATAGCAATATGCATGGTGGAGTAAGCAAAGACAACAATATGGGAAAGAGACTCTAGGATTTATTCCTTGAATTCATTAAACAAGAAATCATTGGGTGAGTACTACCACTAAAATGGTAGTGAAAATAGGGGAACCTGAAACTCCTTGTGTTGCTTTACTTGACCATGGATCTGAGATCAATGTCATTGAGCATGGATTGTATAAAAATGGTGCATGGCCTATGGACAGTAATCATGGTATGCATTTGAGGGCTGCAAATAATTCTTCAAGGGAGCTCTATGTTGCGTGTCCTAATGTGAAAGTGATGATTGGCGATGTACAAGAAGAGTAACACTTTTTTGTGCAAGATAATTCCTCATATGCAGTGATTTTGGGACAACCCAATATTATAGGAGTGTATATGGAAACAAAGGCGCTTGATGATGGTTCTACTTATGCAAGAGTCAGAAGCAAGGATGGGAGGAAAGCAATCCAATTTCTTACTGTTTGTGTTAATCATCCTAGAAATCGGGATACGCTTCGAGAGTCTCCTTTGGCTCCAAATGCAAGGGAATTCAAAGACTTGGATTTTCATTAAGCAATGTTGTAATGTGGGGCTGTAATAGTGCTGTTCAGAGGATATACTCGCCTCTTGATGGAATGAAGCATGTATTTACTCTTGGTTATTCTCAGTTTACAGCAAACACTTCATGTTGGTTTAAGCCTATGGAAGCTATGTACAAGGCTGAACACATATTTATGAAACAGGATACTAAGGAACTGAAAGCATTGGGATTGTTAGTGAAAATAAAGGCATTTCAAGCATCTTTTATGGACTGAATATTAATGACACTATGGCTGAAATTTCAGCAACTATACATGCAGAAAATGAGGTTGAAAATAGAGTGTTGTCAATATGTTTTTTGGACATGTATGATGTTATAGCATTGTTTGCTCAATCGGAAGGATTACAATGGGCTAAAGCACTTGTGGAGACAAAGTATAAGATAGTTGACAAAAAGATGAAACCAATTGCTTTGCCACTTCCACGAGAAAGTGAGAATCTATATGAAAAAGTGCCAAGGTAGCCAAGCTTACGGGATCCTAAAGATATAGGTCATCAATTTACATCTGAAACATTACAAGAATTGAAAGTTGGTGCAGAAGGGTTTCTTTTGCCTGCTAAAAGAGATTGTTTTATGCGGATGTTGGCTAGGCATAGAAAGGCATTTGCATTTCAACTATGCTAAGAAGAAGAAGTGTGCATTTTTCAAGCGACAAATTGAATATATGGGATTCATTGTATCAGCGGAATTTCGGTAGACCCAGCTAAGGTCAGACACATTCTGGAATGGCCAACACCAACTTCTGTCAAAGAAATACGTAGTTTCCTTGGATTGACAGGATGGTACAAGATTTTCATCAAATATTATGCTTTGATTGCAGCGCCCTTGAGACTAATCTACTAAAGAAGCAAGTAGCAATTGTATGGTCACCTGCCGAACAGACCAGCTTTGACAAACTAAAGCAAAGCTTAGTGTCAGCACCTATCATGAGACTTCCTGATCTTAGTAAGGAGTTTGAACTGGTAACTGATGCCAGCGCACTTGCTTTAGGATGTGTGCTTATGCAAGAAGGTCATCCTGTAGCATACTCTTCAAGGAAATTGAAGAGCCATGAAAGGAATTATGCTACCCATGATATGGAGCTATTGGCTGTCATCCATTCTCTCAAACTTTGGAGACATTACTTGCTAGGTAACAAATTTTCCTTAGTGACGGACCACAAGAGTCTTAAATGGATCTTCACCCAGAATGAGCTCAATATGAGGCAACGTTAATGGATTGAAGTGTTGGAAGAATATGATTTTGAAATCAAATATAGGCCTGGAAAAGAGAATGTAGTTGCTGATGCACTCAGTCCATAAGGCATTTCTAAACTCTCTTATTTTGAAAGATCCATCAATAGCAAGGATAGAGGCCACAAAGGTATTAATGCCAAACAACCCAATTCTTGAGCTAGCTAAAGAATAGGCATGTCATGAGCCAGTCTATCAGAAATTGCTAAGGGAGATCCCCATCAAGGATCAAGACCCGAAGCTAAAGACAAAGTATCAAGAATTCTCTGTTAGTAGTAGACTTGTCTACTTTAGGACAAGATTATGTATCCCTCAAGCCATACTCTCAAGCAGAAGATTCTTTGGGAAGCCCATGACTCCTCTTTCTCAGGACATCCTAGCTATGCCAAGCGGTCAGGAAGAGCTATTATTGGAATAGGCTCAAGGGTGACATTCTCAAATATATCACGGAATGTTTGTCTTGTCAATGCATTAAGGCAGAACATGTCAAAATGCCTAGAAAATTGCAACCACTTGACATTCCCCAAATGAAATGGGAATTCATTAGTATGGACTTCTTTGTTGGCCTACCCCAAGTTCAGGGAGGATACAACTCTATTATGGTTATAGTAGATATGCTCACCAAGGTTGCACATCTCATCCTTGTCAAGACAAACAATAAAGCTTCGGATATCACAAGATTATTCATTAAGGAAATATTCAAATTGCATGGGTTACCCAGAAGAATTATTAGTGATCGTGGCTCTCTCTTCACATTACACTTTTGGAGGGCTATCTTTGAGGCTATTGGGACTCAACTATGTTTCAGTATAGCTTACCATCCCCAAACTGATGGTCAAACGGAACGAGTCAACCAAGTCATTGAAGATATGCTTAAGGCATACTGCTGTCACAAACCCAAAAAGTGGATTCAATATTTGCCACTGGTTGAGTTCACCTACAATGCTTCCTACCAACAGAGTATTCAGATGACCCCTTTTCAAGCATTGTACGGGCACGATTGTCATACCCCTTTGAGCTTCTCGGATCCAACTTTGAGGGTAGAAGCTTAAGGTAGATGCTGGAAGACATGGATGATCAAATCAAGTCAATAAGACAAGACATCCAAGCTACCAAGGATAGACAGAAGGCTTACCCGGACTTGAAACGGCAAGACAGATCATTTGTTGAAGGTGATATGGTCTTTATCCGCGTACATCCTAAAAAGAGTTCACTATCCCTGGGAGAGTACAAGAAGCTAAGTCCGAGGTATTGTGGACCTTATAAGATCATTAAGTGCCTAGGGCCTAATGCTTACAAACTACAACTACTCGCAACCCTAAAGATTCATAATGTATTCCACGTTAGCCTATTGAAAAAGTATCTACCTAATCCGAATCATGTACTTGATGATCAACAAATTGTAATTCCTAGCCAAGGAGTCCTTGAGCTATGGCCTGATAGAGTCCTAGATGTCAGGGAGAGGCATTTGAGGTCAAGGACCTTGAGAGAATACCTCGTCCAGTGGAAAGATTATCCCGAAGAGGATGCCACTTGGATGGACGAAGATACTCTCAACCAACAATACCCCCAAGTCCTCTCGAGATAAGGACATCTCGATTTCTCTAAGGGGGAGAGGATATAACATGCCATAGGAACCCCCCCTTTTTAATTTCAAAAGAAAAAAATTATTATTATCATTAGTACAAGTTTTTTTAACTCCCCCTCTCTCCCCGCCGACAACATGTCAGGGAGAGAGAGAGTGGGAGTGATGGTGATGGGGGAGGGGGAGGGGGAGGGGGAGGGGGGGCATGCAACCCCCAGGTGGGAGGGTTGGCCATGCCACCCACCTCCTCCCCCCTCCTATATAAGGGGAGGCCCCTCCCCTCCCTCGGGATGGATAGAGACTGCGCCCCCCCCCTTCCCTGCGTTGTCACCTCTAGCAGCAGCAACATCCCCGGCGACCGTCAGTCGGCTCTTCCCCCCCCTCGCTTGGCGGCATCTGCAACCCTCGGCCTTCCGATTGGAGCTCCCACTCCCCCCTCCATCCTGTTGAAATGGGGTCCCTGGACCTACGACCGTAGCCACCCCCCCCCCCCCCTTCTGATCACCAATTGCCACAGGGGCCCCGTGAGGGAGAGTGAGAAGAAGGGAAGAAGAGGGAGAGAAGGAGAAGAAGAGAAGGAGTAGGAGAGAAGTAGAGGAAGAAGAGGGAGAGGGAGAGAAGGAGAAGGAGTGAAGAGAGAAAAGAAGAGGGAGAGAAGGAGGAGGAGAGAAAAGAAGAGGGAGAGAAGGAGAAGGAGAGAAAAGGAGTGGGAGAGAGAAGAGAAGAAGAGGGAGAGAAGGGGAAGGAGAGAAGGAGAAGGAGAGAGGAAGAAGGAGTGGGAGAGAGAACAAAAGAAGAGGAGAGAAGGAGAAGGAGGGAAGAGAAGGAGAGAGAGAAGTAGAAGAAGGAGAAAAAAAGGGGTAGAAGAGAGGAGAGGAGAAGAAGAAGGAGAAGGAGAGAGGTAGAAGAAGAAGAAGAAGAAGAAGAGGTAGAAGGAGAAAAGAAGAGAAGAGGAAGAGAAAGAGAGGGAAGGAGAAGAAGGAGAAAAGAAGTGGGAGAGGGAGAAGGAGAAGGACAGAAGGAGAGAGAGAGAGAGAGTAGAGAGGGAAGGAGAAGAAGGAGAAAAGAAGTGGGAGAGGGAGAAGGAGAAGAAGAGAAGGAGAGAGAGAGAGAATAGGAGAATAAGAGAAAAGAAGAAGAAGAAGAAGAAGAGAGGAAGAGAAGAAGGAGAAGAGGAGAAAAAGAAGAAGAAGAGAGAGAGAGAGAGAGAGAAAGAAGGAGAGGGAGTGAGAGTTGGTGAGTAACTGCAAGGAGCCACACTCAAACCACCCCCTCGATAAAGGACCCCATCCAACGGTCTTTCCTACCCAAACCTGTCAACCCAAAAACTGTTAAGGTCCAGACTGTCCAATCTCCGCGAGGCGAATGGCTCCCAACAAGAAAGTCGCGGGAAGCATAGGTGCCAAAGCTACCGGTAATGCTGGAGAGGCAAGTGGAGCAACCAACGCAAAAACACAAATCAAACCCAGATTCTAAGCTTTAAAATTAATTAGGTATTATTTCTCGTGGAAGAGATGCAAGGGTTTGTGATGTGCATGGATCTAGAACAAGTCTTAGGGTTTTTGCTTACTCTAACCACTAAGTTGCATGCATGAAACGGTAGAGTATGGAATTCGCATAAGATTATATGCATGAAATGATAGTTTTTATGCACATAAAATGATACGGCCTTCGCATTATTTCACATAAAATAATAGCTTTTAAACCAGTTTAGTGCATGAACAGTCATTTAGAATTCATGCTTCGCATTCATGATTAAAAGAAACACATGAAATGTTAGTCTCCGTTCATAAAATGCATTTGCACCATCGAAAAAGAAACCTAGACTTTCATATACGCAAGTCACATGTGATCCGGTGCATTAGAAATAAGTACTCATTTCCAGGAATGATGAGAGATAAAGGTTGTTTAGGACGTTCAACTTTACTAAGCGCACCATGTGCATGATGGATAAGGTTGATTGGAAAATTATGCATGGAACCGCACTAAAAGAAATGGAGGAAATGCATGCATCTAGACTATATCTTGAAGGCCCAAATGAAAGTCCTATGTTGCCAAATGTGATAACCGAACTTGGTTAGAACTAGAAGAATAAAAGACCTTTGGTTGGGTTGCGAATGAAGGCATGACCATTGCCTTGATTGTCCAGTTAATGCTTGGATTAGGTTAAGATACCATAAGGAAGAACCCAAGGGAAGAGCAACTCAAAATAAGTTAACATACATTTGCTTGCGTAATCTTGTTTGAGATTATTGGGATCTCGCCAAGTCACGAATAATCTAGGATAGGATGCTAGGAGCATCCAGGAAAATGACCCAGGATCGGATGCTGGAAGCATCCGAAAAAAAGGAGTCACACCTTAGCAATCAGTCGTACAAACGACCTCTGAAATATTTGTGCTTGTACTTAGGTACATTATTTAATCTCTTTTGCTTAAGGAACTAATTCAAGGAAAACACTTAATGCTTCAGGTTGAAAGCTTGGAGGGAGAAGCAGGAACAGTTGCCTCTGACTATCTGCCTGGCCCTATCCAAGGGGGTTGTTAGCTGTGTTGGGTATATGGACCTAACCCACCGCGAGAGATCTCTCCGTAGGTGCTACTTGGAGTGGGAGGAAGCTTGGGTGCCAAGGGAGGCTCTGGCTGTAAATCCCTTGCCTTCGGATCCCGCACAAGAGGCTGACGTAACACAAGATGGGATCTCGAGGCCCGTGTACTAGTCAACGGGTGGAACTTGGAGCAACAATCCTATAGATTGCTAGGATAGCCTTTGGGCTTGATATTGGATGTACTCCAGTATTTTTTTTAAAATAAAGAGCAGATATTGGAGAAAAATGAATTTGCTTGACATTGTTTTTGTGTCAGTGCTTAAGTTGCGTGAGGGAACCCGTGATTAATTTGAGTAATTAAGGAAGCTGCTTTTGCATGTCAAAACATAATGTGGTAGGTAATTAGATAACTAAAGCAAACTCAAGAAAGTGCGGTGGATGTGACTTAGGTCCATCCTACGAAAGGGTGGTCCTGGTCAGCTGGGAACTTTTCTCAAATAATGAGATAATAAGACTATGAAGACCTAATGTCAGTAGATGTAGAATCCCAATTTATTCTATTTTAGGGGAAATGAATGGGACTATGCCGTAGGGCAAAGAGGTTGAGCTTCGCATCCCTCTCGTTCCCCATTCTCCATGAACCAAGTGCAGCATGAATCCGCTTCGACTGTGTTGTTCCTACACAAAGTGGAACATTTGAAGCTCGATGCTAGCTTCTTCCTAGAGACTTTGCTGGTAGGAAAGGAACCCTGGCCTTAGGTCGATCCCAAGTGGGAACGTCCAGATAATTCCGCTTGGGGAAGACTCGAGAAGACCTAGATCGCAAAGCCCTGTGTCATTCCTTGCGAGTGCCAGGCAGAGCCTTCTAGACCCTGTGCCATTCCTTGCGAGTGCCAGGCGGAGCCTTCTAGACCCTGTGTCATTCCATGCGAGTGCCAGGAGGAGCCTTCTAGACCCTCCTCCCGATGGGCTGCTAAGATGTGTCCCACAAGTGGACAAGGTCCGTATGGGGGAATTTTGATTCCTCTCATCCAGGAAGCAGTAAAGGAGACATAGGATGGAGAGGAAGGATCTGATGAAACACCTAGAAGGTCACCTTTCCATCATGAACGAGAGTAGTCAAGCAAGAAAATAGTTAGTGAAGAGGAGGGAGAACCAGAAGCCCAGTCCAACAAGAGAAAACCAAAAAAGCCCAAGAAAAAGATGACATATGAGAAGCAGAAAGAAGAAGAGAAGAAAAAGAAGAAGGCATACTTGCAAAAGTTAAGAAAGAATCAAAGAAAGAGGTTGAGGAAAGGAAGAAGAAAGACAAAGAAGAGTCTGAGAGATTGGAAGAAGAATCGAAAAGAGCTGAAGAGGAGAGAAAAAGAAAGGCTGTTGAAAAGGAGGAGGAATTGAAGAGAAAGGAAGAGGAGGACTTTGCACTAGCTACATGCTTGTCCATGGAACAAAAATTGTTGGGCAAAAGAGGACCCCAACAACAAATGATGAGTCAAGACAGGATCCAAAACAACAGAAAGTGGAAACCTCTACGACTCCCATCCCTACAACAATGACACCAACTACTAACCACGATGATTATGTCAAAGAGGTGGTCTCACAGTTAGAGAAAGCTAAGGAGGAGAAGAAAATAGCAGTGGCTAAGTTGGAAGCTGAGGAGTTGGTGGTTGTCTTCTAGTTGGAGAAGACCAAACAAGTGGCCATGTGCCAAAAGGAAATATACGAGTTGAGAGAAGAGCTCAAAGCAAAGGAAGGAGAAGATGAACGCTGGGAGGCAAGACTAGCCAAAGAAAAATAGAGCTTCATGAGGATGCAGCAAAACACTACAGAGCTTGGAGAGTTATGTAAAGAACTACAGGCAAAAATGGCAAATCTCAAGGATTCCATGGCAACACTAGAAACATATAGATAAGAGCAAACCCTCAGATTACACACAAAAATAGAAAACTTGAAACAAGAAATAGCCTCGGAGCACGAGGAGAAACAAAGACTGAAAAGAGAGATTGAAGATCAAGAGCAAAGGCTAAGGGCACTGGCTCAGAGGCAATGGAAAAGCCTTGCAGAAATGAAGAAGAGAACTGAAGGCTAGGCAAACCACAACAAGAGAAGAGTCAAAACCTTGGCATGCCGTCTGGCTCAGGTAGAAAAAGATAAAGTGCTAGTTGAGAGCAGAGCACAAGTCGTCTATATGGGCTTTGAAACCTAGCAACGCATCTTCCTCAACACCTTACTGGACGTCACTCAAACAACGAAAGGAGAATCCATTGATGCCATAAAGAAAAAGCTAGGGATTGCACGCAGGGCCCTATGAGTAGGCCTACAGATGCCATCACAACCTGTGAGAGTTAGCTTAACCCTTGGAGAGCAACAAAGATACCTACTACAAGTAGGCTTAACACCACAGGAAATAGATGCACTAGGGTTCACAAAGGGAGTAGCACAGGGAGACTAGCAATGAGAAGGAGGGCTAGACCGAGCTTTGAGTTGGGACCTCAAGAAGAGGAACTACTCCCACAGCCTCCTTCCCCACCATGGCCAGAAGACTAGTAAACATCTCCGTAGAAAGAAAGGCTGCACTTAGAGAAAAAAGGAAGTAGATGGTGGAGGAAGTACGGAGGAGACTGAGTGCTAAATCGACTGTAGGGCCATCCGCACCTACCCCACCGAGCCAAGACGACTTCCTAGCAAGCTTCCACGCTAACCTGATAATCTAGGAACAACAAGAAACTACTAGAAACCCCTTTGATCTTAGTTTCCAATTCCCCATCAACTTACACAAGGTTCTGCCAATCAAGGTGGTGGAAAAAGTGATTAATATCTATAATAAAGCAATTTTTCATGCTACCTTAGTTAAGTACTCAGCCTATTTTAAACTGGAGTATAAAAGGCAAGAGGGTGCCAATGTAAACCATCTTTTCGAATCATTTTCACATCTCCACTTCTTGGAGCTTAAAGGTAATTCCTTCCCCACCATTGTAAGGGGTGAGTTCCTTGCAGCAGCTGTCATCAATTGATTCTCAAGCTACCACGGCTTCAACATCTCTTGTAATTTTTGGTTGTAAGACATCTTGAATAAAGAAGTGGCAAGCTATGGTTCTTAGCATTTTTTGTTAGTCTTTATATAATTTCCTATAATTTCCATTGAAGAGGAAACCTTCATTTCATTGGTATCAAAGCATGGACTTTGATCCATGGGAAGATTCATTTTCATGGAGAATCTAGTCACAGGGACAAGTAGTAGGTAACTAGAGTACCAAGATTTTGTCACAGGGTTTGGTACAGTTCAAACCATGACAAGTCAGGGTTCTCTGCAATAAGTTGAGATTAATTTTGGAGGTTTCTTGAAGGAGATCTTGAGGAAGATGGAGGTTCTAGGCCAAAATAACAGATCGTGGTCAAATGAAGGTTCTTGACCCTAATTGGACCTCCATTTTGAAGGTTCTTGACCCTAACTGGAGTCTAAACATGGATTACAAAAGTTAAACCTTGGTTACTTTTTGGATCAAGCTTCTCTTTTCTCTCTCTCTCAAGCTTTCATGAGTGGATATTGGCTTCTCCTTTCTTCCAGGCCTCTCAATGGTTCAAGTAACTTCCATGGTTGAAATCTTTGAAGTATAAACTCTCCATAGAGTAGTCTTAAGCTTGCTTTGACTACTGCTCATTTGAAGTAGGGGAGTATGTTTTTGCGCTCTTTGCACGGTGCTCTTTCCATTGAAAAAACACTCCCTTATGAAGACAAAAAAAAGGGCTATATAAGCCTTGGCTATGGCTTAAGCAAGCTTCTGCATTGACTCCTCAAGCTTCACAACAAGCACATAGGAATACTTCTCACTCTCATGATCATTCTTGATCTCGCAAACCCTAGCTATGTCACACTTATGACAGCATTGAGATTTCTTGAAGAGATCAAAGGGCTTTTATTGTATCAAGCTTCCTCAACACTCAAGGAACCAACATTGAACCATTCTTAGACTCGAAGCTTCAAGGATAGTTGGCTATGGAGTCAAAATAGGGCAACAAGCTTTAGGCATCGAACTCTTGGATTATTCTCTTCCATTTCATGGGGCTTTTACTCTAAAATCACTCTAGAGACCTCTCTTTTACTTCAAGTATTCAAGATCTTGAAGAATCCAAGCAATGCATTCAAGATTGAAGGCCAATCTTCTCTTGAACTACAAGTATGACAAGGATTGAAGAAATTCTTTGAAATCTCCATCAAAGAGGCTTCAAATTCAAGGGATTTTCATCTATACTACTCATTGGGCTGAAGACTTGATCTAGACGTCATTATTGGATCATATTTGAAGCTAATGTGTGGGATTATTGAGTCTATTCTTCTCTTGATCATTTGTTGGATTCAAAAAGATGGTCTAACAACCTTTATGACTGAAGTGTGACTCAAGCAACATCTTCTTCTTCAATCATTGAAAGAGGTACTTCTATTACTCTTCTTTAATCTCTCAAATTCCTCATCCAATTGTTATTCCATTTCTTATTGCTGAAGGAGAGGCTAAGTAGAGTACTCTTGCATTGAGCTTCAATCTCAACATTGATTGAATGAACCATAATACTCAAGTATTGAGGCATTGAATCTTGAATCCCAAGCATGAATTGATTGATGAATCAGCCCATTGAAATCAACCTATTGAAATTGAGGTCTATCATTATTCTTTGCATTGTTTGATTGATTAGTCCATAGCATTAACCATACAATTTCCTTTCAATTTTGCTAATGGATTGCTTAACCTCTAACTTTAGGTCTTTTGTTGATTCAATCTATTGAGAATACCCAAGAAAATTGTAAAACATGAGTATAGTAAATCAGTGAGTCACTGATTACTATAGGTAAACCTTTCTCATCCTCATTTACATACATTCTACCTTCCAATTCTTGCATATCATGGAAATATCCAAATCTTGACTCAGCCATGCATATCATGCCCTAGTTTTTAAAACACTAGCTCTACCATGTATATTCCGACTTAGGAAAAAGGTCGAAGCCGGATGACATAGCAAGATGATAGTGAGATGTCCCTCCCTTGCTATTTATGACTCCGTAGGGGTGCACAACTTGGCCCGGAAGGAAATTTGAACACCTTCTAGATTTTTAGAGTCCATTTAGGTGCATGTCTACCATTTTATCCCTCACCAGAGGTGGTGGACCATAGAAGACCACTTGGGCAAGAGTGGACAAAGACTAGAAAACTTTTGGTACCAGATAGGGCAAAACACGATAGTAGATGAAAATGTTGAACAGAGATTCATGTCTACAAGTACTCAGGTGATCATTGGTTGGTGATAGAGCCTATTGGCTATACTTTAGTGCCCACAGGAGATTCTTAATTATCTATGACTAAATGGGTTAAAATAGGGTCCAAACAGTGAGTTTAGCGGTTACAAGTTATTTTCTCAACTTGGACAATCATAAAGAATCAGTTATAGGAGTGGAATATTTCATTTTTAAAGATTGGTTCTTACACTATATCGTAGAGAATGAAGTTAACTTTGATCCTAGCTATAGAGCACCTCATTTGGACCCACGATTCAAAAGTTATGGTCATTTTAGTGACAGGTGGCCATTGTAGACAACACTAGGTTGATAGGGTACAATGTTTTGATCTGAAGAAACCATATATCTCTTCCAAATTTATAACCTCAATAAATCTAGTATATCTACGTGTTATTAGCTTTGTTTGGAGCTATCAAGCACTTAGATTGGAGGAGTATAGTTCTAGTTATTGACCATTATTTGACAAGCATTCCTGAGTTACTACAGATTCCATGATGGCAAGGCAGGTATTGGAGCACATTAATGAGGGCTTAGAAGAATACAATGCTAAATAAAATCCTATTATAGTGGCCACAAATCAAGGATAGGAATTTATGGGCAATAGTACAACTAATGGAGAGATCCAATGGCCAAGTGTTCCTCATGACAATGCTCCTAGAATTGAAGTAAATGTTTCTCATGACTCCAATGATTTCCAGCAATTGTCAAAGAAAATTGGTAATATGAATAAAGTTCTAATCCAACTTACCCATTCAATGGATGACAAGTTTGGCAAGATGATTACACATATGGAGTAGCAAAACCATAAGTTTGATGTCAAATTTGAACGGCTGGTTACAATATTCAGCAACTTGGGTAACAAATTGCAAAGCAATCCACCTTCCCATGCTGAAGATATACCTATTACTCATGGCAATGTGAAGCTCACAACAGTCCACCAGCATATACCATCCACTTTTGAACATGGAGGACCTTCTAGGGTGAATGAAACACTTCAGCCTCATACCAACTCTTGGAATAGAAATAGGCCAAACTTCACTAATTCAAGAGATAATGGACAGCAAGGTTATTCCCTACATGATGATAGAAATGAGTTTGTACATGGATGTCATCCCTTCTATAAAGATTTTGGTTCTCAACATACCCAAGTTCATAATGTAAGAGATGATCAAGGCAGTATGCACATGATAAAGCAAGGAATGGAGACAGTTTCCAACATGCTAAAGATCATGATGATAGGTCGCCACATGGGATATCCACTCATAACCAACAATCACATGGGAACTCATTGTTTGGTCACCAATCTTTTGGAAAATAATCGAAATGGACAGCATTCATTTACTCTTAATCATGGACAACAAGCAATGAGTGACCATTTTAATAAGTATCAGTCTTTTGGATATACTAATCATAAT
This sequence comes from Lygodium microphyllum, assembly GCF_053477565.2. NCBI lineage: Eukaryota > Viridiplantae > Streptophyta > Polypodiopsida > Schizaeales > Lygodiaceae > Lygodium > Lygodium microphyllum. The sequence continues at coordinate 38,875,195 of NC_141149.1, read as the reverse complement.
CGACAACACTATCATTATGACAAGGAATACAAGGACAAGATTAGCATATCCAATTTCAAAAGAGATAACTCGTCACGACTGAACTTGAGGAATGGATCAACAAATTGGAAATGTATTTCACTCTCTACCCACGCAATGATCAAGCAAAGATTTGTTATGCAGCCCTAGACCTAGAGGGATATGTGCATACGTGATGGAGATAGATGAGCAATATTAGGGAGAAGTTTTAGTCTTGGAGGACTTCAAATCGGCTATGACTTAAGTATTCATGTCACCAATGGAGAAGGAAAGGCTTGAAAGGAAATGGTATGATCTTAGGCAAAGGGGTTCTACTGTGAGGGAGTATTCCAACCAGTTCTTAAACCTTTTCATGTATATGGAAGGCATTTACAATTCAGCTAAACTAAACAAATATATTTTTGGTCTAGATCCAAACCTTTTAGCTAAAGTTGGGGCAGCCAAGCTTGCAAATGCCCATGTAGCCATTCAATATGCTGAAAGGTAGAGCTAGAAATATAGAAGAGATTTGACTTCATTTTGGCCCAAAACAGGAATGAATTATTAATCAAATCAACCTATGAGATTTGGATAGTAGTTCAGCCAACAAAGAGAGGGATTTAGAGCTTAAAACAAGTTTCAAAATAATTTCAGCAAGGTTCCAACTTACCCTATAGCATATGCTTCAAAACATGGTGATAATTTCATATATAATGCTAATCCAAAAGGAGAATTCAAGAGGGCTGAAGGTCAGTTAAGCAATATCCCAATAACAACAGCAACAAGGCACTTCCCAATGACAAATCCAAGGGTCTATGCTATAAATTTGGGGAGAAATGGTTTCTTGAGCACAAGCAGAAGTGCAAAGAATATATGGCAAAGTCTAATATGCTGAATACTGAAGGCTCTGATGAAGAGGAGACACAAGAAGGAAATCTTTTGCAAGTAGAGGCAATTTCTACTTGTGATGAGATGCATGAGCATTATGATCAAGACACACAGGAGGAATTAAAGCTAGTTAATAGTTTCCCTTATGATCCAGGTGGTCCATTTGATCCTGGCGGATCAAAGATTGTGATTATCCTTCTATGGTTTCTTGTCAGCCCATGTTATGTTCCATATCTTAGGATGCATGATGGGTTGTAAAGGTGAAAATACACTTTGAATCAAGGGTATTATAAATTCAAAGGTTGCTCATATTCTCATTGATACGGGCAGCACACATAGTCTTGTCAATGTGCCAAATCATTGTACGAGCTGAAGTTACTATATCAAGAAATAGATGCCCCACTGAAGGTATAAGTAGCTAATGGTGCTCAAGAGTTGAGCAAAGAGATATGCTAGCAAACTCCTATTGAATTATCACAGTCTTGCACTGTTATGACGAACTTGATTGTCCTAGATATGGATCCTATTGACATCATCATTGGCTGCGATTGGCTTAAACAGCTTGGAAATTTTTCTTTGGATCTAAATAAGATGTTCATGGAGTTTACTTGGAATGGGCAACAAGTAAAACTTAATGGCATAAAGAGAAAGCAAGTGGAAATAATCAGCAAGAAGAAGATGAAGAAGGAAATTAATGATATATCTTGCATTTTCACACTTCTTCTATCAAAGGCAAATGAAAATCAGCAATCTACTTCACCTAAGGATCAAGATCCATGTCTATGTAAACTTTTGGAAGAGTTTAAGGACATATTCCAGCCACCTACATCATTGCTTCCTCAGCAACAAGAAGTGGATCATCCAATTGGTTTAATGCGTGACACTAAACCCATTAACAAACCTCCTTGCAAGTTATCCAAGTATGAGAGAGAAGAAGTAGAGAAACAGGTTGGAAATGGGGTTTATTCAGCCTAGTCGGTCACCTTTTGCTTCTCCCATACTGCTTGTTAAGAAGAAAGATGGGTCATTTAGGATGTGTATTGACTATAGAGACTTAAACAAGAGCACCATAAAGAACAGGTACATGATCCCCTGCATTGATGATTTATTGGATGAACTCAAGGATGCAAGAGTTTTCACTAAGATTGACTTAAGGTCAGGGATTCACCAAATCAGGATGAAAATAGGGGATGAGTACAAGACAGCTTTAGGACAGAAAGAGATCTCTACCACTTCCTAGTTATGCCATTTGGACTTTCAAATGCGCCTACAACTTTCTACGCTCTTATGAACAAGATTTTGCATCCATTCTTGTATAGATCTATCTAGGTATTGTTTGGTGATATTCTCATCTATAGCAAGAATAGAGAGGAATATCTAAAGCGTGTCAGAGAAGTCCTTACCTTGAGAAGACACAAGCTTTTTGCAAAGGAAAGAAAGTGTACTTTTATGGCTGATGAGGTAGAATACTTGGGTCATATAGTAGGTGAGAAAGAAATTATGGTTGATCCAAAGAAGGTCCAGTGCATCAAGGATTGGCCCATACCATAGAATTCTACTTCATTGCAAGGATTTCTTGGATTATCTTCTTTCTATAGGAGATTCATCAAGAATTATGCCCATGTAGCAACTCCTCTCACTGATAGATTGAAAAAGAAAGCTTTCTTTTGGGATGTTACAACCACTATGAGTTTCAATGAGCGGAAAAGTCTTCTCATCTCAGCGCCTATTTTAGTGTGCCCAGAGTTTTCCAAGGAGTTCACTATATTTGCTGATGCTAGTGGCAGAGGTATTGGGGTTGTCTTATGCCAAGACCATGGTATTATTGCCTATGAAATCAGGAAGTTGGATGACAAAGAAAGAGAACTCCATGTCTATGAGCAGGAAATGTTAGCTATTATTCATGTAATCAAGAAGTGGCACCACTACATCTATGGCAGTCATTTGAAGATGAAGAGCGACCATCGTGTGCTAAAGTATTTCCTCTCTGAGCCAAATCTCTCTCCCAAATAAAGACAATGGTTAACTACACTTCAAGGATATGATTTTGGTATTTCTTATATAGTAGGCAAGGATAATGTAGTGGCAGATGCCTTATCCAAGATATGGGCATGTTCCATTTCTACGATCTCTACGATACATAAGGATTGGATCCAGGACATTCAAGAAGAATATCTTTTAGATGAGCACACTACCGATATTATGAAGAAATTACAGCAAGACGATGGATCTGAATTTCCCAATTTCAAATGGCAAAATTGACTTCTTTGGTTTAAAGGGAGAGTATACTTGACCCATAAGTCATGATTTAGGACTAGAATTTTACAAGAGATGCACTCTTCTCCTTTGGCAAGACATATTGGATTGTTTAAAACCTTTGACAATATCCATAAATGTTTCTATTTAAAGGGGCTTTGGAAAGATGTCAAGGAGTATGTGATGCAGTGCTTACTACACCCGCAAAATAAAGATTCAAATTTATTGCCTAGTGGTCTACTTCAGCCTTTGCCTATCCCACATGGTAAATGGATTGATATTAGCATGGATTTTGTTACAAGACTTCCTACCACTAAGCAGGGCTGGAATAGCATTTTTGTTGTGGTTGATTGTCTTACAAAATCAGCCCACTTCCTATCTACTAAAGTCCAATATTTAGCCAAACATGTAGCAGATCAGTTCATGGAAGAAACTTTCAGACTTCATGGATTACCTATGAAGATTGTTTCTAATAGGGATTTCAAGTTCATGGGGAATTTTTTGGAAAAGCCTTTTTACTTCCATGGATACCAAACTAACTCCAAGTACTGCGTACGTAGAGTGGAAGGGTCAATAAATGGGTGGAAATCTACCTCAAACACTTTTTCCATGATACACAGAATGCATGGGATCATTGGATTCATCATACAGAGTTCTGTTACAATAATACTCATAACATGAGTATTGGTATGTCACCATTTGAGGCATTGTATGGATATAAAGTCCAAGTACCTTCAGCATTGTTTCATGACGAAGTGACTCCTCTTGCTCGAGAAGAGTTGGAAAATATGGAAGCCTTAATGAAGCAGTGCAAAGAAAACATCAAGAAGGCACAAGAGACAATGAAATTATATGCAGATGATAAAAGAAGGCATGTGGATTTTGAAGAAGGAGAATGGGCATTTTTGAAAGTACCTTAGTCTCGTTATGCTTCAAGGGTGGACATAATAAGCTTGCTCATCGCTATTATGGTCCATATCAAATCACGACAAAAGTTGGAGATATTGCTTACCAACTTGATTTGTCTTCAACCACACGCATTCACAATGTTTTTCATGTGTCTCAACTCAAGAAATACATTGGCCCTGACATACAAGTTCTTGAAGAACTGCCTTCTCTTAGTGAAGATGGTTTAATCATCTATGAACTCGAAAGGATTATTAGCAAGAGAGAGAAGGTTCTAAGGAACCATATTTTTATGGAATATATTGTCAAGTGGAAGGGATTGCCTATGGAAGAATCATCTTGGCAACATGCTTCAACTTGCTATTATAATTTTCTATCATGAAAATAATTGACCTATCGACATCAAAATTGGATTTTGATGATATGGATTGATACCTTATGAAGTATACTTCATTTCTATATTTCATATGCATCATTCCAACATTTCTATCCAAAGTTATGGGTCATTTACTATCACTGCCCTCTTCAGGACAACATTCCAAATTTCCACTATTTTGAGCTTATTTTGGAGATTCTTTTCAATGGAAGATTATCTTCTTCAATGGACAACTTCAACAAGGATATTCAGCATTGGTCTTTCATTTCTTCACATTTACCATTCACTTGCCCTTTCAGTCTTCAAATTTTTTAGGACAAAACTTTTGGGCAGGGTTGGATTGTAATAAAGCAATTTTTCATGCTACATTAGTTAGGTAATTAGCCTATTTTAAACTAGAGTATAAGAAGCAAGAGGGTGCCAATGTAAATCATCTTTTCTAATCATTTTCACATCTCCACTTCTTGGAGCTTGAATGTAATTCCTTCCCCACCATTGTAAGGGGTGAGTTCCTTGCAGCAATTGTCATCAATTAATTCTCAAGCTATCATGGCTTCAACATCTCTTGTAATTATTGGTTGTAAGACATCTTAAATAAAGAAGTGGCAAGCTATGGTTCTCAGCATTTCTTGTTAGCCTTTGTGTAATTTCCTATAATTTCCATTGAAAAGGCAACCTTCATTTCAATATCGGAAGCAACCTACTCAAGGAGAAATGGCTAGTTGAAAGAGAGAAGAACCCCACCCTATGGGGCACAGAAGACACCAAGTTTTGGCAGAATAAAGTTTTTGAAGTGCCTAGATCTGTGCATGGCTATGAGTACCAACCCACATGGAGAAAGCGCATCTATGATGTGAATATGGACACTTGAATGGCTTTTTGTAATATCCTGCCCTTCGAGCAGAACAACCTAATGTTCATGCCGTACCCTCAAAGGGTAGGAGTGGATTTGGACCCCAATTTCCACGATCGATACAACCTCCCTATAATCTACAATGCGAATTGTACTAAACCTGAAGAGGCCCTTGTCTTCACATCCAAAGATTTGTATGACTCTATAGTCCACTTTTTAAATGAATTCTCCTCTTGCCCCGACCCTACTTTCATCACTACATGTAATTACCTTAGACTACTAAGAATACTACTTAGGCAAGATCCCACTCCACAAGAATGCGGTCTTCCAACCCTCTATTTTGATCCCATGGCCATAGATAGCTGCACCATGACTCGATTGATGATGTAAGCTACTCTTCCTACTCTTCTCCCTTCATTTTTCTTTTTCCTCCTCAAATATATGAATGAGAGACGCTTTATGCATTGTAATTATTCATTTCTTTCTACAACCACTTTGCAAATCTGCCTGAACCTCAAAGGGTACTTGCAGAGTTGGAAATTCTTGAATAAATCTCATAGGCCCCATCTCCACGCCACTCAGATGAAGATCGACTCTTGTCATGAGTATGTAAAATTTTTTTTAAAAGGAATAAAGAGGAAAGAGAAGCATCTCACAAGCAAAGCAGTTAGACCACCTCACTTCACATAGGCCACAAGCACTGCATCTAGGGGTTCTTAAGTTAGGTGCGTCTCGTGGCTTCAGTCGGATGCGGCTCCTTCCCTAACCTCCTAGCCCTTTTGATTCCCCACTACACACGCTTGGGCACATCAAGGGCAGGACATACCTAGGGAGGTCACACTCGCCTAGGTTAGACATGGCTCCCTAAGTCGCACCCATCGCACCTCCGCCATGCACGAATTGGGTTCTCAAGTGTGGGACACCACCTGTGGTAGGACCCAGCTCCTAGTTCCATTCACACGAGCAGAATGCACCACACAATAAGGTAGACACACCCCCTAGGTAGTGCATTTCTTCTCTTTCAAGTAATGACAGATGCTACAAACCACCAACATCGGAGGCCTCGCCATCCATGCAACACATCCTCAACCTCCAATAACACAATCATTTTCCAAGCTTCTCACCCAATACCCACCCACACAAGGCCCATCATCACCTCAAAAACCACCCTTCCAAGCATCAATCTCTCATCATAGCAAAGCCCCGCAAGTGCCATGGGACTAGCACTTGTCTAGGAGGGGATAATGTTAACCCCAGTTCGAGATGGAAGAAAAAGAAGTCAAGAATGTGGATGCAACGAAAGAACAGGATGGAGAACAACTAAAAGCACAAGGGCGGTCTCAAAAATCAAGTCAAAGGCAAAAGTTCATTTTTAAATACAAGGCCCCCTAAAGCTGTTATATAGAAGAGCGCCAAACTCCCTCATGTGCAAATTGTAAAAGGTAGGCAGACATAAGTGAAGAGATAAGGCAAATAGAAGGAAATGGAAAAGAGGACCTTGCCATAATGGCCGGTCATGTAAAAAATAGATGGGTGCCCAAGGGATTCAGGGCATGTATAAAATCCAAAAAGTGAATAGAGAAGCTCATTCTTTGGTGTGTGGCAAAAGTGGACTCATCTTATTCTCTTCCTCTGTTCTCTTGCTTGCTTGTGTGTGATTGAGAGAGGGAGTGTGTGAGGGTGAGGGATCTTGGAGATGAAGCTCTCCATCATCTCCTCTCTTTCTTCTTCTCTTCTCTTCTCTCCTCTTCTCTTCTCTTGTGCATGGCTATGGAGGATGGAGCTTGGAGGTGGAGGCTTGAGGGTGTTTTAGCTTGCATCATGAGTTGCGGAGCTACCGGTGTGCTTGAGGGAGGAGGCAACTCATTCAGCATCCAGGTAAGTGTAACGTGTCCACTAGTATGGTCCAAGACACGTCTTAGTAGTCCATCGGAAAGGATGTCTAGAAAGCTCCACCTGGCACTCCCATGGAATGTTACAGGATTTGCGATCTAGGACTTTCCGCGTCTGCCACGTAGCGGAAGTATTATGGCCATTCCCACTTAGGATCGACCGGAATTAGGGTTTTCCTGATTGGTCATTTTCTAACAGCAACTAGCGTTGGACCAAGCGAACTACTTTACACAGAAACGCCAGATCCGAAGCGGATTCACGATGCACTTGGTTCAAGGAGAATGGGAAACGAGAGGGATGCAAAGCTCAACCTCTCTGCCATAAGGCATAGTCCCATTCCGTTCCCCTAAAACAGCGTAAATCGGTTAAGACATAACTCTAGGTCATCGCTTTTGTTGTTCGTGTCCTTTGACAATCATCCCGCTGTTCTTCGAGATTTGAGAAAAGTTCCCGGCCAACCGGGACCATCCAACCGTAGGACGGACCCATGGCCCATCCTCCGCACTTTCCTCGGTTTGTTTTAGTTAGGTAATTATCTAACACGTTAGTTGGACATGTAACAATCAACTTCTTTTATTAATCCGTTAAGCACTGGTTCCTTCAAGTAATCTTATCACGTGACATAGAAAAACAATATCAGACAAGTTCTTTGTTAATACATCATCATATTTATTTTTGAAATACAAGGAGTTCCGCCCGTAGGCTTGTCCATAATCCGCCCGAAGGCTATCCAGTAATCCACAGGGATCACTATTCCAAGCTTCCGCCCGTAGACTAGAATGCGGGCCTTGAGATCCAATCCCGAGTCACGTTACCCTCTTGTGGAGGACCCGAAAGGCAAGGGATTTATGGCCAGAGCCCCCCCTGGCACCCAAGCATCCTCCTACTCCAAGTAGAGCTCAACGGAGAGACCTCTCGCAGCAGGTTCGGTCCACGTTCCCGTTTCCTTTAACCGATCTTGTTGTTGGCAATTTGCTAAGGAATGATTCTTTCCTTTCGAATGCATCAACACTCGTTCCAGGTTGTCTTGCAACTTGGCAAGATCCCTTATATTTTGGGTTAGGGCGTACCCTATTAACCCAACTTGGTCAACCCTAAAGTTCATTGGATACTTTAGTTTCCGGTTTTTAACCTTCCTTACTTAGAAGGATATCAAAGAATACATCCTTTTGCAAGATAACTTGCGTAAGGATCCGCCATCCTTGTCGAGGGTATTTAACCTTTCTTCTTGTGAATCAATCACAAGACCATATGACTTCGTACTTGCTGCGCAAGTCCTGCATCGTAATATGCGATGAAACAATCCGTTTCAGTTTCTTTAAGCTGACGTTTATCAGACCTAAAGTCTCCTTTTATTATTTTCTTTAAGCACCTTAGGGACAAACCCTAGCTCTTTTACGTTACGATTTATTGACCCTACAATTAGGGAAGGTGGGCAAGTATTTAAGGTATAAACGTTTCTTGGATTTAAATCATTCCCAATGCATATTTCGCAACATAGGTATTTCTAAGTTTATATTAATTCGGTCAACTTTTAGAAGGTAATATCGATATCACCTCGGCACGATTTTTTATCTATGTGACGATTGATTTTTCAGTCCTAAACTTTATTGCTTCGAGGTTAGGTAAATTCAATTAATCTTCCTTTTTTCCTTGCGAACAAAACTCATGCCAAATAAATAATATTTCCCTTGCTAAGATATGCAGTTAGCAATGATAACTTCCCAGAGTTTAAGCAACGTAAGAAACCTTTCATGAATTGCATCTTCTATGATGATTCGTTGCAAAAAAAATAGGGTTAATGGTGCAAGATGCAGTTTTTATACCTTCAAGATTTAGCTAAAATATACTACTATAGTGGTAAATAATCTTGCTCATAATTCGTTTCAATGCATAATGCTATTTGAAGGAAAAATATATTTTTTACATTATCCATTTTGCATGTTCAATTAAACTAAATTCCTTCATAGTAAATAACTAGGACAAAATATATCTTATCCTAACACATTCATCTTGCATGATTGAATTAAAGTTGATATAAAAACCAAGAAGGAAAAACCTGGTTTTGGGGTGAGATGTCCACATGGATACTGGGAGATGACCCTCCCGCAGCTACTCCTTGGACTTTCTTAGGCAGCATCGCAGTTCTAATCCTTCGAACGTGAAGGCAGCTTTACACTCCTTTTCGGAATTCCACCGTCGCTCCAATACTCTTCTTCTCTTTTTCGAGGCAAGGAATCGTTAAGGGATTAACCACGAGGAAGGAATAACAAGACCTTTAAGGTCTTAGCTTCTTCGGAGAGGGAAAGGTTTATAAAGCCTAAAAGAAAAAGGCCCTATAGGGATTCATACGCGGTGAAAATGGTGTGTGTGAGTGTGGTTTCAAAAAACATATGAAGGCCTTGGGGGTAAAAGGTATAGGAAGGGGGATTTTTGGAGAGGTTTTGGGACACGGAGTAGTAAAGGCTTTTAGGGATTTTAACCCAGGGTGAAAGGGAAAGGTGAAGGGTGAAGGCTTATAGCACGGGGAAGGAAAAGGGTGTGTAAGGAAAAAGGGGACATGGGGGGATTAAAAAGGGGCTTAGGGGTGTGTGTTAAAAAAAGAATATGGGGGGGTGAAACACGGGGTTTCAAACACAAGAAGGGACTTATAGATTTAGGCACAAAAGGGGGGGGGGGGGGGGGGGGGGGGGGGGGGGCGTGAAAAGGTAATAAGGCTATAGGAAGGGGGCTTAAGGAGTCCCCCCCTTAGAAGCTTCTTGAAGCTTCTATGGGAGTCAGAAGCCACGTGGGGAGGGGGGTGAAAGTCTGCAGGCGGCAGCGCTAACAGATGGTCTGGGCGGCGGATTAGGCAACGGCAGCAGCGGCGATTCAGTGTGGTGGTGTACTCAGTCCAGTAGCGCTCCACAACGGCTCCCTTTCCTCCTCAATGGCGCGGCATAGCCCTCCTTCAGCACAACAACTCTCATCTCCTCTCCCATTTCTGTTAGCCTGCGGCCCTCCCTCATTTATATAGGGGCGGGGAGGGAATCCTCCCCCTCCTATGTGTCATTCTGCATGCCACTGGAGCCGAGAAAGCTCTAGCGAGGAGCTTGCTGGCTCCTCTATCCCCTTCCAGCACGACACGCCGCTGTGAGGAAAAATAATAATAAATATTTGATATATATTACAGTAAGCTCACTACACCTCGATAGAATCGAAGGCATGTTAGCTAGGTGAGAGATAGCCATAGGTTCTCGCTTGAAATGTTTGAAGGGATAAGCGGTCCATGGGTCTTGGCGGCTAAGCGATGAGCTCCCTCTAAAATAAGGAATGCAATAGGGATAAGCGATCTATCGGTTCTCATCATGAAAATCGCATAGGACAAACTTCTTCAAAAAATGAAGATACCCTGAAACTAATCATTGACATTAAAAAACAACATCATGTTTTTCTTAAATTGATTGAATCACTTAAAAATACTCAACCCTATCGTTGTATACACTATATGGAGATCACCTCCCTTTAAAATGCTCGAGGCCACCTTGAGTATGCACTAACTATGTATATTTTGGCCATGAAGTTGCCTATTGTAGAGGTCCTCGCAGGTTCTCTACTCCTAACTTCGTATATGTGTAATACAATTGAGACTTCAATTATCCTAAGCCACTCCACAGGGAGAACCATTGACACTACTTGCTCCTCTACCTGATCCTAGGACCATAACTCAAGGGTGAGTAGAAATCAACCCTTTAGGGATTCCTAGGCTTCCAATTGTCACCACCCACCCAGCAATGCTCTACTCCACTTCATAGAGGAACCCATTGAGGAGGAGGAATACATCAACCCCTACATCTGATATGACGAAGAGGGTCAAACAATCCTCATGGACTAGAGGCTAGCAGTTCCAATCATGATGTTAGGACAAGGTTACAGGAGGGGGGCACCCTGTATGAGAGATCCAATTGCATGTTGGACTTGTGGACAACTAAGACACATTGCATTCAAGTGCGTGCAAAGGCAAGACCAATTTAAGCCAAACAAAGATGACCAACGCTGCCCGAAATGTGGAATCACGCACATGTATTCTGATTGCCAGCAATGTAAGGCAAATAGTGGTAAGGTAATTGTGCCCTCAATCCCCTTGAGCCTATGTCCTGTGGAAATGATAAAATATGAAGATGCAATCCCTTCTGAGAATGCCATAACTCATGAACAAAGAAATGCTAAAGGAATCAGTCTTGAAGGACCCACAACCCTGAACAGTTCAGTTTGCTGGTAGCTTAAAAACAAAGAAAAGGGGCTGAGCTTAAGCTAAAAACTCAGGGCCTCCCCTCAACAGAATTAGGAGCTCCTGTCTCTCTGCAGAAAGTGTCACTACTCCACTAGCCATAGGAAAAGAGACATTGGCAAAAGATCGCACTTGTCTAGAACCTATCCAGTAGCTTGCTACTATAGACAAGGTCAAGGAGTGGGTTCAAACCATTCATCAAAACAAACTGAATAGTCATCCCATTGATAAGATAATGAGCTTAGCTAGTCTGTCATGCTTGCTTGATCCAAGCCCAACAAAGCCACCTAATGAGCTCACCACAGAACCCTTCAATGAGTAGCCAATGGAATAGTCAATATATCTTCCCTATTAGGCAAGTCAATCGCAATATCTCTATGAAAACATTGAGCCATCCCTAGTTGCTTCATTAGCATCAACCCAAGTTAGGATCCCACTTGGGACCCTACTCAAAGCTAGCACGACAATTTGGCAAGGATTGAAAGCTTGGATAGAAGGTGGAGCCTCGAGAGGAACATCAAGGAAAAGGGGATTCTACTGCAAGAAAATCTATCTTGTAACATCAACAAGCTTTTATTTCATTCTTTTGATCATCAAAACAAAGAAAACAACAATCCTTCACGCAGATATCTCCCACAGATTTGATAAAATCAACCATAATCTTCAACATCTTCATAGAATCCATCAATATAACAAAGAACACAAAACAATACACCATCTTTGAATGGAAATCAATCACATAGTATTCATTTTCAATGTCTTCATAGTTCTCTCTCTCAATCTCTCATATACAGTTACACTGTTTTGATAGAATTGGCTCTCTCTCTCTCTCTCTCTCTCTCTCTCTCTCTCTCTCTCTCTCTCTCTCTCTCTCTCTCTCTCTCTCTCTCTCTCTCTCTCTCTCTCTCTCTCTCTCAATAGTACATCATCTCCTCACTACAATGCTCTCATAATAACTCTCAATTATCCTTCTTAGGTCGTGGATGCACCTCCCAAGATGTATGTTTGATATGAAGAGTCACCAAAGCCACAACAGTGTCTCTTCACAGCTCACTACTATCACTGTCACTTAGTCTTTACTTCAGTCTTCAGCAACTTCTTATTCCATTTGTTTTAGCTCTTTTGAACTTAGATTCATCCTTTCCAAAGGTTAGAAAACTTTCCCAAAGTCACACAAACATTCTATAGAACACTTACAGAAGATCTACAAAACAGGACAGTATAGTACCAGACCAGCTACAATACAGTTACAGTACAGAGATAGAGGCTCTATAGAAGGTTACAAAAGGTCATCAGAACCTCATAACTCATACTCAAACCATTCCAAACTATCAAAAACTATTCAATAAGCTTCCAAAAGATCTCAATCTTCATCAATCATCAATCCATGCTTCATACAAAAGAAAATCGTAACAAAACAGAAACTATACATAACCAATCAGAACCTCATAGAGCTTCATATCTCCACTAAGAATCATCACAAACTTCCAAAACATCTCTCAACATATCCCTACACTTAGAAAGGAAGCGTCCTCACGACCTAAGGAAAAGAAGAATATAAGTTCACTAAAAAGCTCAATTTTATCTTCTGTAGGATCTTCAATAATCTCGCCAAACCACGACCCCAACTTATCACCTGTACCTTTAGAAAAATACTACTAAAGGAAAACTTCATTATTTATTAACTCATCTGATTAATCATTTAAAAATTCATAACAAATTTGTAAAGGATATAAGAGGTTCTTCTTCAGCTTTGCACTATATGCATCCATCCACCATCAATAGTTTGAAAAGAGCTCTCGAATAAATTATTCAACCAGCACGAACTCATCACATCCAATTATTATAGCACACACACAACACTAACACAACCATTTGAATGACACCTCCAAAAAAACAGAGATATATATCATTAAGAATCATCCAAAATACATTGCAAAGGCATCAAGATGATCCCTTTTGAAGGCTTGGTGGTTTCGAAAATGATCTATGGAGAAGGATTCATATACAAATATCTTTGGAGGATTTTGAAAGAACTGCAGGCAACACATCCTTTCTAGCAAAACAAGGTATCTGCTAGGTACTGCAGGCAACACATCCTTTCTAGCAAAATAAGGTATCTGCTAGGTAGACATAGGGCATGAAAATACAGGACATCCAACTGGTTGGAGTCAATGTTCACATTGACATTCATACAAAGCTTTGGAATGGCCTTTCGATCATTATGGGAATGTCTATGCATGTATGCTAGGTACCAAGCAAAATGAGCTGTCAATCTCACTGAAGGATTTAGAGATTGTGAATATTGGTGAGCAAAATGAAGGTAGTTCTGGTATACTTGACTGGTAGTAGTCTAGTCTCCTGGAATTATTGGCCAGTTTATCTAGGGTCCTGTAAGAGAATCAGTCGAGCTCCATCCTCTTCTTTTGGGAATCTGTTGATCAAATCCATCATATTCACTAACCAACTAAGGGGATTGAGAAATAGAAGTAGTAGGAGATGGAAGTGGAATAAGTAAAAGAGAATGAAGAGATGGGTAGGAAAAATCATAAAAGGAGGAATAAGTTAAAGAAGGAGTGGCTGAAAATTTAAGGGAATCGGTTAGGAAGGGTGTTAATTGATAAACAGGAAGAGTAGAAGGTATATGGATAGATGGAGAAGGACATGGTGGAAAATGGGAAAATACTCTATCTTCGATGAAAGAACAATAGGTAAATATGGAAATTTGAGGAAAACATTGAGGTTGGAAAAGAAGAGGTAAGATAGCTGCTGAATTGGTTTGATAAAGAAATATAGGTATCATAGCGATGAGCCATTTGTTGATAGTACAATAGGCTAGGAACAGAGGGACCTAGGACAGATCTTCTCTGGCAGGCATCAAAAAAGGATTAATCAAATGGATGGTTTTTGGAAAGACAAGCTAGAAGATCCACCCTCACTTGGCTAGTGCTCTGCACATAGGTAGAAGCTGTATTCTGACATTGAATCAGGACCACAGAATCAATCATTGAGTGCGAGGAATTGTCAAGGCAAGTAGCCACTTTTGAGGAGTAACACAGGAACATGTCATCTATTCGCAACTCCAAATAGTTGACATACAAGACAGCTTGCAAAACCACATCCCCCACATACTAAGCCAAATCTACTTCATCTGGAATCAACAGATCACCCTGTAGATACATGTAAGACAACAACATGGTATCCATCGTCATAGAATCTTCAAACACCATATGGACCACTTCTGTCAACAACTTAGGAGACCAAGCCCCACTCCAACCATCCTCTAGTAGAGGAAGATCCATCGTTGAAAGCTTCATATAGAAGGCCAACTTCTGCAATTGATAGTGGACAAAGAAAGAATGGTCCGGAGGAACATACTCCTAGAAATGCTCAAATGTAGACCATAACAAATCCATCCCAGACTGCAATCTTTCCACTTTATCTTGGAACAATGGACACAATGTGGCCTGTCTCTGAAGAACTGCCAAGTCCTGCTTAGAGATAGAAGGAATCATAGGAACATTGGGGCTTGGAGGAACAAACTGTGACTGCGTTAGTTGGTCTTGCAACTACTTGATTTGGGAAGCTTGTGATTCCACTATGTTATGAGCAGTCTATAAGGCTAAGAGTTTTGCATCTAAAAGAGTCTGAAACTCTTGAGCTTCTTTGGACATTCTCTCCTTCTCCTCTAATACTTTAGTGACCTCTGACTGAGCTTCTGTTAACTGAATCTTCAAAGAATATATTTCTTCTCTTTGGGTCTCAATCATTTGGGTTTGTTGCTCCATATGCTTAAACAGATCTACAAGTGTGTCTTTAGCAAAGGCTAACTTTGAGGTTGCCTTATGCAACAGGTCTTTGGACTGCATCAATTCTTCATAAAAAGAAGCATACAACTGTTGAACACAAGCTATCATTGAAAGTTCGATCAAACTTTGGATGTCTTTACAGAGGAATGGAATAGCATCTCCTGATACTAAACTATTCAGTGAAGGAACTGATATGTCCAAAGAACCCTCTCTATGTGCCCTGAACAAATTGTTACATGTGAGGTAAGCAGGGAGGTCACTACCAGAAGTAGCAAGAATTGTGTGACTGAAGGAAGAACTGAAGGAGTTTTATCTGCCACATGCTTCAAGCGCTTCCGTTGAATGACCAGTGGAGGAGGGGAATCAAGATCCTCTATGTTAATAGGTTCTCACTCTTCTGAAGGTGGAGGGGGAGGTACTAGATCAGATGGAGGAGGTGGTAGCACACCCTTCTTTAGGCCTAAGTATGTCAAGAAAGCATATAAGTAGGAACCATAAGTGACATTTGTGACATTTCCTCTAGTTACTTTGACAAAATGTTGGTCCATCTTTATAAGCAGGTAAGTACTCCAATCAATAGCCACCCTTTTTAACACCATCTTGGAAGTTGTGAAGAGCTCTTTGGACAAATAATGGGATGATGTTTTGGCAGGCATAAACCTGTCTTGGAGAAAATGGCAGACTAACTTCCAAAGAGGATCAGTGATCATGGAAAAAGATACTCCTGAAGTGTTTATCACTTTCTTGACATCCAGAATCTCTTTAGTCTGCTTCTGTAACAGCTTGAAAATCTCATCGTTGGAGAATAATTGTCTAGTCGTAACAAAGTGCTCTCCTTTGTAGGGAAGAGACAAAGCCTTCCCTAACCCTCAGGCAGGGTGTCAACACCATAAAAGCACCATGAACTAGGCCTGACTTCTTGATGTATGATGCAAGGAACTCATCACATAGGGATGGATCATCTAGAATCAATGGGAATGAAGCAGCCACAAAAGTCGCAAGTCCTGCTTTCGCTATAGGCTCAAAAGCCAGTAGGGAAGAATAATCCCTACTGATCAGCGAGACATACTGGATAGGAGGAGGAGCGTGAGTCACCATTCAGATGGAAAACACACACACCACAACACAGACAATCACAAAGAATGCCTGCAAAACAACCAAAGGGCTATCAAAAAGGAATCAATCCAAATAAGGACACACACATAGACGTTACTAACCAATTTACCACCCCAAACAACCCACATCCTAGAAAAAATTTGGCATGACCTCTTCATATATGTGATCGAAAACTTTATGCGATGCAACAAACAGGCACCTAAAACCCCGTATCAAACAAGAAAGAAGGAAAAACTACAAACTGCACCCATAATCATAGCACATAAACAAACCATAATACCATAAAAATCTAAATCAGGACCTGACCAAAACTTTGACCAACAATTTCAGCTAAGAGGACTTTACGCGCCCATCCCATGAAGTGCGTTTATTAAAAAAAATGGAAAAAAAAGTGCAGTGAGGGGTAATTGTTTTAATGAAGGGTTCATTTTAAGAAATTATTAACAATGGGTGACATTTTATTAGGTTATAAACCTTAATAAAAAACGACAGCTCCTTCTTAAAATTTTAATTACAAATTATTAGGGTGAAGCGATACTTTAACAAAACCCAAACTTCAATTCCTAAATTGGGTCTCTAAATGTAAATTCATTAATTAAAAATTAATAATGATGTCGAGTGCTTTTTTGCCAGCGCGTGTTTTTTTGTGACGGCTAGTTCATTTTTATTAAAAATTAAGGTGCCTCTTAAGCGCACGTAGCGCGTGCAAAGTGAACGGTTGGTTGATTTTTATTAATTAAAAATTGTGTGTCTAGCGCAAATGCGCGTGAAAAGGTAGGTGAATAAAGTTTATTTTAGCAATTAATTATGGTTAAAGGGTAATAAAAATGAATAAAGCTCACAAATAAATACCTGGTAGGGGTGTGTATGCAATGGACTGAAGGCGCACGAAGTAGTCTCCCAAAGGGAAGGAATCCAGTTAAACAAAAACAAACACCACTAAACTAGAAAAAATAAAATACCTTAGTATTTTTGTTTTATTTGAATTTTATTTTTATTTTTTATTTAAATATTTTTTTATTTATGGTTTTTTTAATTAAATTTTAGGTGTGTTTATATTTTGTATATTATTTAGTTTGGTTTATTTGTTTTGTTTTTTTTTTCTTTTCTATTTTTTGTTTGTTAATAATTAAATCAGGATATATGACACATGAATATGTTATGAAGTATAAGAGTAAAATTTTAGCAATCTAGTAAGTGTCAACAATGTGTGTTAATTCATCCTTGATTTTCCAACTGATTTTTAGAATTTAAAATAAATTTTTATAAAGTGAAGTATTAAATTTAGGGTTTTTGGATTCAAATAATATTTTTTCCATTTATGAAAGCATTTTTAATTGAGATTTTAGTGGCAAAAGAGGAAAGGGGGTTTGTGGATTTTTTTTGGATTTATTTTTGATTTTTTAACTACTTTTTAATGATTTTTACTCATTTTACATGTATTTTTGAAGTAATTTTTAAATTTTGAATTTTTTTCAATTTATTTTCTTGAATTTCTACTTTAGAAAATATTCCAAATGATTTAAGAAATGTTGGAAAATTTTCAGAAATTTTTTTGTACTTTTTTGAATTTTAAATAAACTTTTGGAATTTTTATGTTTATTTTTATGTATTTGCAGGTTGGAAAACAAAAGGCGGTACCCGGGCTACATGTGAACAGCGAAGGATAACTGCGTGTGAACAATTGACTACAATACTCCACCGCATAATTGTTAAGAGAATTTGAAAATCGATTTGAGCAGTTGGATCTTGCAGAACAACAAGCTCTTGCAAATCAGAAAATTGAATTGTTTCTACAAACAACAGATCCTAAGCTTCAAAATAAGCTTGATGATTTGCTAGAGGATCAGACTATAGAGACAGGTCTGAAAATAGAGTAGAGACATGTCAAGGAAGCTGTTACTACACTTATGAAAAAGCATAGAAGAAGAGAAAGATTCATGTCTCTAGCTTGCCCACTGTTAGTTGAAGTATTACGTAAGCCACCCACTTATATAGCTAACCCTATGGCTATACATGCTATTGTTCCCTATGTTAGGGAAGATGTCTTAGATGAATTGGTCAAAGGCATGCAAGATCTTCAATTGAAGGTTGCAAATTTGGATGAAAAAGGACAAAAGGAAAGGGGACGGGTAGCAACCCCTAAGCCAAGAAAAAGATGTATATGGTGTGATAGTTTGTAGCATGAGAGAAAGGATTGTGCTACCTATCAGGAGGCCTTGGCACGACAGCTCATCTTTTGGAAAGATGGCAAGATCTATGCACAAGAAATGAGATTGCCTCGTGCTTTGAATTTTGGAAAGGATGGTATGCAGAAGTTGTTGGAAGACTTGGCTGTCCAAAATGCTTATGCGGTTGTACATGCTTCTACTTTTGGTCTACAATTGGATAGAATGCATGGTCCAAAGGCTGAAATATGAACACATGCTTTCAATGCAATTGAAAAGAAAAAGGTTACTGATAGTGAAATATCTCGTGCAGGGCAAGAAATTGGTGACATAACTGATTGGGAATCGCCAGTAAATGCATATTCAGTGGATGTATATTTAGAAAAAGGGCAAAACACAAATGCACTTGTGGAAGAGAAACAGAAGAGAGATGAAGACAATGCAAGGATATCTAAGGGAGTGACAAGAAGAAGTGTAGATCCTCCTAAAGCTACAAATCAGCCACCTCTTGATCATGTTATGGAAGAGGTCAATCAGGAGCAAAAATAGGATAGCAAGTGAGAGGGCAAACTGTTGGGATATAAGCTATAGTCTGATATTGGGACAACCACGAATTCCTTGGAAGATCCTGCACTAGAAGATTTAGCCATTGCATCTATAGATTTTCTTAATGCATCTGAAGAGGTTTGTGAAGATAATGTTTTACTTGATGTAGGGACTTAAATGGAGATTGGTAACTTGTTGGATGCACATGATTTGCAGGATGATAAAGTTATCGTTTCAAAAACAGTTCATGAGCTCGAGGATACGCATTTACAAGATATTAGATGTGATGCTTTACAGCTCGAAAATGTTTCAGATGCTTTGTCAAAGGCCTTGATTGAAAATTCTAAGATGCTTCAAGATATAGATTGTTTCACTATTTTTGGTGATGGTGAGAATGTGTTGAATAAGACTCAATTTATGTTGGATGAGGAGCAAAAAGGTTATCAGAAGAAACTTTCCATGCGATGGACTTTGAAAGAGCAAACATGTTGCTATGTATTTGTTGGTGGGTGCATTGATGGCATGTATATAGAGATTCAACAACCTCTAGTGTATGATATGAACCCAAGGCCTTATGACCCTAGAGGGGGTACTAGGTATTGCTCAAGAGTTGTACAAATGTCGAGTATTTTGATCTATGATCCAAGGGGATGCCTTCTTATATGCATGGTGAGAAACAAGTTGATACTATGGGTGTTTGACCCGGGTGGTGCATCAATGGCACATACCGGAGGATGTGCTGGTTCAGAGGGGGTAGATGTCATGCCACTACACGGACATGGTGTGAAAAACTATGGAGTGCATCATCATCCATCTTTCTTATTCATCAAGAGAGTCAATGTGATCTGAGTCATTGGTACTAGTGTGAGTGGCATGAATGGTCCAAAAATACTAGATTTTTGGACAATTTTAGCCTATTTTTTATATTATTTATTGTAAAAATTTGAAAAATATAGAAAATCTTCTAGATTAGGATGGCATGCAAGAAGCAAGTTGCTTTTTCAGTCAGGTATTGGATTTTTCATAAAAAAGAAAGATGAGCAAAATCACGCGTGTCACGATCACTGTTGACAAGCTGAAAACTGCACTTTGAACTGGAAGAAGAAGAAGGAGTAAACTAAGAGATCTAGAGTTTTGCCCCCTTTCAAAGCCAACAGAGCCATCAGTCCATGCAACAGAGAAGGAGCTATTATTTTGATGCACATTTTTGTTCTACAAAGGAGCTCCAGGAGATCTAATGCATGGAGATTACTTCTGAGTAGTGCCAGACAAAGGATTTCAGGTTCTGTCAATACATATTGATTCAAATCATTATGCTTTGTCTTTGTCATGTTTACCTCTTTTCTATTCTTTTTCTTCTCTTCCATCTATCTCTACTTCCTTCTATCTCTGATCCCCAGTGGATACCTTTCGACAAAAACCCTCTGACACCGTGTTGTGAGTGGAAGCCTATATCGCCTAGTGGTGGCCCTCGTCTCATGTTACTTTCTTCAAGGGTCAACTCCAAGTGGTGTGTAGTTTGTAAGTGTAAGACAATAGCCTCCTTTGTCGCTTGGTAATGACTCTCTTTGGCCTTTGGTTCAAGTATGATGCCTCCATCTCACTCAAGGTGCACAAGTTACTAGGTTTACCGGGTAGTGCTTGGAGAGTTATGCAAGATAGAAAATCACATGTAGCCTGCAATGCCACACCTGCACTTCCAAAGCTTGGTTCATGAAATCCATGAGAAATGGGGCATTGACATGAGATGGAGGGTGTTTGCAATTCTATCTCTTTAGGAGATTGCAAAGGACTTCCTCGTGGAGATTTTTGAGGATGCATATATTCTTGTAGCCTGTACTCATGTGGTGATGGTTATGCCAAAAGATTTTCATAGCTTCTACCACTTGTAGCTACAAAATCCAAATGTAATCCCATCTACCTCCAAACCTTTCCCTACGACCCTGATTTCCATCACACTTAACCCCTCCAGGCCTTCAAAGACAAGCCCCACCACCTTGAGCCCCTTTAAGTCCCACCCCTCGAGGCCCTCCAAGATGAGCCCCACGACTCTAACCCCTCCGGGTCTTTTCGCTTGAGGCCCTCCAAGACGAGCCCCTCGAGGAGAAGTCCCTCAAGAACAAGCTTCTCTAGGTTGAGGTCATGGCCCTCTAGGTTGAGCCCCATCACACTGAGTCCATCTAGGACGAGCCCCTTGAAGCCCATAAGCACCAACCCCACTACCCTGAGTCTCTTGATGCCCTCCAGAATGAGCCCCTTTAGGAGGAGCACCTCAAGGACAAACCCCTCCATGCCAAGTGCCTCAAGGATGGGCCCCTAGAGGTCAGCCCCCCAAGGATGTGAACCCCTTTAGGCCCGGCCAAGCCCCTCTAGAACGAGCCCCTCAAGGATGAGCCCCTTTAGGTTGAGTCCCTCCTAGCCAAGTCCCACTGCTAATTGCAATCATCCTTGACTAGTGTGGGGCCCCAACTTGCAAGAGCCCCTCCTCCCTCTCACATTCTTACACCTCTGCCTCCACCTCAACTCCTCATGGTTCTGATGGAGGAAGAGCTTGTTGCCCTTGATAATGAGCTCAACCTCATCCTCAATGAGTGTGTGTTGACAATGGGGGAGGTAGTGGTTTGTGCCCAAGTAGGTGTACACTTGAGAGGGGAGAGCGATAGGTTGTGGAGTCCTAATGATGAGGAGTTGACCGGCTCCATTCTTCTTGCCCTCCAATAGTAAGTTTTCACTTTTTGTTTTTTGGGCATCTCAATCCTTGATCTTGTTGGTATGTTGGCTTAATAATATTTTTTCATGCCCATCGCTTTTGATAGCTATGTAACATCATTGCTGCCACTAGAGATCCAGAGATTCATATATTGTCTTGAGCTGCTACTGTCATGTCCTCTACAAGACAACAATGTCTCATGGATGGATGCTTTGAAGTAGTGGAGTTACATGTCAACCTATGATATGTGAGTTGTTTTCATTTTGTACAATCAAAAATAAGTGCTTGATTAAATAACATTGATTATTTGTATGCGCCTAATTATTTGCTCTCTGTTTTGGTGATTTATCTTGTTTGATGATTGAATGGGTCTCACTAAAGTTTGATATTGTATGAGATGCATCAAAACATTTGTTATTTTACAAATACTACAAGTAAGGGCTACCATAGAAGATCTCGACAATAAGCATCTATGTCTCTCCTTTGAGATTTAGCTCCTGCTCTTTGAAGGTGCCATCCTTAAACTAACCTCACTTGTGTCCCTAAGGCTAGGCGCAAACTTGTGGCTTGCCTAGAGCGTGTTCTTTTTGTAACAACCCTTTTATGTAACTGACTACAAAGATTGTGTGGGTCCCAAAATAGGGCTCTTGAGACGTCTGTTGTGGAGGGCGGAGGACATACCTCAACGTGTTCCTCCTTTTGAAGATTATATATGATCTTCCAAATACGAGTGTTTTTTATTACACAAGCTTGTCTTACCAGTCAAAGCTCGTAGTTAATTTCTTCTTTGGTGCAAGATATTGATATAGGGAGCTACTCATCGGAGTTTGAAGTTAAGAAATTCAATGTTAGCACTGTTAAATTTTTTGCATCTACAATCATTGAGTGCTACATGGAGGAGGTGTTGTAGAGGGATGAGTTTGAGAGAGAGAGAATGTAGAGGAGGCTTGAGCAAGAAAAAGAGAAAATAAGGGCTCTGCAAGAGGTGGAAGATGCCATATGAGGTCATGAAGCTACCATGGAAGACATTCATCAATGGGTTGGATCAATAGAAGCTATAGAGATCGGGTAGCAAGTGGTGGAGAGGGGACCACAAAGATTGGAAGCTCTTTGGCATGATATGGAGGAGGCACATCGAATCTCCTAGCCCTAGCCACAACCTTGCCCCCCATCCCAATGACAACCTCTTCACCCTCACGAGCAACCTCATCTCTCTCATGGTTGAGCTGACTCTCAAAGTTTCAGCTCCTACCCTCGAGGAGACCCTTGAATTTGGCCTTCAAGGCCTCTACATTGTAATTTTTTTGTGCTCATTCGCCACTTTGCAAATGGGAATGGAAATATGAAAAAGAAAAAAAAAAAGTAAAGGTTCTCATACATATTGCTAAACTTGTTGTTTACATTTATTTGATGGTATGGTATTTCTTGAGTACAAAAGTTATGTGAAACGTTTACCTTTCTTTTGTGGAAAATGTCTATAACCACAATTGTGAAAAGACTCATTCATTTTGATTATAGTTGTGTTGATTGAAGTGGGTATCATGTGCAGTCTATAACCACTAAGTGAAGGAGGTCTCTCCCTAGGCCGAAGGGCTCCCACTTCACTTCACATTGACCCTGAATGCCATGTGGGTCATCATCAAGTGAGAGATGCACCTCCCTAGGGCATTGGCCCTTGTATTGCTTGGTTTTGACACTCTAAGTATAGGATGCTCAAATTTGATGCCATTCTCAACAAGAATTAGCTATAATATGATTTGTTTCACGGCCCAAACTAGACTTGTATGCATTAATATGAGAGACTACTCACATGAGGCACAATGAATCTACATTTATGAACCTATTTATCATGTATAAGATATTATATACATGATATAACTTATATATATAAACTATATATAATATAAAAATGTATATATCAACAATTTATGTAAAGGATATATAAGTTATATAAAACTTAATTATTATATATGTACATATAACCAAGATGATGATATTATAAATAAATAAATATTTATTTATTTATTACATTAACAATGAATCGAATCGTGCAATATGGGGTTTTAATTAAGCATCACATTGTTTTAAAAAAGAAAAAACTAAATTTAGTTGAGGTGTGTATCATTCTATTAGGGGGGCTAAGGCTATCAAGGCTCTGTGGCTGCGAAGCGAATCCATGCACGCTAGTGGTTTGTGGTTGTTCACCATAGGGCCTTGCTGCGGGAGGACTTTCAAGATGAGAGCCAAAAGTAAGTTCTTGTTGAAGCATGGGGTTGCCCATCTAGACTTGGTTAAAAAGGGGGTTAGATCGCAATTATGAGAATGTGTGTTGGGGGCAAGAATGAAAGCTTGTGTGATGGAGATAGAGCAATTCATGTTAGAAATTTGGGAAGGGTCCTTGTTTGCATGTGTTGAGGATATTGACTAACATTGGATTACCCCCAATGAGTGGAAGTAACAAGTTTTATTCTGTCACATTGGGGGGGGGGGGGGGGGGGGGGGGGAGGGGACAAGGCAACGACACAAGGGGTGTGGAGAGTTGAGATAGTTATGCTACAGAAATGAGGGATGCAAAGGTTTGGAAACCAGGCACTGCAAAAGGGAGGCCATCATACTTCACCAATGAGCTGATTGGTAGAGGCTTTGTGTGGGGGTATGATGGAAGGGGGAGAGAAGGCCGCATAGCATCTTGTCGTGTGGTGGGAACTGACTGTTCCCCATGCACCATGTGGCATTCTTTCCCTCACAATGGACAATTTGTGGCTAGGCTTGTGGTGGTGACAACTACCTCCTTATTGGAAAAATATCTTTTTAAAAGTCTTTTGCACACTATTATTCTTGTGGCTCGGATAGCATCTTGAAGGCATGCTAACAAGGGGAAAAATAAACAAGAAAGGTTAAGGGTATGTGAACTTGCTCTTTACGAACATTCTACAAAGACTATTCTACAATTTTGGGTTTTTGGAAAAAAGAAAAACTAGGTACAAAAATCCAATTTGGTGAAAATCATGCCACCAAAAAAAAAAATCATGCTGGCCCTTTGAATAGGGACACTTTATTAGGGATTGCCGTGAATGGGGCAAAGAATAGAAGGAGGAGGAGGTTGAGAAGTGCCCCCCGCCCCCCAACAAACGAAGATGAGGAAGGATTCCAAAGAGTGCAAAATAGAAAACATGTTAACAAGAATCAAAAGTCTCGAATAGGGAAGAATAATAATATGGAGGAAACACTGGCTGAGGGGGTCTCAGATAATGAGAAATTAGGGACGGAGGAGGTGGGAGGAGGAGGAGTCCCTCCCCACCTGCCCTCAACCTGCAGACGTGGGTCATCACTGCTCTGCCCCCCCCCCCCCATCCAATCTGAACTCTAGAAGTGCTGGAATCAATAAAAGAAGATTATCTACCATGAATGCGGGAAATGGCAATCCCCTGCCAATAGGTAAGGGTTCCAAGGCTAAAGGCTCCAACTCTAAAAATAACAAGAATTAATGATAGACAAGCTCAAGATAATTAACTTCAACTGTAAAGGGCTTACTGACCCCAGTAGGGCCTGAATCATCAAAACTTGGCTCTTTCATGACAATATCAAGCTAGATGTAATCTGCCTATAGGAGGTGAAGGTGGCCGGTCCCCATCTTGCTACACATCTAGAGATTCTTTCACGCTAATTTCAATGGAGTTTTACAAACCATCCTAGTGGAGGTGGTGGCACAGCCATAGGAATCTCATTAAACCTTCCTATCTCATTAAAGCGGTACTCAAGGACACTGCCCGTGCCTGGGTATCAGTAGTCTTCAAAGGATAAGAAGACTAGGTGGTCACTTCAATCTACACCCCCTCCTCTCCCAAAGATAGGATCACCGCCTAGAAATCCCTAAAATCCATCCCCTTCCCCATGATTCTTGCAGGGGATTTCAACATGGTGGAAAATATTCAAGATCAATTTGAAAGTAAAGGTAGCATCAATGGGGGTGCTAAGTTGCTAGAATGGAATGGACTAGTGGGGTTTCACAGTCTAGTAGATATTGGCCAAATAGGGAGTTTTACTTGGTCTAATAACCAAAGCCCCCCATATATGAGGAAAGCTCGTCTAGATAGGTGTTATGTATCTACAACTATCCTCACATCCTTTGCTGACTATACCCAAACCACATCACACAACATTGCAATATCGGATCATAAATTAGTGATCTCTTCCTTCTCATGAGTGTCATCTGCCTCATGTAGAGCAAACTAGTTTCACGTGGACCCAAACATATTTAAATACCATCATGTTTGTAAGGGAATCGAAACCGCATGGTCCAAACATTTCCAAACGACAGGTAACCTAGGCAGCTACCATCAAAGAAAGCCAAAAACTTTTAAGTGGGCGAAACAAACACAAATAAGGGTAAGGCAAGAGTGGCAAGAAAAATTGTATCAAGAAATCTCTTTCATAGAAGATAGAATAACTAAAGGGAACCTCACCTTCAAGATCTGCTTCTCTCTAGAAAGTTGGCCCTTAGACAAGAAGAGGCCTTAGAAGCTAAAAGTTTATGCCTTTATTTTAGAGATTGGTGGTCAAACCACACGAATAGACTACCAACTAAGGTAAATTTCAGTATCCTGAAGGCCAAGCACGCCAAAGAGAGGCTTCCCCTCAGCTGGAAAAACCTAATGGCACCTTTGCCTCTCAGACCAAGCAGAAAGCCTAACAGTCACTTTTAACCACTTTTTCAACCTTTTTGGGAAAACAAACAAACCTCCATTAGAGCAGACAGCCACCAAAGCCATGATTTCTTGATATAGAAAAAGAGTTTATCCCACCCAAATTAACTCCAATTTTGGACATGGACCTTTCAGCGGTTGAGATAGCAAACTCGATTGATTCCTTAGCTAAGAGGAAATCCACGGGCCTTGATGGGCTTCCCAATGAATTCTTTCAAGAATTCAAAAACCTTTTGGTCATGCCCCTTATGGAGGTATGGGCTGAAGCAGTCCATTATGGGGGTCTCCCTATCACAATTAACCAAGGGGTGGCTAAGCTAATCCATAAGAAGGGAGCTAAGGAGCAGCTAAGCAACTGGCGGTCCATAACCTATCTCAACTCCACATACAAAGTCTTCGCCAAGGCCTTGGCAAGGAGACTGGTACACCATCTACAAGCTTGGATACGGAAGGAGCAAAAAGGCTTTGTTAAGGGCTACTACATACTGGATTCTAACATCAGTTTGAGGGAGGGAACGGAATATGCAGAGAAACAACATTAGGATTTTGTGTTTCTCAAGATAGATTTTGACAAGGCCTATGATAGGTTAGAGTGGGACTATATACTACAATCCTTAATAGACATGGGATTAGGCAGGAAGTATGTCAATTGTGTCTCTGCTTTGCTTGGGAATACTACCACAACCATCTCAGTCAATGGCATACTAATGGATTCATTCCATTTGCGCAGGTCCATCCAACAAGGATGCCCTCTAGCACCTCTCCTCTTTGCCATAGCTGCAGATGGATTAGGCTAACTCTTAGAGCACTTTAGACTTCAGGATAAAATCAAGGGCATCAAATTACCCAATAAAAAAGAAATGATACTTAACCTATTTGCAGATGACACTAATGCCACACTCAATAACGATGCATAGTCCATCCTCACCTTTTAGAACTACCTGGACTTATTTTGTTTAGCCTCAAGCTCTAAAATAAACCATTCTAAAACAGGAGTCGAAACTCTTATCTAGGCCCCTCCTTAATGGATCCTGGACACGATTGCCAAATAATCCCGGGAGGATAGTTTTATTGTTTATCAGGTATCCATATGGGCTTTGGAGTGACACTAAGACAAAGATGGCAATGGGTAATGAACAAAATCCATTCTAAGCTAGAAAGATGGAAAGGTTTCCCACAAGGAATAACTTCATGCAGCGTTATTCTCAAGCACATCCCGATTCCTACCTGTGTCTACTTCCTGGCATGCTGGCGCCCCCCCAAAGGGTCCCTCAAACAACTGAATCCTTATTTAAGAACTTTCTTTGGGGGGGAGACCCTTACAAATATAAATGTCCCAACGTTGCTTGGAACACGTGCACCCTCTCCAAGGGCAAAGGGGGATTGGGGCTTAGTAACCTCTTCTCTTTGTCCGAGAAATTAGCTGCTAAATGGGTCATTAATGCTTAACCAGGAAGAGGCCCGGGAAATCCTTCTGCTCAGTCAAGTTCAAGATTTCAATGTCGAGCAACACTCCCGATTTAAAGGCCTTCCAATCCATACCATAGTATTCTCCCTTGAAAAGTATAAATCCCGCATTGTATCCCCACTGGTGGTCAAATGTATCTAGGAAACATGGCAACAATATAAAAGGCTGGGAACCATCCCTAAGACCTAGAAGTCAAGGATATGGAGTGGAAGTGACTCTGTTTGGTTAAGCCTCACTCTCCCCCCAATTGAGCCGCATCAGTATGGGATAGCCTCCAAACTTAACATGAAAGGAATCAAAATCTGGTTGGACATTTGGGACAAGGACAATAGGTCCTGGAGAGATCCGAAAGAGCTCAAGAGGCAATATTGGCTGAACAACAAGGACTTAAGGTTCATTCAAGACCGGATTAGAATCTGGCAAGATTTTAACCCAATGCTTATTCAATGTAATGTGCAGGTTAAGGTGAAGGACTTCGGGTGAAACACCAAGTCCTCTTTGCTCCCTCTACCCAACTTACCCAAAGACAACAATAAACTGATTCTTTATTCATATATATGAGATAGTGCAATAAGGCTATCATATCATTCTTAACAGCACCTACATTGTGTGTGCTCTTCTCTCCTGCATCTTCCTCTTCTGCTTCTCCACTACCATTGCATCTCCTTCAATTCGTATCACAGGTTTGGATCAGAGCTTGATCGTGGAGCATGGCCCAGCATTACTTCAGTCGGATTGAAGACCTAGAGCTTGGAGCTTCAATGCCAGCCATGGCTTCTTCCCCCCAAGGTAAGATTTCATCTCTTGCCTCTCCTCGGCTCTCATAGGCTCTTTGTAGGTGTTCCTTGGCTTGAGCACCTTGTATGCCCCCATTTTCCCCCTTATTCTCAGGATAACCAGTAGGCCCCAATGTAGCAACTCACATTTTTTTGTGCATGTTTCAAAATCTGGCTCAAAAATCCCATTTTTTCCTCATATCTCGGGCATTCGACACTTGATTTAGGCAAGGTAAGAGTCTAACTAGGGGTTTTTGCATGCTCCAGAATCAATGGCGATGTCAAATCTACCAAATTCTAATCACAAAATTTTTTGCAATAGATCTGAGTTGATCTACAACAAGAAAATGTCATGCTCTTAGCTTATGTGATACTCCCGAGGCTTGGTATTTGATGCCCAAATGCTTTAGGGATGTTTCCCTAATGTTTTGAGATGCTTTGGGACTTGTTTTGAGCTTCCATAGCTCAATTTATGCAAGGATTTACTACTGCACATTGTTCGGGCAGCAAGGTTTTATCAGGGACGGCTTATGCATAATACTCTTTGTTGACATTCGGGTGTCCTATTGGATGTATTCATGCTTGGTCATCATGGTTTATGTGCGGATATGCTATTTGAGAGCTATTGAGCCTTGATTTGAATGCGGTCACTTCATTGTTGGTTGGGATTTATGCTACCCTGGTTGACAAGTTATTTTACCTCTAGTTTGGTTATACCTATGGTTTACGGGTGCTCCCAACTACTCAAGATGATATGCTGATGTATTTGGATGATGCCACTTTGATGTTTATGCTCCCGGATGCTTCTTGGGCAAAGAGTAGAGCTCAATTCTTGGTTCAGTGTCATTTTCTTTGTAGCTAGCATTTCGCTTAACAAGGTTTATGCCCCGTGCTATCCATTATGGGATTGATGTCTCACTATAAGATATAGGCCTCATACAGACGTTCAAAGCAATGAAAATGTTCATAAAAAAATTTGTCCCCCATCATCGTAAAAAACATCGGTATTAGCGATGCCATAGAAAAGTTGCTATTATCATCGCTTTATGAGCTGTTATTTGTGTCACTATCAGGGTCACATATGTGACGTTGATAGTGATGCATATAGCGACGATTTGTGACACTAACTATGATGCTAATGGCGATGCATACAATAAATTTGTGATGCTAATAGCGACGATTTGTGACACTAACTATGATGCTAATGGCGATGCATGCAGTAAATTTGTGATGCTAATAGCGACGATTACAGGGGAAAGTTTTTTGTAGTAGGGTAGAAATAGCACACAATGTGCTTTATTTGGGCCATACAAAAGAGTTACAGTAAAGTGTACAATACTCGTCTCTATGAAGGCAAAGTGTACTTGAATCCATAAGACTGATACATAAAATAAATACAAGATTGCATAATGAAAGTGACGGTACAATCATGGCAAGATACAAAGGATGATAATAAGATAGTGCATAAAAAATGCCTACATAAATCACATGACCAAAACCTCGTCCCACGGATCCCAGGGTGAGCTATAGATCCTCACCATTCGAAACCTCGTCCCGCTGCAAAGGAGCATTGAATGAACTCTAGAAAAAAAGAAACAAATGCACATCAATCCACCATACAATAATACATTTTAATTAAATTTAGTAACTACAGATAAGAAGGATGAGTGACTTACTAGGCCGTCGTATCCATACAATCGGTCGATCAATGCAATGAGACCGTGTCTCTCTCCATATCGAGTCTCTCGGTCGGTGGGATAGCAGTTTGTAATGGAGTGCTGCAAAGAAAATAAAATACAACTGTTAGAAGCACGACTTTCAGTACAAGGGATATTGCAAAAAAATAAGCAAGCAGAACAAAAGAAAAACTTAAAATGTCCTCCAGATAAGTCATGTGGCCGTCACTCTCAAGATGATGAACCACTATTGCCTTCAATCGTGGCCTCGCCGCCTTGCACTACTATCTCCAACATCCTAGAGAATCTATAACCTCCTCTCCTCTGAGTCGGTGCCAGTCATCTGCATCTAGCCACTTGGGCTTTGAGGCCCCACTCTTAAGTGCCTTGTGTGCACCCAATCGTTTGTGTGACATGTACGCACACATACACTCCATCATCCAACCCATGGAAAATCTATCTGATGCAGCAAGTACTGGAAACTCCTCATGCAAGGATACTACTATGTAGTCCTTGATCCCCTCCAACACCATATTGGGGAATATGGGAATTTGCCATAAATTTCGGACATGTGGTTAAATCTTTGGATTCGTCATAACTTGAACACTACAACTCCAAATTGAGCGTTCTATAGCTTAATAGATTCCATTTTTAAAGTGATTTCCAATGATAGGTCACATCATATGGTTTTGAGAAACTTCTGGGCATGTTATCCGTGTGCCAACTTTTTAGTATTCAAAAAATGGGAATTGGGAGATTCCCAAACTTACTAATATTGTGTTATTCCAATGATCCAAGACATTGTGCCAAAAAACTTGTTGGCACAACTCTCTCATACGAGCCATCACCCTCCTCCCCTCATCATTCATGATGTTGACTCCTGTCCTATCATCTATAAGTTATCCATACCCCTCTGGGGTATGCCTAAGATGTGTCCTCTCCCACTTGCGACCATGCTCTTAGGTATATCCAGGAGACCCCTGTATATCTGATGTACTCACGAGGGTGGTGTTTCTCGAAGTAGCACCCATAGAGGTGCAACCTACGAATGGCTGAGCAAAAGCTGGAGTGACTGGAGTAAACATCCCCACAGGTGTGACAAATTCCATAGGTGACACAACTCCAGTAAAATGACGAGACGAAGACACTGCGTCGGTACCTCCACAACAACCACCTGAGCCATGCTCTCTCGAACCTACATGAGAGCGAGGAGTAGCACTTGTATTTCGAGCCGACCGTGGGCTCACTACATCCACGTCTCCGCAGCATCCCCTAGAACCACTCCCTTCGTCTAGAGCATCGACCTTGTCTACTAGAAACTGAATCATCAAAGCGCACCAAATAGATCTAACAGAACGGCCTGATGGTGTCCAAGACAGCTCTTGGTCTGCCATATCTCTGAATCGAGCCATCTGATCTAGAGACGTACGTGTAAAGATCTCCTGTAGCTCCTCGTCGCTCATCCCTCGACTCATCGTGTAGATCCAAATATCCACAAAGGTCACTTGCACATACAAAAATTGATGTTAGCATAATCAATATAAATCAAGCAAAGCACAGTAATATAAATCTTCAAAAAATGATCTTACTTAAAACACATATCTTATGTATCCTTATAAATCAAGCAAAGCACAGTAATATAAATCTTCAAAAAATGATCTTACTTAAAACACATATCTTATGTACCCTTATAAGCGATTCGTCAACAAATTGAGTAGGTGGATGCTCCAAGTATGAAGTACCCTATGGCCCCATGTCAATCTCCTGACACAACTCTGCATACACTAGAAGATTGATAGACAGGTCACCACAAAAGGATGAGTTGACCTCGTTCTCAAAGAAGTCTTGGGCTCTTGTATTTCCATCATTGTTACTCGATTCTCGCTCCTCTACATGCTCCAAGCTTTTGGTGGTTTCCACCCCTTGCAATATTGACCCCTCTATTTTTATATTGTCCTTATCTACATTGGGAACATTGCTTTGATCATATACTCTCGCACTTCGGGGAGCTAAAGGTACAACATACCACCATTGAGGTTGTCTTGGGTTTGGATAGAAAATTACATGTTCAAAATCACGTACAAGAGAGATTTAACTTTTGTGACATGTACCGTGTTATAATAAAATTTAAAAAAACATGAGTTCATGCGCCTGTTCACAATGGGCCGGCAATACAAACTATCATGCAAATTTGTCCATCTTTTTTCGAAATCTATTTCGAGAAATCTAGATGGACCTCGTCAAACTGTTGCCCCAGCTCCTTCAAGTATCACTTCAAACCACTGCACATCTAATAGGATAATGGAGAAGCTATGGTAATCCACCGAGATAATACTTTGCAAGTTCCCGAAATACTCCATCTTATCTATAATAGTGTTTGGATCCGTTGCTCGTCGTTGGCTCTCTTGCTCGAACTTTACCATGATACCACAATTTGTTATGGAGCACATTTTGTCGATAAGCTCCACGTGAAAATGCCGTCCGCACGACCATGTCGCACTATGTATTTTGTATTGTACATTGAAACAATTAATTAGTTATCACATATAAAATCTAGATACGACAAATCCTAAACATGTCGTCACCTTTGAACTACATACCCTCGAAAATTCCCACTCCTTAGTTGAGACCTCCGCCCCTTCGCGAGACACTGCAATCGATGCTCCATGCAACCATCGCGTTGACATAAACCGTGACATCTCCTCCATGCCCTCACGATATCGAATCGGTCGATAGCACATACTGCGTCGAAATTCAGATCGTGCTTCTTCTTGATCTTTCCTGGCTTGCTCATATCTAGCAAGCCACATCTCCATGGAGGCATGGTGCAACATACAAAAACAATTCATTTTCTCCTCCATTGCAACATCCATTCTTTTTTCCACCCCATTTCCAACCACCACATCTCCTGTCAGTCTATCATCATCCTTCAGCAACCATAGCATACCGTTGTCTGAATCTGTTAGCTATATATAGTCTGTCTATATATAGCGCCCCAGGTCCCCTCTATATATTCCTATCATGTGTGCTCAGTTGACACACTTCTAGGGTTCCACTTCCCGTGTCTCATGTCTCTCTTCTCCTCTCTCTTCCTTCGTTCCTCGTCTCCCTTGCGCACTGTTCAACATGGTATCAAAGCGAATGTGCATTGTGATCAGCACATTGGCCCCGAAGAAGGGTAGCGCTACCAGCAGCGCTGCCGCCATGAGGGCATAGTCCCAAGGCGACCCAGGCGGGTCCTTGCCGTTTAGGCACTTGTGCACCATCTCTGGTTTTTCCTATTTCTTCTTTGCTTTCCTCTTCTTCGAGGACACCACGTCTGTGCTCTAGGCGTCCAGAATCTTGGACTACAGTCGAGCCTCTCCCATGTAGGCGTCGAGAATCCTGGACTACAGTCGAGCCTCTCTGGTGTGCACATAGGCTCGGCCAGGCGGCCGGCAGGCACGTCGACCTTTTCCAGTGCCAAAGATAGACACTGCTTTTCCACAAATTTGAGTTTCTCCTGACATAGGCTACATAAGAAAAAGCATCTGGGTTCACTGTTCCTCCGTTTTTGCCCCAAGCCACATTAGAAAAGGCAAAAAAAAATCTCGACTTTGGCGTCTTTTCCCATTCGCGATTACTGTGCCTCTATTTTTTCCCTTTTTTTGTCTACATGGGCTCTTTCCTCGACTTGCCCCGTTCATGGTACGAGTTCTCCTTTGTTCCATCTTCTGGCTGGTACCGTGTGCAGGGAGGTTCCTTCCGTGCCCTTCTTTCTTTTTGTGCTCCCCATGCCTTGTCCTTCTCCTTTTTCCGCTGGTAGAGGGAGGGGCTCGGCCAGGCGACCGCGGCAGGCATGGCGTGCTGCATGCTAGAGGGGAGGGGAACGGCAAGCCCGATAGGGGAGGAGGAGGAGGAGATAGGAACGTATTGAAGAGCAAACAACGGGAGCGAGACCCGTGAGAGAAGGTGCCCGATGGTAGGCACAAGCTGCAGATAAGCCGGGCATTATGCGAGAGAGAGAGAGACAGAGAGGGTGCTAGAGAAACTTGACGTGGGAGGTGGAGAGGACACGAGTCTTTCCTCTCCAATCAGCATTTCATGGAAAAGCATGCACGCTATTCCTGGATACAATGCGAATTTATTCTCAAAAGCTTTATCCAAAGCTTTACATCAGTGCATCACCAAAGTGATTATAATTATGGTTTTGTCTTTCTACGTATAAACTACCCAAATTCGAAAGGATACTCCTTGTCAGGTGATAATGTTATTATATCTAGGTTATTGTTAATTAGCTTCAGTATCAATAGCATCGACACTACGAAAAGAACCAACAATAGCAATGTCATGTCTTATGTTATGGATTCTTTGTCATGTCATTGTTTCATAAGTTTCATAGCTTATATTTTATATTTTTCATTCAATCAATGTCATTCAATTACTATTTCATTCAATGCTTTGGTATGTTGGTATTGCAATGCTTCATGATGCTTGCCCTCATTCGTTATTCCATTGATGCTTCATTCCTCCCTGATATTGCCATGCTTCATGATGATTGTCCTCGTTCGTTATTCCATTGATGAGCGTCTATATTCTGGCTAATGATACATTGTTTCATTTATATTCTTTCCAGTTGATGAGGGTCTATATTCCAGCTGATTACACATTATTTCGTTTATATTCTTTCCAGCTGATGAGCGTCTATATTTCAGCTGATGACAAATTGTTTTATTTATATTTTGTTAATGGGGCCTCACATGTGTTATGTTGTCTATAGAGCGGCGTCGCGAACCATCTCTATAGACCTTGTGTTGTTCTAATGTCACTGTAACATTTTTCTTTAAGTTTTGATGTGACATATATATTGCTTATATCCCAAGTTCAGTTGAAGGAATTTCTTGGAGATTTTATCTTTTGCAGTGATGTCACTTATCCTTATTTTACATGTTGTATATTTAGGAGTAATAAAGCTCTTTTGATGCCTCTGAATAGTCTGTTGTAATTCAGGAGTGATGTAGCTCCTTCTCCGTTGATGTTGTAATTCACGAATGATGTAGCTCCTTTGATGCCTATAAATAGGCTTTTGTAATTTCAACTTTGTAATTTTATATTTTGAATATTAATATAGTGGTAGGCCTATATAGAGCTTTAGGTTTTTCCCTTGAGCCCCCAAGGGTTTTTTCATCCATAGTAAGGGACCTTTATTTGAGCGGGGGTGTTAGCTATATATAGTCTGTCTATATATAGTGCCCCAGGTCCCCTCTATATATTCCTATCATGTGTGCTCAGTTGACACACTTTTGGGGTTCCACTTCCCGTGTCTCGTGTCTCTCTTCTCCTCTCTCTTCCTTCGTTCCTCGTCTCCCTTGCGCACTGTTCAACAGAATCCACTGTTGGTAGCCATTGTGAAATATGCACTAGTGCCTTAGACACCAATCAACATTCAGCCATGCTACATTCTAGCCGAGCTCGTTGTCCCACAAAGCCTTTTAGGGTTTTCATGAAGCGCTCCAAGAAGAACATCCATTGTGTATGGACAGGTCCATCAATCTTCACGTCATCTACAAGATGCACTAGAAGGTGGGTTTGTATCGTGAGCATGCTGGTGGGCAGGTACTTCTCAAAGAGACAGACCGTCTCTATTGCTCCCCACCTTGCGGATTCAATAGAGGATGTCTTGATCTCCTTCTGTGAGATCCATTGCACTAAATTGGACAACCTGTAAATTGCCTCGTGTATTTTTAGATTAAGGCATCTTGTGATCGCAATCGGTAGTATAAACTGCCACAAATGAATAAGCATTACAAACAATGACTACACTCCAAAAAACAAAATATGCAGGCCACTTACAATCCATTCATAGTACAAACTTGACATATATTATACCAGTTATGGGATTTTAGCCTTAATAATTGGTTGTCTTTAGAAAATGTGGACCTGAAAGAACGCATCATGTTAGCTATATATAGTCTGTCTATATATAGCGCCCCAAGTCCCCTCTATATTTTCCTATCATTTGTGCTCAGTTGACACACTTCTGGGGTTCCACTTCCGACGTCTCATATCTCTCTTCTCTCCTCTCTTCCTTTTGTCTCTTGTCTTCCTCGCAGTTTCGAACATGGTTTCAGAGCGAGGTTCTACAACATCACAAAGTGATGCACGCGAGCTGGATGAGGAGACGTTCTCGAGCTGGAGCTGCACTGGAGAGGCCTGTGTCGACGATAATGTCTACGTCGAGATCGATGTTGACGTTGGTGTTGTTGCTGATGCTGAGAGATTCCATACACGTACAATGACAGAGATGACCTTAGCAGGCCGCCAGGTCGAGTTTCTGTGTTCTAGGACCTCAACAACAAGCTGCCTCCTTCAGCGCATGCGCATGCTTGAGTCCCTGTGCAACAAGCGCAGGCAAAACTTCATAGACAGCCTCACTGAGAAGGAGGTCCGGTACGTTCATAGATAGCCTCACTGAGAAGGAGGCCCGGTACTGTGACGCAGCCCGAGGAATCATCACCCCGAAGTCTGGCTATGGCCTCATGTAGCAGCTCAAGCAGGCAGGGGTTCAGGTGCTTGATGATTCGGATTTTGGTCCTGTGCTGGAGCAAGCCCAAGCAATAAAACTTCACACAGTAGTTGTGGGAGACACTCGCGTGCTAAAGAAGTGTGCTGATGTTCAGTTTTCATGGGCTGATCTTGCGTCTGCCCGAGCTTTTGACAGGGCTAGTGAGCTCGCAGCACATTGGCATCGCGGCAGACATGGGAAGGATAGGTGTAGGAATAATGAAAAAGACTTGTATCATGAGCACACGAAGATGAATATAGAATCATCTTCCTTGTTAGGTGCAGCATTCTCCCTCTTAGGGCCTAGCTATGATTTGCTTGATGCTGATGGCTCTCGCACAGATACAGATTCTGATGAAATTGTTGATTCCTTTGGCTACACAGACACAGATGGTGATGAAGTTGAATTGCAGGGTTCTCCTCACTTTGTCAGCCATTCTGATTGTGTTGATATTGATCGCTAAATTGCAGGGTTCTCCTCACTTTGTCAGCCGTTTTGATTGTGTTGATACTAATCGCTTTGAACATCTGGATACAGATCACAATGGGATAATTGATTCTGTCCTATGCGCTGAGTACACAGATACAGATTCTGATGAATTTGAATCCCAGTGACAGTTCTCATTTTAACAGTTATCAGAACATTTCCATGGCTGACTACGGAGATGTGGACTCTGATAAGAAAAAAGGGCAGCAATATTCTGATTCAAACAGCCAAGGCAAGCATTTTGCTTCAGAGACTGGGGAACATTCTCTATGTCCCAGCCTTACCAAGACGGGTGCTCCTGCCAATGGCCATTTCTTGCATCTAGAGCCAATAAATTTCAGTATCCTGATGCTGCGCCATGGCATCTTCAACCGCAGCCTGGCGGGACTCCACAGATTTACCCCATGAAGGAGCTAAAGAGTCTTCAAAGTTCGCCATGAAGACTTTGGCTCCAGAATTCAATGCATTTATAACCATCTTCCGCTCCACAGACCTGTAATTTCCACTCTCCAATCTGCAATGACAGTTGGTGTCTTGGCACACACCCAGTCACTATCACGAATGAGCCTGGTTGCTGGATCGAATGAAGGGACTTCTCCTACATCATACTTGGCCTGCTGCTCTTTTCTGCATGAGAGGATATATTTTACACGTGGCCTGAATGCCCTCTCCAAAGAGGCTACAAATTGGAGAGCCTCCTTTGTTAGGATAGTCTCATAACCTGCATCCACACGCCCACACACAAGTACACCTGTAGGAAGCTCCAGACTCCCTGGGTTTACTGAACGAAGTTCCTGATGGGCAACCATTGGAACTATTCACAGGGATGCTGAGGAGAGGGACTTGGCGACAAAGACGCAGGCCATGATATAACAAGCAGTTTGCTAGCTTGGAACAAGATGGGAATGGAACAAGCAGTGCTTTAGAAGATATCAAGTAGTTTGACTCAGCCATGGCAAGAAAGAGAAAGGCATCATCAGAGGAGAAGCAAAAAGGGCCCAAATCTCAAAAGACAAACCACATGGATGGACATGGATCAGCTGGTACCTTGAAGGATGGTAGCAAGTAGTTTAACAGCTTGAAACATGATGGGAATGGAACAAGCAGTGCTTTGGAAGATAACAAGCAGTTTGTCATCTTGAAAAAGGATGGAAATGCAACAAGTGATGCTTTGGAAGATGAGAAAAAGCTTCTTGGAAGTAAATTGGAGCAGAGTTATAATGAATCAGTGTGTATGATTATTGAATCAAATGAATAGGAGGAGGTATGAGGTGGCATGGTCTATATAGGCCTATCACTATCAGCAATACTTCCAAAGTCACTATCTGTCATGTTTGAGGGTCTTATTTTACGTTTCAGCTAATGGGCTAATGATATTCTAGTTGATGATCTGTTTTCTAGCAAATGTTTTGTCTTGATATTATGTTTCTAACTGATGATCTTTGGTTGATGTTGCAGCTGATGAGCTCTTGATATTCTAGCTAATGATATGACATGTTTGTTGATGTTTCATTTGCACAATTTAGTACAAGCTCATAATCTGTTTGCATCTCGTCTATTATTCTTTCCGAGTGATGATCGTATTCCAGCTGATTTTTGGCTCTTCATGCTACGTTTCATATCATTTTGTCTATATTATAGCTAATGCGAGTTGATGTTTCATTAATATTCCAGCTGTTGAGTTGTTCCAGCTGATGTTTCATTCCTTATTCTAGCTGTTGAGTTATTCCAACTCATGTTTCGTTCCTTATTATTCCAGTTGTTGAGTTGTTCCAGCTGATGTTTCGTTCTTTATTGTAGCTAGTTGTTGAGTTGTTCCAAACCATGTTTTGTTCTTTATTCTAGCTCTTGAGTTGTTCCAGCTAATGCTTCATTCTTTTCATTTTCTATTCTATTCCAGCTAATGTTTGTCTATTCTAGCTTATGATATACGAGCTGATTTTTCGTTGTTTCCAGTATGTTCATCTATTCCAGCTGATGTTTCATTGTTTCCAGCTATTATTCGTCTATTCCAGCTGATGTTTCGTTGTTCCCAGTTGTGTTTTGTTCTTTCATGTTCATGTTTCATTGTTTCCAGCTGTTGTTTATCTATTTCAAGCTGACTCGTCTGTTCAAGCTTATGTTTATTCTACTTGATATTTTATCTATTCTAGCTAAGAGCTTATGTTGCAGCTAATGTTTTCGTCTTGATAATGCTCATATCGTTCCTAGTTGTGTTTTGTTCTTTCCTGCTGATGTTTCATTATTTCTAGCTGTTGTTTGTCTATTTCCAGCTGACTCTTCTGTTCAAGCTTATGTTTATTCTACTTGATATTTTATCTATTCTAGCTAAGGAGCTGATGTTGTAGCTAATGTTTTCGTCTTAATAATGTTCATCTCATCCATTCTTCTTTCCATTTGCTGGTGGTATGCCAGCTGCTATTTCGTATATTCTAGCTGATGAGCTGATGAAATTTTCATCGTATATTCTAGCTGTTGAGTTGATTTATGACATTATGATTGTGTTCTAATGTTGATATAACATTTTCTATTAAGTTTTTGATGTCACAGATTATGTTGCATAGCTGATTATATCCACACTCAAGATAAAGCAATTTCATGGCCATTTATCTCCTTCAATTCCTTCATCTATTGTAATTCAAGATTGATGTAGCTCCTTCATTTATCTATAGTAATTCATGAGTGATGTAGCTCCTTCTCCGTTGATGTTGTAATTCACGAGTGATGTAGCTCCTTTGATGCCTATGAATAGGCTCTTGTAAGTTCAACTTTGTAATTTTATATTTTGAATATTAATATAACGGTAGGCCTATATAAAGCTATGGGTTTTTCCCTTGAGCCGCCACGGGTTTTTTAATCCATAGTAAGGGACCTTTATTTGAGCCGGGGTATTAGCTATATATAGTCTATCTATATATAGCGCCCATGTAAGCTATATATAGTCTGTCTATATATAGCGCCCCAAGTCCCCTCTATATTTTCCTATCATGTGTGCTCAGTTGACACACTTCTGGGGTTCCACTTCCGGTGTCTCATATCTCTCTTCTCTGCTCTCCTCTCTTCCTTTCGTCTCTTGTCTTCCTCGCAGTTTCCAACACATCATACTCGTCGGAGTGTGAATAGACTTGATAATTTGCTTCGCAAGGTGCTTTTCTTTAGTGGACAAAACCCAAGGAGTGCGAGGTAGCTGCAAGCGACCATCAACACTCTTGCAGCCAAAGCACCTCCATCTTATCTATCTCCTTCAAATCCATTTGTGCCCCTACACTGTCTCTCTTTCCTGTGATGTGGTCCCATAGTAAGCTATCCACATTCTTGAAAATATGCATGGGATCCAACAAGTGGTTGATTTGTAAGTGGGTCCAATATGGCAACTTGTAGAAAATTGAGAACCGTCGCATTTTGTTTGGATGTGACTCCATGTGGACCATTTTTTACTCGTACAAGCTTTGGGCATTCGTTTATGCTAGAGATCGTCCAAGAAAACCTTTCCTCAGTTCATGACCCTTTAGGAAGAAAGTGGGATGTTCTTGATATACCATCTTCTTCATGGTTTGTGACCACCTCGAAAAACCCTGCTCCATCCATGCCACCCCATCTCACCTCAAAAAACCCTACTCAATCCACCCCACCCCATCTCACCCCCCCAAGACACGGCGCATCCCCCCCCCCCCCCCCCCCCCCCCTCCCCACCCCACCTCAAAAAACCCCGCTCAACCCCTAACCAAACCTGTCCCAACACCTCTATCCAATGAATACAAACTTGAACGAGCTATGATAGATATTACCAATGAGAACGGAAGCCTACTTACCTGAGCACTCCCTGAATCCCAGAAAGTCATGCATAGTCCACATGAGAATGGCTCGAATATTGGTAGACTATCGACCATCACGCTTGCTCATATCTTCCACTGCGATTTCCTCCTCCCACAAAATCTTAAGATCATCATTTAATGGACGAAGTTACACGTCCATATTCTTGACTTTGTAGTGGCTAGGAATTAGCAAGCTAAGGATGAGGTGTCCTTTCTTCATAGAAAGCCATGGAGGGATGTTGTAGTTAACAAGGACTATAGGCCATACACTATAAGAAGTTGAGCGTAGATTGAATGGGTTCACGCCATCCATATCAAGACCAAGCCGAAGATTCCTTGGATCTCAGGCAAAGCCTAGAGATGTTGGTGCGCAGATCGGACGCAGGTAGCTCACGTAGTGAATTCCCAAAGGTCCCCAAGAACAAAGCACTCTACTTTTTAGCACAAAAACCAATGTAAAAACAAGCACGACATGAGACAAAAGACAAATTGGGTTGAATCTCCCCCATGCCTTGTGTGAGCGCTTCACAAAGCATGTATTTAATATATATTTCCAATCTTTTTGCTCAAAAATAGCCCAATTACAAAAATATGACAAGCTTTTAGCTTTTGAGTTTGCTTTCTACCAAAAATAAGAAAATAAAGCTAATGGACGGTGCCCAAAGAGTCTGGCACGCCCAATCTCAATGTCCAAATAAAAATAACATATCCAGGCGCATAAGCGCATACAAAATAATAATAAATAGTCGATGTCTCTATAGACATAATCAAAATATAGGCGTGGCGCCTATCAAAATATAGTCGAAAGATCGGAAACTCGCTAGACTCCAATGCTTTCCTCCGCCACTGCTGCTATCTCTACACATCAACTGAAGCATTCACAATCGTTAGTAAAATAACACAATTAAACCGACAAAAGTGAATACCTAGCAGTCTTCAGCTACATAAATAAATCAACTGGTTAGAAATAAATCCTAACCTTAATTTATTACGAGTGCGCACTCTAAACTCATAAACGTTTATTAATTTAATATGCATTTTGCGGAATCACCCGCTATGGAATCACCCATGTACACACTAAATTAATGAAACGCCCGAAAAGGACAGGCGTCCCCATCAACTTCTCGCACAAAGAATCCTCTTTGCGTATGAGCCCCGGTCATCTAAGTTTACGGAATCCACCGTAAAACCTCACGGAATCCACCGTGGAATATGCCTCCTGGCATCATACCCCCGGGGTGGGATAGCAATTGACCTCAATTGCTATTAGCTCAATGTGGAGCTAACAGAGTGGGGAAAGCATTTAAGTCTCTAGCGTGCATCCATTGTGCTTCTTCTACAGGATGGTTCTTAAATTTCACGAGATATCTAGAGTACCTTCGGCCAGTTCTAGTGGTCATGTAGTCAGTGTCTATGATGGCTTCTGGTTCAAGTATTTCAGTCTCTTCTTCTAGTAAAGGTGGGTTTTCATAGACAGGGTGGATAGGTAATTGTCCTCTAAATGGTCTCAATAAACTAATATGAAAGGTATTATGAATTTTCCAATGAGATGGCAGTTCTAACTTGAATGCATTGTCATTAATCTTATGAATGATTCTAAATGGTCCGTAGAATCTAGGGGCTAATTTGACAACTGGATGTCTATCTACACTTTGCAGTCTACGCTTTTCTATTCTAAGCCAAACATAATCATCTACTTTGAATTTCATGGCTTGTCTTTTCTTGTTGGCTTGTTTGGTATATGATTGTTGGGCTTTAGCAATCATATCCTTGATCTCATCAAAAATAGTGTTATGCATAACAGCAATATCATCGGCACTTTGTATTCTATTAGACAAAGATGCAACAGGTGTAGATAATCTATATCCATAAATAACTTCAAAAGGTGCTTTCTTTGTAGATGTGTGCGGTGTATTATTGTAAGCAAACTGTAATAAATGCAAATGAATATCCCATGTTTGAGGTTTAGAGATAGTGTATGCACGTAAAAGATCTAAAATAGTGCTATTTGTGGCTTCTGTTTGTCCATTTGTTTCTGGATGAAAT
Organism: Lygodium microphyllum; assembly: GCF_053477565.2. Lineage (NCBI taxonomy): Eukaryota > Viridiplantae > Streptophyta > Polypodiopsida > Schizaeales > Lygodiaceae > Lygodium > Lygodium microphyllum. The sequence goes on along the minus strand of NC_141149.1, from coordinate 38,831,890 downwards.
GCAGATGAGAAATCAATCTTTGTGCCTAGATTTGCAAACAGTGTAATCCAGAAATTATTACAAAATCTAGAATCTCTATCTGAAATAATCACTTTCGGCAATCCATGGTTAGTAAAAACAGTTTTCAAAAATAATTGTGCTGCTTGTGATGCTGTTAAAGTTTTCTTACATGCAATGAAATATGCTTGCTTACTAAATCTATCTACAATTGTCCAAATCATGTCATGATTAGATTTAGTATTTGGTAAGCCAGTAATGAAATCCATAGATATATGTTCCCAAGGTTTAGATGGAATAGATAAAGGCATTAATAACCCATACTATTTACCATGATGTCTTTTTATTCTTTGACAAATCAGACATTTAGAAACAAAATTAGACACATCTGCATCCATATGCGGCCAATAAAAATCTTCAGTTAACATGCGTAATGTAGAAATGATACCTCTATGACCTTGATATGGGGGACAATGAATTTCATTCAAAACAAAAGATCGGAATGGAATAGTAACACACAGTCTCTTTTCAAAGAACATGAATCCATCATTATATGACAATGAATCAACAGGAATGAAATTATTTTGAATTAATTTTTGCCAATCAGAATGAAAAGTAATATCCTGGTGATATGTGTCTTTCATAGCAATCAAAGAATCAAAAGATATGATAGAAATGTTATGAATTGCAGGTCTTCTACTTAATGCATCAGCAACTACATTTTCTTTTCCAGGTTGGTATTGAATGATAGGATGGAAACTTTGAATGAATGAAGCCCATTTGATATGGCGGTCAGAAATTTGGGGTTGGCTAAGTAGATGTCTAATGCTTTGCTGGTCGGTCTTTATCATGAATTCTGAACCCATTAAATAATGCTTCCATTGTTTTAATGCTTGAACAACTGCTAAGAGTTCCTTGTCATAAGTGGAATATTTAAGCTCAGAGGGTTTCAGCTTAGAACTAGAATATGCTATTGGATGGTTATCTTGCATTAGCACGGCTCCTATTCCTGATCCGCTAGCATCAGTCACAACTAAAAAGAATGGTCTATTAAAGTCAGGCAATTGTAGGACAGGGGCATTGGTCAATGCACGTTTGAGTAAATCAAAGGATTTCTGCTGGTTTTCAGTCCATTGATAAACAATGCCTTTCTTAAGAAGTTTGGTCAGTGGTAAAGCAAGTAATGAGAAATTACGTACAAACTTCCTATAGAAACTAGCAAGACCAAGGAATGAGCGTAGTTCATGTACATTTTTAGGAATAGGCCAATGCAATATTGCGTCAATTTTCTTAGGATCAACTTTTATTCCTTCTTTTGATACAATATGACCTAGATATTCTATTTCTGTCTTAAAGAATTCACTCTTGTCAGGATTTGCAAACAATTGATTTTCTTTCAGTAATTGAAAAACTAATGATAAATGCTCATAATGCTCTTTTTCACTTTGACTGAACACTAAAATATCATCAAAGAAAACAATCACACAATATTGATATTTTAGAAAAATACGATTCATCATTCTACTGAAAGTGGCAGGTGCATTAGTTAATCCGAATGGCATAACTAAGAATTCGTAATGGCCAAACTGTGTCCTGAATGCAGTCTTAAATATGTCGGATCTATCTAACCTCACCTGATGATATCCAGATTTAAGATCAATTTTACTAAATATAGAAGATCCTTGTAGTTTGTCCATAAGGTCGTCAACTCTAGGTATAGGATACCTATTCTTTACAGTGATCTTGTTTAATGCTCGGTAGTCAATACACATCCGATAAGTATTATTCTTTTTCTTGACTAAGAGCACAGGTGCACCGAATGGAGAACTGCTAGGTCGAATTAAACCTCTATTTAGTAATTCTTCTACTTGAGTCTGGATTTCTTTTTGCTCTATTTGATTGTGCCTATATGGGGCTTTGCAAGGTGGTTGTGTGCCAGGTATTAGGTCAATCTTATGGTCTTCTGGACGAGATGGAGGTAAACCTGGTGGTAGGTCTTCTGCAAAACAATCCTTAAAATATGCAAGAAATTCCTTATGTCTAGGGTGCATATGAGTTTCTTTTGCGTGCAATTCATTCACCCAAATGAGATATGATTTAGTATTCTTGCGTAGTGCACGTTTTGCTTGAGTATGCGAAAGCAGTGGAAACATATGAGATGCATGCATACCAAATAATGTAATAGATTTTCCTTGAAAATTTATATTCATTGTGTGCGTGGAATAATCTATATTAGGATTATGTTGGTGTCTCCATGGCATTCCTAGAATAATGTCGCTAGACTGTAATGGGACAACTAAGAAATTTCTTCTTTCAATATATGGACCAATTTGAATTTCTAAATTTTGAACTTCTTGTGTGCCATTGTACCTAGTGCCTAAAAATGCAGCTTTTATGCGATAGTGCGTAGGTACTGTATGCAGTTTCAATTCCTTTACCAATTTTGCTGAAATAAAATCATGCGTACTACCGTCATCATGCAATATAATTCTTTCTTTTCCATGCACCATACATTTCATAGTCAACAATGAATGTGAAGTAGGCATACCTGGTAAAGTGTCGGAAGTAGTAGTAGGATCATCTTCTTCTTCAGTGAAATCCGGCATATCCTCATGCTCTTCTTCGTCCATAGCTCCAAGGTAGTTGATATGTGGTGATGGCTTCTTTGAATGACAATTTGCTGCGAGATGGCCTGGCTGGTGACACTTGTAACATACGATAGGCTTGGCTTTGGTCACATTATTTGCAATGGCTGGGAGTCTGGGTATATTTGGATTTGCTTGTTGGATAGGCTTAGGATTTGGATTGACAGTGGATGGTAATGCAGGTGGTTTAGGCCAATTCTTGCGGAAAGATGGTGATGAAAAACGACCTGGATTAAACCTTCTGAAATTTGAATTGAATTGTTTAGATCCATAATTACCGTTTGCTTGGAATGGCTGTGGTCGTCGATCTCTTCCGCGTAACTTATCTTCAGTGTCGTGAGCTAAGGAGATGGCATCTTCAAGAGTAGCAGGCTTGAACATATTCACCTCAGCGTAGTAATGTCCAAGAAGTCCAGACATGTACTTCCGCTTATGGGTCGTCTCTGGTACGTCTTCAAGCATGCGTAGCTATAGAAGTGCATTCCAAAAACGCTCTGTATACTGTGGTATAGGCTCACGATCGCGTTGTTGCAGTAAATCCCATTGCTTAATTGCCTTCTTATGAAATTGCGGTGGTAGAAAATTTTGCATAAACTTCTTCTTGAAATCTTCCCATGTAGCAGGACATTCTATGCTCTTGCGGACGACAGTCCACCAAAGTGATGCTCTATCTATCAGATGATTAGTAACACACTTGATTTTATCTTTCTCAGGATAAGTTTCCTCATGGAAATAGTCATCAAACTGGCTAATGAATGATAAAACAGTCTTTCCCTCTCTTATGCCATTGAAAGTGTGAAACTTGAAACTTCGTTTACTTATCTTGGATTCCTTGCGAATGGTTTGTGCTTCAAGAGTGGCGTCGATGGTACGGCGTATCAAATCTTCAGCTTGAGGTTCTTCTTTATCAGTGGACGCTCCTTGTAGCTTTGTCAATTGCGCTTGCAAGGCTTGCCTAGCTCTTCGCTCTTCGTCTAATTGCAACATGATAAGATCCAGCTTTTGCTCCATGGTAGGCTCGGGTAGGTCGTCTTCAGCCATAGGATCATCCATATGTGGGGTAGTCATCCTGTAAAACTCAACAAACCTTTCTCACTCAAAATCAGTTAGCGGGATGAGCGTAGCTCAAATTTGGGGTTACAAGGCTATGTATTTTTGGGTATTTTCTTCTTCAATTTTCAGAAATTCTGAAATATTTCTGTCGCTGTTTGCTGAAAGTACTTCAACGAACTTGCAGATAGGTAAAACAGCTTGCTGCGAACAACTTTCCAGTTCTGAGTTTTTGCAAACGAACAAGTCTTCTAGGAGTTTCGAGCGTTAGTCAGTTCTGATTTAGTCTGACTTGCAGAGTTGCAGACTTAACAGACTTGCAGGGTTGTTGACTTGCTGAACTTAGCCGACTTGCAGAACTTGCAGGACTTGATTAGTGTCGACTTGCGAAACTTGACTTCTGGAGTGCGTGACCGAGAGTTTACAGACTTGTCTGCCCAGTAGAACTTGCAGAGTAGCTTGATGACTTAAGCTTAATAAATAAGCTTAAGCTAATAAGCTTAAGAAGATCAGTAAGTCCGCCGTTTTTCAATCGTGGGGGGGGGGGGCCGTTTTTACTCCGCGCGATTTTCGGGGGTCCTCCTCTTGGCAACGATTTGTTGATTTGAAGCTAATCAAGCTTCTCTAATACCCTTAAGCTTTATGATTAAGCTTTTGATTAATAGGATTAAGAGCTTTTCTCACAGTTTCATCACGACTTGTTCATGGAGTTGAGGGAGTGGTCCTCCGCCGACAGAGAGTGGTCCTTCGCGATCTGAGAGTGGAAACAGGGGTTCTTGATCGCCAGAAGTCTGCCTGTATCGACGGTTCGCGACGAGATTGACTGTAGAGGCCGTTTGTTCCTGGAGCTCCGCCTTCGCCCGAGATTGGTAGCGATTGGAAGCCCTTGATCTCTGCTCCGCTCTGATACCACTGGTGCGCAGATCGGACGCAGGTAGCTCACGTAGTGAATTCCCAAAGGTCCCCAAGAACAAAGCACTCTACTTTTTAGCACAAAAACCAATGTAAAAACAAGCACGACATGAGACAAAAGACAAATTGGGTTGAATCTCCCCCATGCCTTGTGTGAGCGCTTCACAAAGCATGTATTTAATATATATTTCCAATCTTTTTGCTCAAAAATAGCCCAATTACAAAAATATGACAAGCTTTTAGCTTTTGAGTTTGCTTTCTACCAAAAATAAGAAAATAAAGCTAATGGACGGTGCCCAAAGAGTCTGGCACGCCCAATCTCAATGTCCAAATAAAAATAACATATCCAGGCGCATAAGCGCATACAAAATAATAATAAATAGTCGATGTCTCTATAGACATAATCAAAATATAGACGTGGCGCCTATCAAAATATAGTCGAAAGATCGGAAACTCGCTAGACTCCAATGCTTTCCTCCGCCACTGCTGCTATCTCTACACATCAACTGAAGCATTCACAATCGTTAGTAAAATAACACAATTAAACCGACAAAAGTGAATACCTAGCAGTCTTCAGCTACATAAATAAATCAACTGGTTAGAAATAAATCCTAACCTTAATTTATTACGAGTGCGCACTCTAAACTCATAAACGTTTATTAATTTAATATGCATTTTGCGGAATCACCCGCTATGGAATCACCCATGTACACACTAAATTAATGAAACGCCCGAAAAGGACAGGCGTCCCCATCAACTTCTCGCACAAAGAATCCTCTTTGCGTATGAGCCCCGGTCATCTAAGTTTACGGAATCCACCGTAAAACCTCACGGAATCCACCGTGGAATATGCCTCCTGGCATCAGATGTAGAGTCAAAGTGGCTCCATGCACGTAAATCCATTGATATTTGGACTCCATCTATGAATCTATTATGTGCATGCCACATTGTCAAGCTCGGTATGTCGGATGTATGAAACATGTGATGTATACGGGGGATAAGTGAAAAGTATCTAAGAACTTTTTGAGGGTTGGTTTTCCTTGCAAGTCTTGTCGATACCTGTGAGCACCACACTTTAGACATGTCTCCATAGTCTCCTATTCTGCTCGAAACAGTACGTAATTGTTGATACATGCATGGATGATGTTGTAGTACATCCCAAGCTTTCGTAAAAAATGTCGTGCATCATTACGAGACTCAGGCATTGGTATTTACAAGTGATAATATATGATACTTTAGTAACTTGAAAAAAATCATAAAACACCTTTAAAAAGCACAATTTTTTTAAATGATAGTGTCGAAAAGAAATCAACAAAGCATACGTAGAAGGTACGTGAACAACTCGGTCACACTCGCATTGCTTCACTTGTATTTTGCTTGCACACTTAGGAGTGCAAGCAATATCTTAAAGCGAGATACTCGAAACCCATCATATAATGGTATGGATGCTTTCTCTCTAACTGGATCAAATGTCTCGACATCCATGGGCATCAATGCATCAATCATTGCTTCCATCTCAGGCTCCAAGATTGTAGAAAATTCTAGAAGGATGCATGTCTCCTTTGGCATTGCTGGTATAGATTGAGTAGTACCTTCCAAGTGGTGGATTGGCTCAGACACTCCATCCATCGCACGCCCACGAACTCTTCTAACTGGCCCCAAAGGGTGCACTCCTCCTTGGGATGAGACGTCACCTCCCTGTAATAAATTTTATGGCTACATCCAATGTTTTTGTATATGAGATTCAATTAGTTTGCAAATACAATGCATGATTGATATACACTTTTCTTACCGTTTACTCAAAATTTGAGATTGCTTGATCAATGATCTCTAATTGAAACTTGCCAAAGTGTCATATGTGTTCCATAGACAATCGACGTTTTCGTCTAATTGCCAACTTACATTGAGAGCAAGGACATGGGACACATTGATTAAGATACGCCTTGTGATCTTGAACATCACATTCTTCATTATTTTCCATTTCGTCTACATTACGACAAACAATTTGTTTTTATTATCATTCTTTTTTTCTTTCTTAAATTGTTTGAGAAGGGATTTCTTCTCTTGTAACTCAACAAAATTAACATATATAAAGTCTCCACCTGCCTAGCCTACAGTATGTAAAGTCTAATATGCTATGCATAGGGATGAGGGAGTAGCTACCCTATGTCGGTCCCATCGTGGTATTGCATTGGACCATTACTACTACTAGTACTCGCCTTCTCGAACACACCAAAGGTACACCTTTAACAAAACCTCTCTCTCTCTCTCTCTCTCTCTCTCTACTACTACTACTACTACTACTACTACTACTACTACTACTACTACTACTACTACTACTACTACTACTACTACTACTACTACTACTACTACTACTACTACTACTACTACTACTACTACTACTACTACTACTACTACTACTACTACGACCACCACCACCACCACCACCACCACCACCACCACCACTACTCGTATTCCCGAAGCATCGAACACACCCAAGGTGCACCTTTAACAAAACATCTCGTTCTCTCTCTCTTCTACTACTACTAGTACAACCACCACCACCACCACCACCAAGAAAAGAAGAAATTAAAGAACTGCTACTACTACAAAAACAAGAAAAGAAGAAATTAAAGAACTACCAACTACCACTACCACTACTACCACCACCATCACCACCACTACTACAAACAAGAAAAGAAGAAATTAAAGAACTACTACTACTACCACTACATACAAGAAAAGAAGAAATTAAAGAACTACTACTACACACAAGAAAAGAAGAAATTAAAGAACAAGATCTTACCTCTCTTTGTTTTTATCCATTCATTCTCCTCTCTCCCTCCCTCTCTCTCTCTTTCTCTCTTTCTTTAATTTTGTTTCATGTTTATTCTCTCTCTCACGTTCCTTCTTTCTTTTTCTCTCTTCCTCTGCCTCTCTCATTTCCTCTCTTTCTCTCTCAGTACACATCATTTTTAACAAAAACAAGCAAAAGAAAATGAGAAAAAACAAAAACAAACCAAGAGGGAGCAATGCACTCACCGCAAAGGTCCGAGGATGGATTTGGCGGCTCCTCTTCACGACAGTGGCTCCTCTTCACCCTTCATACACTTCCTCCTCTTCTTCGCAAACGGCAGTAGCGGTAGTGAGGAGCTCTCCTTCTCCCTCTTTCTCTCTTTCTCTCCCTCTCCCTCTCAAATGCATGATGCAGTTCGCTCTGTCTTTCGCTCTCTCTTTTGCTCTTATGTGCAAAATGCTACGCTCATGTTTTAGCCCGCTTTTTTTCGTTTTAAGTACCGTCGCTATTTGCATCTTAAATAGTGACACCGTTAATATGTGTCGAAAATGGCTGTCGCTATTCTCCTATATCCTTGTAGTGTGTGTATGATGTGGATACTTTTGGGTTCATCGACTATAGTATGGCAGATGTTTGGGCTTAAATCGACTTGCATTTGAGAATTTTGTGGAGCAGTTTGCATTTGGTCGGCTTATCACTTATGCGACTTGAATGCTATTTGGCCCTTAATGTCCCAATTATGGATCTTGAATTTACTTGGATGTAGATACATGTTTGAGCAGTGCTTGCTCCATTATCTTGGTAGTTGGTTATTGAGCTTTCATTGCTTTGTGGGTTACTCCTTGATTACTGGACTTCTTGACAGTGCTTGGGCTTAGCAGATATGGATTTGTTGCTTCTGTGTTGCCTAGCTTCTATGTCAGTTGGGTTGCTTTTGCCGACACAAGTCAGAGAGCAATTGCTCTTGATGCTTACTCGGCTATGCACTTTGTCTACTGCCACTTATTGGGATGTTGTTGTACAGATACTTGGGCTTCTCCTGGAGTTGACCATTACATGATCTTATGCCACTTAATAGTCTTGCATTGACTTGGATGCTACTATGTGGTCCGATGTACTGCAGAGTCATGTTTGCCATTATGGTTATGGGCTGATTTCATGGCTGAATACTGTGTGCTCTTTTACGGATGTCTTGGCTTTTACACTATTATGGTTGGTTATGTCATGTACTTAGCTATGATTTTTTTTCATGTGGAAGCTTCTGCATCCCTGGTTGATGCTTATATGCTTCCCTCTCTAGTGAGGATGGAATAGTACTTGTAGCAGCATGCTTCTACCACTTGTGCTTCTATTGGCAGTTGTCTTGATGAGCAGGTTCCCTATGTTGGGACAACCCTAGACTCTTTTTCCTTGGATGTGGATAGCCCTATTCATGATGACTTGTATTCCTTGTCATCTTCTATAGGTTATTCTACTTTTTGCTTTCATTGTGGGAAGCTTGGGCATGTTCAAAGAAAATGCTTTAGATGGATTAGAGAGCAGTAGAGATAGAGACGGACTCGACATGAGCAGAGAGTTAGAGATACAGGAGATGCAGCGAGTGTTACCATTGTTACTAGTGGTGAGGTACATGTTGTTCCCCAGGATGATGTAGTTGAGCATATACTCCTGTCATCTAGTTTTACTACAACTTTTTTTCTCAATGATACGGCCTATGCCTTAGATTGGCTATTGGATTTTATGGCATCTTGTCATGTTACTCCACATAGAGCATGGTTCTCTACTTACAGGGAGTTTGATGGATGCATTTCTTTGGGTCTTGAGCAGACTTATGCTATTCTTGGTATAGGGGACATACACCTAACTTTTCCTAATGGTACTTCTCTTATGCTTATGGATGTTTTACATGTTGCCATGCTCAATAAGAGCTTGATTTCTGTCAGTCAGTTGCATGATGCAGGTTACTCTATTTCTTTTCAGGATAGGTCATGGAAGATTTGTCGTGATTGCTTGGTTTTGGCCAGAGGTTTTAGAGTTGGTTCTCATTACCTAGTGCATGTCTCTCATGTGGGAGTTTCTATGGTTGCAATTATCCGGATGCCACTTGCATTGTTATGACATTATCGCCTAGGCCATATGCACCATAGAGAGATGGAGATCTTGTCTCATTCAGACTCCATACTTCCTCCTTTGTCACATGCAGATCTTATGCTTGCCCTGATTGTAATTATGATCCTTGCAGAGCCTCTTTGTCTCATGGCGATCGTGAGAGGCATGATCCTTTAGATCTTGTCCACTGTGCAATATATGGACCTATGCCTGACCTATGCTTGCCCAGTCACTTGGTGGAGCCTGCCCAGTCACTTAGTGGAGCATTGTACTTTATGACCTTCGTGAATCATGCTACCCACCATGTTTGGGCTTTTCCCTTGGTACGGATTGAGGATGCCGCAGTTATGCTTGACAGGTTTATGGATTCTATTGGTTGTAGGCCTAGGTTTTGTTGATGGATTATGAGTGTCATGCTATCTCTCCCAGCTTTCAGTCCTATTGTTAGCAGTTTGGCATTGATTTCCTATGCCCACAGTATTACTGGATTACTCATGGCATGTGCCTGACTCTACAGGCAAAGGTTGCTTCTATGCTTACCATAGCTGGGTTATCTTATAGCTTTTGGGTTGAGGCCCTGATGACGGTAGTCTACTTGCTTAATAGGATGATGTGTTTGACTTTGGATGGTATTACACCACACAAGGCATGGAGTGGCATGAGACCCTCCTATGATTACTTGAGGATGTTTGGTTGCCAGGCATTTGTATGTATGCTAGATATGCCTATGTCATGCAAATGTATCCTCCTTGGTTATAGAGACGGTGACTTTCAGATTTATAGGTTATGGGATTTGGATGCCCAACAAGTTATACGCAGCTGTCACGCTATCTTTTATGAGACACAGACATCTCTCAAGCCTCTTGATGCGCGTTCAGTGCGCTTTATGGTTGATGCTACAATCGTATGTTAGTCTTCCACTTCGTTGAGGCTGCATACTATCTTGAGACCTTGTTTGCCAGGATGCTAGTCCTTCTTCTATGATTGACTTTGGAGAGTCTATGTGCTCTCAACTGTCTCCTATGCGTCACACTATGCTATGTGCTACTTTGATGCTTATGCATTACAGCCTTGCACTCACGAGTTGTGCTTGCTTCATGAGAAGCATTCTTGGATTACTCCGCTGTATGGAGTTGCGGAATTGCTTATATCCTAGATGTCATGGACTCGGGGATGCTTGACTCTTCTTTCACAGATGTTCTCACTTATTGCACAACTCGCTTTCCGATTGGGAATTGGGTGAGATGCCATGATTCCTCACCTTGTCTCTTTTCCTTTTTTCTTTGTTTTTTCACTCCCTGGCCCATTGGCCTTTTAGTGGGAGGTTGTTGGGGTAAAAGGCCCTTGGGCCTATCCATGTACACTGAACGCCCATATTCTTCATTCATATATATGAGATAGTGCAATAAGGCTGTCATATCATTCTTGACAGCACCTACATTGTGTGTGCTCTTCTCTCTTGCATCTTCCTCTTCTCCTCCACTAGCATTGCATCCCCTTCATTCTTAACTGTAATAATTGTCAATGAGAATATCATTTTCAACAAATATGGACCCCCTAACCCCCCTCCCCCCCCCCCGCGAAGATCTCTCATTTGCTATGGCTCATCTTCCATAAGGCGGGTTGGACCCAAGTCACATCAGAACGTATTGGGATAGGCAATGGCCTTTGTCCACGGTGCAAGAGGGATAAAGAAACCATAGTGCACCTTTTTGTTTTATGCCCATGTAACAGGTGTTATGTCAATTGGCTACAAGAGTTCATCTCCCCTGGCCATCCATACAAACAGACATGGAAAGAAATCCTCCTAGTGGTGAAGCTAATAGCCTCTCCCCTGCCTTGTGGACCTTGATACACGGAATGTTTCTATGGTCCATATGGATTGTTCGCAATGAAAAAGTATTTAATGGTAACATTGTTGATTGGCTCCCTCAACTAAAAGTGGATCTCTGCTATTAGTGATGCATGATGTATAGACCTCCATAAAACGTTCGGGCACCAGATGCTCGAAAGAGGAAAGAGAAGCTAGAATCAAGAAAGGAGATTGTCGAACTGTTCCAGAGCATGCTAAACACTGCAAAGACTAGGGACTACACCATTAGGATTCCAGTCGAAGTCTTCTCTACCTCGCCTGATTGGGGTTCACCGTCAACAATCTCTCAGGACACTGGGAACCCCTCTACAATGGAGAAAACAACGTGCCATATGACTAGTAACCCTCATGCCACCATACCCAATACCTACCATGATAGCCCTCTCTCTTTGCCACTTTTGAACCAACTAGTGCAGCTCCCACCAGTAGCTCAATCCTAGGCCCCTTCCATACTGGACACTGATAATGGATCGCAAGCTGCGCCACAGGCAAATAAACTAACGAACCCACCTCATTTCATCCAAATAGACTAGCTCCACAAAATCCCTTCCTTTTAAGTCATGCTTTTGGTTGATAGGGGCAGGATCCCCAATTGTACAAACCTACCTTACTTACCCTTTTTAATACATTTCTCATCTTCATTTAAAAAAAAAATCATGCTAGAAAAATCCAATTTGTGAAAATGGGGGGCCCATAAGAAGAGAAAAGATATGTGGTGGTGCAACGTGGCAGAGGAGCTGGGCAGAGAAATCCAGGGAGAGGGCATCCGATTGGAGGATGCCACATGGAAAATACGGATAAGAAAAGGTATTACATTTCGCTCTGTTCTCATTCTTCGTGCTTGCGCTGTGTCGAATTTGCTCTCTCTCTCTCTCTCTCTCACGCACACACACCCCTCGCATACAGAATTCTTGCAGCCCGCTTGTCGCAGTAGCTTGCGCTTGCTGCCCATGGCGGCCCTGCCTAACTGCTCCGCTGCCGCGCATGCCGTCGTCACCTTCCCTTCCTCCCAAGAGGTGATCTCCTTCGTTCTTTTCTTAATGGCTCCCTCTGTAGAAACGCTGCGATGATCAGTCCATAGCTTACCTTCTACTCGTGTGATTTGCAGAAGGCTTACGTCGGGGCCACCGCAGACTCAGCCTTCTTCGGTCTTCGCCTCTCCGAGGCTGGAAAATGCAGTAGACGGGCTCCTGTTTCCCTACATAAGGTATCTGGGATAGCTTCCTGTTCTTTTCTGGAACTCGAGGAATCGAATCATCTAACCCTAGGATTGAAAGACGCAGTTTTCCCCATGGTCTAAAGTCTGTGTCGTGATGATGAAATGTTAAAAGCACAGCTACTACTTTGGTGACAGCCCCTTTGATTGATACCAGTTCTACTTCAATGTCACCTCAACGTTTCGAATCACTCCATGTATTGCATTAGTCAATAGTTAAGGCTGGACTTTGACACAAGGAGTTTTTGACATTTTCCCACGTGGGAAAAGGGGCTGTTTTCCTTGTTTTCCCTTATAGTGTCCGACATCATGAGCTTCTGCTCGCGAGGAACCACTTCCCTAGCTAGGTGCGATTGGGGGTAGCCCTCATTTTCCCTCCGGTCTTTAACCTCATGAGCTTCTGCCCAGGAGGCACCACATGTCTAGCTAGATGTGATTGGGGGACAGGGGTTGCAGGCCTACACATGGGACCAGCAGCCTCCTGCCTCCAACTGCACCTAGCTAGGTATGCAGTCTCTCCCTCACAAAAGTTCAAGATATTACTGTAGTTAGCAAAGTGGGAATAATAATTGGAATTTGTCTAAAGCTTCTTGTGTTCAAGAACAGCGGCATCATCGCACTTGAGTATGTACTTCATCACTAAATGCAACTTGAAGATTTTAAGTTTGTATGCCTCCCACACATCTGTGGAGCTAGCAGCACACAAATTTGTGCAGATTTTTGTAGAATTGGTGACGTGTGCTCATGAAGTTAATCATAGAGACTGCTGCCTGCATCATACTGTCCTGGTGAATCAGTTGCACTTTCTCTTCTATAGCCGTTATGAATATGTATCTGAGGCTGTTGTCTGCTTGTGAAGGTGCCATCCCACAGAAACACATTTTTTGATGCACTGCGGGCCCAGCAAGCTGTGGAGACGCTCAGATTTACTGACTCTGTGACAGCAGATGGTTATGCTGGAGAGAACCGAGTTCGCCAACAGTCCACAGTTGTAGTTACAGGAGCTTCCTCTGGTCTTGGGTTGGCCACTGCAAAGGCCCTTGCCGACACTGGTGAATGGCATGTTGTGATGGCATGTCGAGATTTTTTAAAAGCTGAGAAGGCAGCTAAGTCTGCTGGGATACCAAAAGGCAGCTATACTGTCATGCATCTTGATCTGGCATCCTTTGCAAGCATTAAGCAGTTTGTAAACTATTTCAAAATGTCTGGCATGCCACTGGATGTGTTGGTATGCAACGCAGCAGTGTACTTCCCTACTGCCAAAGAGCCCAGGTTCACAGCAGAAGGTTTTGAGCTGAGCGTGGGTACCAATCATCTTGGCCACTACCTTCTTGCACGCCTTCTGCTTGAAGATTTGGAGAAGTCAGAACATCCATCTAGGCGGATGATTATTGTTGGCTCCATAACAGGTTTCATTGTTTGGTCCTATCATTCATGGGTCTAGTTTGAGTATTGCGTGAGTTTCTCGCGTACTTGTAATTTTAGTTACCAGCTAAATGCACCAGTACATGTTTGGCTGATGCATTGTGATTCTCAAGCTCTGTGTTTCTTTAGCTCATGAATGGGACTTAACACTGCACTGTTTTATTCGTGAAATGCCCAGTCCATGCATGACAAATGTCACCCACCACCTAGCTGAAGTTCTTGTGATTTTCTCTTGATTGTATTTCCTCAATTGACCTTGTACTAATGGTCACACCAAACGTTGGGTGGCAGGAAATACAAACACTCTTGCTGGAAATATTCCTCCCAAAGCCAACCTAGGAGATTTGAGGGGTCTCGCAGGAGGTCTTAATGGTATCAACAGCTCAGCTATGATTGATGGTGGGGAATTTGATGGAGCCAAAGCATACAAGGACAGCAAGGTCTGCAACATGCTTACCATGCAGGAATTTCACAGGCGGTACCATGAGAAGACCGGGGTGGTTTTTGCCTCTCTATACCCCGGCTGTATCGCTACAACTGGGCTTTTCAGAGAGCACATACCCCTTTTCAGGACGCTTTTCCCCCCCTTCCAGAAATACATAACTAAAGGTTTTGTGTCAGAAGAGGAGTCTGGAAAGAGACTGGCTCAGGTACCAGCTTTTACTGTTTGAATGTCTGCATTATGCTTTGTAATCCTTTGATTATCAATTTTTGCTTCACCCAATAAGGTTCTTCTTTTTGGTTACAATTTCCACTGTTTTCTCTCCTCAGCTGGGGTTTGAACTTGGCAGCTTGCTTAGATTATGACTGAGTTCAGCGATGTTGGTTGAATCTTAGTTTTCTGTCAGTATGACATGCATGCTGTTGTGAGATGTACTGTGGTTAATGCATAAAAAGCCTTTTAACTTGCACCTCTTCTACATTATGAATTTGTGTGCATGCAATCACTAGAAGTTTTAGACAAATTTCCACTATAGTTAACCACATTGTGAATCATGACAACATCATGAGCTTTTGCAAGGGAGGCACTACGTACATGACAACATCATGATCTTTTGCAAGGGAGGCTCTGCTACCTAGCTAAGTCCCCTTGGTGGCAACGAGGCACCGCACCTAGCTAGGTATATATGATTACTCTCTCGCCAAAGCTCGAGATGTCGAATGGTATAGGGCAAAACGAGGGAAAAGATCCCCCTTTTCCACATTGGAAACGTCCAAAACTTGTTGTGAATTGTCTGCTGTAATCTTTATTTTTTAACTGTTAAATATATTCTATATGGTTTCTGCTTTGAGCCAACTCTAAACGTACTATGTGCTTTCTTTGCAGGTTGTGAGTGACCCAAGTTTAAGCAAGTCGGGGGTATACTGGAGCTGGAACAACGACTCAAGCTCTTTTGAGAATTGCCTCTCCGAAGAAGCAAGCGATCCAGAGAAGGCTAGGAAGCTGTGGGAAATTAGTGAGAGATTAGTAGGGCTGGCCTAAGCAAGGCTAGAAAAAGGCCACGTAAGGATGGAGGATGATCTAGCTTGGCAATGTGTTTAATCTTTTTGTAGGTGAGGCGTATGTTAGGTGAACTTGATTATGAGAAGCTGGCTTTCATGTTGCGCATCTTGGTAATCCAAAGTAATGGAGTGTATTTGAAGGGGTGCATGGTTTGCTAGCTGAATCTGCACTCTTTAATCCTCTGTATCCCCCCCTCCCCCCCCCCCCCCCCCAAAAAAATTCGCCATTGTATTCTTACTATGTAATGGTGTTTGGAATCCTATTGAGACCTAGTACTTGGAAAGCATATGTCTAATGATTGGACTACTATGTATAGGAACGCTAATGCAAGAAACTCCCTCTCTCTCTCTGTCACACACACACACACACACACACACACACACACACACACACATTGCTGGCCTGATTACCAATATTGTATTAGAGGAGGCCGTTGTGTGATGAACAGGCTATGAAAACGGCAGCTGCAGGGGTATCTGAGCAAAACCCCTTGTGGCTTTGTAAACCTTCACCTTGATAAACATTAAGAATATTAGCCTTTCAGGGAATGAGCATGCTGTTGCTTTTGAACACGAAGGCGTTTCTGTTTACTTTTTGATTACGTAATATTATCTCGACAAGCTATGGGACCAGATTTTTGATGAGGGTATTCAATGCTACTTCTTTGAAGCACAACGCTGGTGCATTGCACTGGTGTTACCTCATGTGACCAAGTCATATGTTGCGCAGATGAGGAGCCATGGTTTTTAGGCGGGTTAAACTGGTCGCAAAGATCGCTTCGCTCTTACCTCGATAATCCACATACGATTTGCTCAGTTTGTGGATTCAGCGTCCAGAAAGTGTTGTGTGGATTGGTTTGTGGTTTATCGGTAACTACATGTGAAAATCAGAACCGAATGTCTGCCTGTGATGACGATAGTAGTTCCACTCCTGCGAATGAGTATAAACCACAGCAATGGTGCTGCACTCTACAGCGACAGAGACTCCATCTCTTTGTCCCAGGATGCTCATCAGTAGCTGATTTTCTCTCTCCAAAACTTGTTATCAAGAAAACTCCCTCTTTCTCCATCGTCCTCTCTCTTCATCTCTCTCACCACCCACAACAATATCCATCAACTTTCTCTATCCCTCCCCCTCCCCCTCCCCATGGGGCTCTTTCTCCTCCGAACAGGCGCACAATGACTCGGATCTTCCATATCACCGGCACTTTTGGAATCGGTGAATCCACTCTAATGTAATGTTGCCATATCGTCGTTGCAATACAACGAAAGCTCATATCCAGCTTCATCTCTATTCCAAGTAGGGAGCGTCTTAGATACACTGTCGTTGGCTTCCAAGCTCTTATTTTACTTCCCAATGTGGAGGTACTTTTTGATAGTTGCCATATCAAGTTGGCAAAAATCCAACATCGAGGATTTATTGCCCCATTGTTAGTGTAGGGACCACTTTCACTCTGTCCTTTTGTAGGCAACATGTGATGTGCATTGATGCATGTGGGATGTGTATGTAATTGCGTCTAGGGGAGCAAACATCGGCCATTGGAAAGCTTCTTCCATTTACTAGTGCTTGAAGGCTTGACTTGTGTAGCATGAACTAATTTTTTTGCATTGGAGGGAGGTGCTCATGCCTTACTTGCTCGTTGATTTCGGCTATGGTGTAGCTTGGCACCTTATCATACCCTTCAATGAGTCTCATCCTCTAGCAAGCGGTGATTGGGGGCAATTGAGAATGCATTTGAAATACTAAAAAACTGTAAATCATCAGCACATCCGAGGTGATAGGTGTTTGTCTAGATTGTGCGCCTATGTACATTGTGACTTGTTGCTTCTTCATATCCGAGGTGATAGGTGTTGGTCTAGATTGTGTGCCTATGTACATTGTGACTTGTTGCTTCTTCATAAGTTTCTATTGGTTATTGCATGCAATAAGATGATGACATTGATACCCACCTTAACAATAATGTAATGGTTCAGAGTGCTACAAGGTCCAAACATGCTAACGGTCAAGCCTTGCATTTGGTTGTGTTTGAGGAATGGCTTGCCCATGCAAACGTGTGATTGTACGTGCACCATCCAATTTGAATTTCATTGCTTTGTATTTTCCACTTCAGTTTTCTTCACATACATTTCTTAGAAATGTATTTGCTTTGACACCTTGCATGTGACCGTCTCCTTGATTGGCTTAAATGTATTCCCTTCGTTTCTCACATATGTTTTTTATTTATGTCTTCTCATTATTAATGCTTCATTAACCTCATATAACCCCACTTCAACTTTGCTTAGTAGAGTTGTAGCTTATTCGTTACTTTAGTTTTTATGTTAATGTGTATGGTCGATCACATTTCTTGTAGGTATATTTGTTGCTACAAAATTCATTTTGATACTTAGAACCATGTTATTTGTTAGCAAATATATTTGGTGAAGTAACTACAACATGATTAGGGAGAGATTATGCTACAAAGAAAATATATAGCACCGCAAATCATGAACAATGCAACTATTATGGACAATACATCAATTGTAGTTGAAAGAGTTTAAATATACATGCAACATGACAAGGTCGGACATAACTAGAAACCACATAAATGTTTTTGTTTTCTTTTCATGGATGGACAAAGAGATGACAATCTAGCAACCACCTCAATGGAAAGAGATTAAGATGTCCTAATCCCGTAATAACTAGTTAGATGATCTCACAAATATGCAAGCTAATAGCTCAAGTTTTGAAGGGGACATTAAGATTGGGAAATCTAGATAAAACAAAAGATATTTGTCTATTAATATGCTCCACCTCATCATCAAGTTTAATGAAGAACTATCATTTTTGAGGGTCATCATGAGTATTGGAGTTAGATTCCATTAAATTAGCATCATATTCCTAAAAGTGCTCTAGAAGTATGCTAAGCTAAGCTCCTAAATATTTTTATTGCAAGTTTATGGTGGATGATCATGTGCAAGCACATGCAATGGCTTGTTTTGGTCTCAAAGAATACATCGGTGAAGTTTAACCTAAAAACTAAAATATAATAAGTTAAATGACAATTGAAGGTATGACATGTAAGTACTTGTAATTTTATGCAACAATTGTGTAGGTGAATATACAAGTTAGTGATGGGTTGATGTACAATCTATAGTTAACATACAAGTTATCACGAGACACATACAGTGTGTGTTTATAAGTAAAGAACCTAATTGCATTCATTGCTAATAGAATTTAGGTCTGTGTGTGGGGTACAAGTCATCCTATAGGTGTATGAAAATTGACAATTATGGAATAATGGATACTTAAGTTGATATGTTGTGTGTGTGTGTGTTATAATAGGTATAGAGGGTGGAATATTCTTTGTCTAAATATACTTTATATGTATACATGCTGCCTCTTCTATGGGAATCTCCTCTGTGTATGTGCACATATATTTGTATACATGCATATTTGTATGTGTCTTTTATTTTAAAGGGATCATGTTATGTTAAAAACATGAGTGATTTTGAATATGCATTTTACAAATGGTTAGAAATTGAGTAGAGAATAACCAAATCAACTAGTTTTGTAATGTGCCGATGGGAGTTTGGTGTTAACAATTGTTATTTTTTTCTTGTGTCATTGAATCAAAGCAACATAAAAGAGTAGCATCTTATCATACCATTTTTAGAGCATTTTCAAAACCAATAATTTATATCATAACCATAGGTGTTTTTTTAATTTATGTTTGTAAATCATTTTAATTATTTCTTATGATTGATAGTGCATTATAATTCAAGGAAA
Source organism: Lygodium microphyllum (assembly GCF_053477565.2). Taxonomy (NCBI): domain Eukaryota; kingdom Viridiplantae; phylum Streptophyta; class Polypodiopsida; order Schizaeales; family Lygodiaceae; genus Lygodium; species Lygodium microphyllum. The sequence continues at coordinate 38,812,597 of NC_141149.1, read as the reverse complement.
TACCATGCCTCCTAACAAACTTACATAAACGAAATCATAGGATTAACTCTAGGCCTCCCAAATCTCTCCAATGCATATAAAAAGAAAAGGTCATGCTTCAATAATTTTGAATGATATGCCACTACTGTTTCATTGACGTGTCTCACTTCATCTAACATATTTCACATGCTCTTGGTCTAGTTAGTGTGATCTCTCTCTGTCTCTCTCTCTCTCTCTCTCTCTCTCTCTCTCTCTCTCTCTCTCTCTCTCTCTCTCTCTCTCTCTCTCTCTCTCTCTCTCTCTCTCTCTCTCTCTCTCTCTCTCTCTCTCTCTCTCTCGTGATGTTAGGAAATAAGGCACATTAGAGCTTTCCATAAGATTGGACTCTATTTTGGAACCAAGTTGTCAATATGAGAGGAGGAAATCATCATATTGGCATGGCAATGGGTCTATCGACGTCAGGAAATAAGGCACATCATGGTACACACACACACACACACACACACACACACACACACACACACTCTCTCTCTCTCTCTCTCTCTCTCTCTCTCTCTCTCTCTCTCTCTCTCTCTCTCTCTCTCTCACATTGTAAAGTGTTTTACTATCTCTCATCTAGAAATTGATTGAGTACACTACTTTCTTTTAAATATGCATTTTCAAGACCAAGATACCCTCTTTGATATGCTAGGATTTGTTCCAATAGATTCAATGATAGTCTACAAAGGCATGTCTACATAAACCTCACGCATAAACATAATATTTCTAGTTGTAGCAATATCACATGCTTAATCATGTGTGATGTACATTTTATTGCTTTCAAATCACGAGTTCTAACTCTCACTCCAAGGAGGGGTGTGTATGTACACCAATGAAGGCATGTGTTTAAATATTATACAATTTTTCCTTAATTACATATATTATATCAATTTGAGTGTCATTTACCCTTCCAACAAACCTCATAAGTTTGTAGACATGCACCCATATGCTTGTATATTGATATGCATATGTTGCATCCCTTTTTCTAAAGACATGCACAAATATACTTATGTACACACATGCATACACATGCACCCTTTTTTCCTTAGGTGCTATATTTTGTATATCTAGATTGGATTGTCATGAAATCCCAAGATTTGCACCCAATTGTTTCACCTCAATGTTCAAGGTAGGCACATTTCAACATCAATGGAGGTGTACTCCACTCCACAAGAGTGTAGGGTGGGGGTGGCACTTCAATTTATCACAACTAATACCAAAGTCAACTACTTTGTTAATCTTGCTTTTTAAGATGCCCATTTTTCCTTTTAATGTCCCTTGGTGCCCACCTAGTGAGGCCTTAGTGTCACTAATGAATTTTTCTTGCCATGAGGCCGATGATGCCTTGGTGGCCTATCCAAAGAGGCATTGAGTGCCTTTGTTGGTCATCTTATGAGACCATGGTGCTTATACAAGTAACATGCTACGAGATGGATAGCATCATGCATTGAGAGTTTGATGGCCCTCTTGTGAGGCTCTCGTTGCCCTTGGTGGCCATCATAAGATAGGATGATGGGAAACACATTGCCTTGAAACCTTGGTTTCCACCTCTTCACGCCTTATTGGCCATTGATGGCCATCTTGTGAGGTCTTGAGGCCCATAAGAGAAACATATCTTTCCATTGTCATCACAGCTATGAAAGTGGTGCGATGATGTACCCAATTCCATAACCATAGTGTCACTAAGGATCTAAGCTTACATGATTGTGAATGCAATGCCATGAGCACATGTTTATATATATGTGCCAATTTTGTGAGGCCTTAGTACCCAGAAGAGCAATATATTTTGGCATTGATACCATGGCCATGGAAATGGGTATGCTAGCACACCCACTTTCATGGCCATAGTGTCATCAAGGATTTAGGTTTGCATGATAGTAAACACAATGCTACAAGTATGTTTATCTATATTTGGCTATGTTGTGATACTTTGACCCTACTAAAGCAACATATTTTGGCATTAGCACCATGCCCATGGAAGTGGATGTATTGGCACACCTTAGGGTGTCACATAAAAACATGTAAGTATATCACATGGGTTTGAAAGAAAAGATTTTTAAAAAGTCATTTTTAAATATTTTTTATAAAAAGATGCCACATAAAGGGGTTATTAAGAAAATTATTGTGTTCTATTTAGGAAAATTTCATAGATAAAAATGTTTTTAAATAGGTCTTAAACATACACGTGATATAGAGGATTTACATATAATGAGCCCCTAGAACTTTTGCCCTCTCATTTACCTTCTTTTCCACCATAGCCAGCTTGACCCACCTTTGTTGGAGGACCTAGGGAGAGCAAAGAAGAGCATTTTAGCTCCCAATTCCTTATGGAGATCTTGTCCCCAGCTCAGGGCACTTTAGCATGGCACATTAAAGGTGAGGATTAGGCGCCGTGGAGGGCAACATTGCTCAGGTACCAGAAATCGGCACAGTTTTGGCAATTTGAAGTCCTAGAGCATGGTGTGACCTGTAGGTGACACAATCTTCCTAGGACAAAAGTGTGCTCTTGTGAGGTTATATTTTGAGGCCTTAATGCCATCATATACAATAGCATATGATTGGTACATATCCATGGAAAGTGGATGCACCGATGCACCTACTTCCATGGCCATAGTGTCATTGAGAATTTAGCCCATCTTGATGGCAAATATGATGCCACGAGCACATGTTTATTTATATGTGGCCAACTTGTGAGACCTTGGTACTTTGAATTAGAGTAGTGTATTTGGGCATTAGCACCATGACCATGGAAGTGTATGTGCTAGCACATCGACTTCCATAGCCACTACAAGGGAATGGACAAATAGTGATGCTCGTTTCTGACGTAAATTAGCGGCATCACAATTTGCGTTGTAGTAACATTGCGATGCCTATTGCAATGCAAATAGTGATGGTTTGTGATACATATTGTGACGCAAATAGCGACAGTGTACTAAGGAAAAAAACACAAAAAACCCAAGCATGTCATTTTTATAGACCAATTGTGAAAGAGAATGGAAGAGAGAGCTAGAGCTCAAAGCTTTGAGAGAGAGAGAGAGAGAGAGAGAGAGAGAGAGAGAGAGCTCACCATTGCCTCTACCACCATCATCGCTATCAACAAAGAAGAAAGGGAGGGGTGCAAAGGAGAAAAGGGAGGGAAGCCACAAGGGTGAAGAAGAAGGAGTGAACCACAAAGGGTTTCATCTTTGAGCCTTTGAGGTAGGTACATTGATTCTCATTTCTTTGTTTTTCCATTCTCCTTTTTTCTCTCTTTATTTTCATTTGTGGAGAAATTCATTGAGAGAGAGGGAGAAAGGGAGAAAGAGAGAAATAAAGAGAAGAAGGGAGGGATAGGAAGAGAGGAGGGAGAGAGAAAGGAAGAGAGAGGGGGACTTCATGAAAGATAAAGAGAGAGGAGAGAAAGAGAAAGACAAGGAGGGAAACAAAGAGGCAGAGAGAGGGGGAAGAGAGAAATAAAGAGAGGGAGGGAGGGAGAGAGAAAAAAAAAGAGAGATGGAAAGAGGGAGGTATGGAGGGAGGAAGAGAAAGAGAGAGGGAAAGAGGGAGAGAGAGAAACAAAGAGAGATGGAGAGGAAGAAACAAAGAGAGATAAAGGGAGGGAGGGTGGAAGAGAGAGGGGGACTTCATGAAAGATAAAGAGAGAGGAGAGAAAGAGAAAGACAAGGAGGGAAACAAAGAGGGAGAGAGAAAAAAAAGAGAGATGGAAAGAGGGAGGTATGGAGGGAGGAAGAGAAAGAGAGAGGGAAAGAGGGAGAGAGAGAGAAACAAAGAGAGATGGAGAGGAAGAAACAAAGAGAGATAAAGGGAGGGAGGGTGGAAGAGAGAGGGAGGGAGAGAGGGAAGGAGAGAGAAATAGAGAGATGGAGGGAGGGAGAGAGGAGGGTGAGGGAGAGAAACAATGAGGGAGAGAGAGAGGGGGAAAGAGAAACAAAGAGAGAGAAAGGGAGAGAAACAAAGAGAGGGATGAGAGAGAAAAGAAGAGAGAGATATAGAAAGAAAGGAGATAGAAAAATAGAGAGAGGGAGAGAGAGATAAGAAAGGGAGATATATATAGAGAGGAAGGGGAGAGAAATAGAGAGGGAGGAAGAGAAATAGAGAGGGGGGAGAGAAAAGTAGAGGAAGGGAGGGGAGATAAGGACGAGAGAGAGAAATAGAGAGGGAGGAGAGAGAAAAAGAGAGAGAGAGGCACAAATAGAGAGTAGAGGGAGAGAGAAATTGAGAGAGGATAGAGAAAAGTAGAGGAGGGAGAGAGAGAGAGATAAATAGAGGAAGAGTTAGAGAAATAGAAAAAGAAAGTGAGAGAGAGGGAGAGAAAACAATAGAGAGAGGGTGAAGGGAATATGTATGTATGTATGATGTACGTACGTATGTACGTATGTATGTATGTATGTATGTATGTATGGAGGGATGGAGAGAGGGAGAACCACAAGGAGCGATGAATTGAAAGAGAGAAGTGTATTATCTACTGTAACATAGACGAAATGGACAATGATGATGGTCACAACATTGAAGATTGAGAGGCATATCTCAATCAACATGTCCCATGTACTTACACTTAGTGCAAGCTGAAAATTTGATGAAAATGTCACTTGTTTATAGACCATGTGCGACGCTTCGGTGAGTATCAATAGGAAATCATCGACTAAGAAATCTTAGACTTTCAGTTAACCATAAGAAAATTGTATACCAATCATGCTTTACATTCAAATTGTGATTGAATTTGTTGGGGGTAAAGGAGCTAGTGCTGAGCTACCTGTGTATTACTACACTAACTGTATTACTATACTAACAATACCTGCACTTGCACACTATAGGCAGTGGGTACCTATCATTGTCACTTCATTCTTTATTCTTTTATTAGTGACATTTGAATAAAGGGAAGACCGATCACACATTGTGACTGTTGGAGTTCCCACGTCTTGAGTCTCTCTCTCTCTTGCTCTCTTGCTCCATCCGCCATAGCTCACACCTCTTCTGCTTTTGTTTGCTCGTGCTTCCACTTAGGCTTCTCTCTTCAACTGGTATCAAAGCCTTCTTCTCCATGAGATCGAGCTCAATTTGGCATTGCTTCAACTCTCGTTTGAGTTACCTACAACATGGTTTCACCATTGGAAACCATATCTCCACCTCTTGAGGTTCATATTGAGCTCTCATTGCTCTAGGACTTCTCAAGATTTATTTCGGCTATCTCAGGGCATTCTTGAGTCTAGATTGAGCTTATTTTAGGGAGTATTTAGCTCAATATTTAGGGCTGAAAATACAAATACTTTTTTTTAGCTATGACCATTTTCAAGCACTTGCACTTACTCAGCCACTCCTTGGCATTATTGATCACTCCTCCCAGCATTGACCATAAACATTGAGCATTGGTTTTGAGTCATTGAGCTTTAGCTACTAATTGTGCAAATGGGGCAACATGTTATCATAAGATAGGGACATCCATATCTTCAATGTTTGGAGCTCATATATATGCTTCTTAAGATGTCCGTATAGCTATGTTTTGTTGTTGGATACTTGGGGGATCATATGTCATTGGTTTGAGATGCTATTGGACTAATTTGAGCACTCTTTTAGCTCAATTTTCTCATAGATATCATTGCTATCATAATAGGGATGAATTCTATTTGTCTGGGAAATGTCATGCCCTTAGCTTATGTGATGCTCATGGGATGCTCATTTGATGTTGATGGACACTTGGGGAATGTTTGGCCAATATATTGGAATGCTTTTGGACTTATTTGAGTCCATATTTGGCTCCATTTTACTATCATTTTTACTATTGTATTAAATAGGCTGAAGGTTATTTTATCAGTGAAAGTATATGCCTATTGTTGATGCTTCCCTGCTACTACTTGGGATGATACATTGATGTCTATGGTTGATGCCAGATGCTTGGCCATGCTCCAGAATGCTTTTGGGCTTCAATTGGCTTCGATTGAGCTCACTTTTGCTCAGTCTTGACTGTTATTTTATCGTTGTATATAGGTTGCTAGAGCCACACACATTGCTAAGTGGTTTGAGCCCTCCATTGATTATGTGATGGTAAGAGATGTAGGCGAGCCTCTCACTTATGATGAGGCCATGTGCCATGGTGATAGTCACTCTTGGGAGAGGGTTATGCACTCAAAGTTTGACCCTTTACAGAGAAATCATATGTGGGAGTTGGTTCCTTTTGTCTGGTGGAAAGTGTGCATTCCCATGAAATTGGGTGTACCAGTTGAAGAATATCCCTAGAGGCCCCAAGCCTGCCTATAAGGCCAGATTGATTGGAGCATGGTGTTGACTTTAAGGAATTATTTTCTCCTATAGTCAAGATGACTACCCTATGCTTGGTACTTGAGAGCGGAGTTTTGAGCCCGGTATGTGCCTAAAATTTGCCAAAAAATCTAGAATTTAGGGGAAAAATATTCAACATCGAAGGCGACGGCTCCAACTAGGACGATTTTAAGCACTAAGTGAAATATGAATTTTAAAAGGCGCCCGAGCGACACTTGTTGATTTTTGATAATTTTTCAGATTGCCGTGCGGGTTGCCAATCAATGCAGGATGTAAAGCCGGATGCCCGGAAATTTACAGCACTCGAATCGGAGCCCGGATGGGGAAATGGCCAAGAAACCGGTCAAGATATGAAGAGGTGGACTTGTTTTGGCCAAGTGGGGTAGTGCCTTTTGGGAGTTAGGGGGCCCAAATTTTATGAGGCATCAAACAACAAAACATGGAGAGAGAAGGATGAAGAAATCATGAGGAAGAGGGCGCCATCTTCATGCCCGAAATTTGTGCCAACATGGGGATGGATGGAGATTGCAGCCTGCAAATAACCCACCTAATCGATCATACCCCCGATCTTCTCCTTCCTTGCTGATCATATCGCCATTCTTCGCCCGTCCAATAGTGGCCTGAATGCAGAGATGGAATTCTAGTCTTTCTCTCTCCTCCCTCTCTCTCCCCTAAGGGGTTGTTCTTGAGTGCAAGAGGAAAATGAAGAATTGTGAAGGAAAGCTTGTCCGGTTGGAACCAGATTGCTTTCGAGTGGATGAAGACATGAAGATTGCTGATTGTGAAGATGCTGGACATTGAATGTGGGCTGACCTGCAGTCCCGCACCAAAACCGAGATCCCGAGACATGAAGCCTAAGCGGTAATTCAATTTTTATGAAGAAAAAATGAGTTTTTATGCCATTTGGTTGATGAAATATTGTTCCCATGGGCTGATTATGCATCATGATGTTGTTTTCTATGAGTTTTATCAGTTTATGCTTAGAAAATCAGAAAATCATAAGTGTTATGGCTCGAAGTAATGGTATAAAACCCATAAAACACGCGTTTAAGGGGTAAAATGGAGTTTTTACAAAATAAATGGGGAAATATGAGATATAACATCAACAAAACCTGAAATTTTATTGCCAAGGAACCTAAGGGCCACAGCCCACAATCAATATTAATTTTTAGTCATTTTTATTGAAGAAAATAGAGGAAAAATACCAAAAAATGGTGAAAAAAGGGTTTTAAATGGGAGAAAATTAGGAAACGGTAAAAGAAAAATTCCAAAAAATTACATGTGTGTTTGTGTAGCATATAATGAAGGTAGAGCATGAGGTTGGCCTTGGTTTACCCTCGTTTTTATGTTTTCGTCCGTGTTTATCGCTTTCTCTATAAAGAAATACACATAAAATGACTCTCTCACTTATCAACGAATGCAAAATATTAAACAGTAGGGTGAGAGGGGAGGTTGAGCGCCAAAGTATAATCTTAAATCTGATTTATGTGTTGCATCATGCCTATAGGATGTTGTTTTAAAATAAAGGGGAAGGTAGCATGAGCGTAAGGCTCGGTGTCTCTCCTCATTACATAAACGTTAGCATGGAAATCATGAAAAGATTGGGTTCGCACGATGCACAATACTGATTTTCTTTTGTTTGTGCACTAAACCATCCACATTATGCACTATGCATGGTTCATGGTATCAAAGGAAAAGCTCCTGGACTGCATAGTAATTGTTTTCTTAGGACTTCGATCCACGATTGAGAGTGTAAGGTTATCCCTGGCCGTAGGATATAGGGTGGGTTTCTTGAGGGATTGTTAAGTGAGGAAACATGGTATATCTCCTGGAAATACGAGAAATATGAAAGAGAGGAGTTTGTGTTCATTTGTGTTATATGTTGAGTAGCGCATCAAGGGGCCAATCCCTGCGATGTAGGAGAGCTGTAGTGGGACTGTGGTGTTTCTACCGAGAGGTTGCCTCCATGTGTGTGATCGTGGCATTGCCAATGTGTAAAGGTTATCCCTCTGTGGAGCTTATGGAAAGGAAGATGTTGGACTATAAACTATAAACGCATAAATTAGGCTTTAGGGCAGTTTATCCTTTAGCATTAGATTGACGCTCCTGGTCCGCGAGACCGTGAGGGTGTTTGTGTGTCTTGAGCATGAGGCCCGGCTAGTGCCATAGCCAATGCCGGCCCATTTTAGGTCCCATCAGTGGTGCGTCTTCCGAGAGCTACCAATAAGTGGTGGTTCTCGAATCTAGGGTTCTTAGGGACCAAGAAAGTTGGTTTATGTCCTCTGACAAGGACCGTCAAGCCGAAGTGCTGGCCCATTTTAGGTCCCATCAGTGGTGCGTCTGCCGAGAGCTACCAATAAGTGGTGGTTCTTGAATCTAGGGTTCTTAGGGACCAAGAAAGTTGGTTTATGTCCTCTGACAAGGACCGTCAAGCCGAAGTACAAAAAGCAGAACATGCTGAGAGGGCTAGACGGCGGTTAGAGATTGTAAGTCGTTATTCTCCTCAAAGGAGTAGCCCGATACGCATAAGAGGTAGTGGTCTTAGTAACCCAATTGCTGCACATAGTGCTTTAGGTGCAGGAGGAAGCATAAGTTCCTCCCCTCTTCCCCCAAGTCAACCCACTTCAAGTGGGGGTGTAATTCCATCGGTTCAAGCTCCTATTGTTAATCCGATTGTCGCCATGGCACAACCCATTGCAATTCCTGTAGGGACGTCAGATTTGCCAGCTTTAGGAGTTCCTTTGTCCATTTTTAATGGGTTAGCTGAAGAAGATGCAGAGTTTCACATTTGTGAATTTTAAAGGTTAATGTTTAATTATCGCATCCAAGATGAGGGATATCTCATGATGTTCTTTAACATGACGTTAAAAGGAAGGGCTGCGGTATGGTATCACAGCATAGAGTCTAGAACCATAACCACAATTGATCAATTTTATGCAGCTTTATGAGGAGAGTATGCCCCTGAAAGAGGTGGCCAATATTGGTTGCGTGTGTTGAATGTAACGCGCCAAGACCCCCATGAGAATGTAAAAGCCTATGCCAAGAAGCTTAAGGAAGTATTTTGTAAGTTACAAACTTACATTCCCATCCCGTCGGCTGCCCAATTGCAATACTTCTTGCATGGATTGGATTTCAATATTCAGGTACAATTGAGCAGTGTGGCTTTGGCTGATATAGACATCGCCATTGCGCGGGCAGGAGTAGAAGCACGATTACAAACGGCCTACTCCTCTCGAATAAATGTTAATGCGGGTTTAGTACCTAGAGGCAATTTACCATTGACAAATGGAAGTCAAGGGATGCCTATGAATAACCCTAATGGGAGAGGAAGCATGGTTCAAAATGTACATTTGCTGCTAGCTCCTCCTAGTGTGACTATGCCTATGGCAAGTCAATTGGCTCCACCAAATGTTGGAGGCCAAGTTTCGAACCCTAATGTTGTTCCTGTGAGTCAACAATCAATGCCAAATCAAATTGTTAGGCCAATGGAATGACGGGTAGACAATCGAGGCTATGAGTCAAGTGCATCTAATGTCCTTGGCGAAGTTAAGGATATGATGAAGCATTATACTGACATGATTTCTGAACAATATCGGCAAATAGCTGTTGACATTATTTTCTTAAAGCAGCAGCAGAATCTGATAGGGAGTCGACGCCCTGAAGAGGGTGGACCCTCAAGATTCAGCTGTAAGTTGTGTAGCAGACAACATTTCCCTAGAAACAGTCCAAATGTTAAATGTGATATTTGTGGGAAGTCGGGCCACTTAGCTGCTACATGTTGGAGTAAGATTAGTTCCCTCTAACAAGGGAGTAAACAGCCAAGTCCAATTAATCATAGAGCGCAAGGTAATAACCTGCAGCAAAATGATGCACCAAGACAAATATTGCAGAGGGGAAAGACCACTGTAGAAGAGTTGCCACAAGGCAATGGAGTCAGCCTTATTGAGGCTGTACGAGTCAATGACGTTGAAACCTCTAACCTACGAGCTGTGACAAGAGACCAAAAGGCTAAAGAGGGTGATAAAGATAAGGAAAAACCAGTTGAGGGAAACCCTAAGCAAGGGGATAAGGGGACGCAAGTTATGAATCCTGGCGTGGAAGGGGGACCTCTAAGGCCTGTTGTTAAAAAAGTTGATCCTAAGAAGGATGAGGAAGTGCCAAGAAAGAAGGCAAGAGCTAAGAAAGAAGCACCAAAACCGGTTTAGAGACCAAAAGAGAGGATGGTTTGGCAAGAAAAGAGAGCTTTGGCTACCTATCATGATTTTGATTTAGCAAGTTCTCTTTGCGAAGTCAAACCAGATGTAAACCTTTTACATTCGATCAAATTATCTCCAGGAGTACGCAAAGAATTCAAGAAGATCCTGCATATTGGGTATATTGTAGAACCTTTGGGGATAGCACGAGTCGGGGAAGATTGGTTTGATCATGCTGAAAAGAATTGCCCTAGGGTTCCAGCTTATGTGGATGGAATATTAGTGGAACATGCTATCGTAGACATTGGATCCTCCGTCAATATCATGAGTTCAGAGTTGATAGAGAGGTTGGGTCTAGGCATTCAGAAAGATAGCCCCACCCTTCTTAGAATGGCTGATGATAGTCTAAGATAACTAGAAGGTTGTGTTACTAGAGTCCATGTTACAGTTGCAAGTGTAGAATGCTTCCTGGACTTTAGGGTGATTAGATTTGCAGGACGTCCTAGCTATCGAGTCTTGCTAGGTAGGCCTTGGATCTTACGAACAGACTGTCAAGTTGATATACCCGCCGGTCGAGTGGTTCTAGATAGAGGTGCTAATCGAGTAATAGTCAATGCTTACCTTGAGTCTTCTCAGAGTGAGAGAGCTCCTTTATCCTCTACTGAATTAGAAACAGCAGATGATCCATCTGGTAGTGAGACATCATCCAGTGATGAATCTAAAGAGGGGTCCACTATAGAGGATATTTATCAGATAACTCTAAATGAGCCGATAGAGCCGCAGATAGGATAAGAGACACGGATGTGATTGAGTTGGACCTTGGCACGCCGAATGATTCGTGGCCAATTAAATTAGGTTCCATGCTCAGTTCAACAGAAAGGGAGGACTATGTGTTCTTGATTCAAGAATTCCATGATATCTTTGCTTGGAGTTATGATGAGTTGAGAGGAATTCCTCCCAGCATGGCTGTTCATACTATTCCTGTAAAAGAAGACAGTCGTCTTGTGCGTCAGAAGGTAAGGCGTATGCCTTTTGAATTGAGGGACGGGCTGTTTGAGGAGTTACAGAAGTTACGGAAAGCTGGGTTAATCTTCCCTGTACAACACACAGAATGGTGTTCACCAGTTGTCATGAAGAAGAAGAAAAATAACCAGATCCGACTATGTGTAGATTTTAGGGAGTTGAATAAGTAGACGGTTAAGGATTACTACCCGTTTCCATTTATTGACTAGATTTTGGATCAATTAGCGGGTAGGGAAATATATTCGCTTATGGATTGCTCTGCAGGATATAACCAGATGGCAATTGCAGAAGAGGACAAGTTGAAAATGACTTTTATTACTGTCTTTGGTACTTTTGCGTACCATGTGATGGCCTTTGGTTTGTGCAATGCACCTGGATCACGGCAACGAACAGTAGATAAGGCCTTTGGTGACATTTCCCCGGATGAGTTGAAAGTATTTATTGATGACCTGGGGGCAGCCACTGTAAGGGAAAGGATGTTGATTATTTTAAGAAAGTGCTTCGAGCACTGCCGACAATTTTGTATCGCTCTTAACCTAGGGAAGTGTGTTTTTGGAGTGCCTTATGGGTTATTGCTGGGCCATGTGATCAGTTCAGTAGGAATCGCAACTGACCCTGAAAAGATCAAGGTCATAGTTGCTATGAGTCCACCACGCACTCCGAAAGAGGTTCATAGCTTTTTGTCATCGATAGGGTACTATCAGAGGTTTATAAATGCCTTGGCAGAAAGAACGTTGCCATTAACGAACTTGTTATCCTTTAGATATCTATTTGAATGGAGCGACCCTTGTAAGGTAGCTTTCAAGGATGTGAAACAGGAGCTAGTAAAAGCACCAATTTTAAAAGCACCTAAAAGGGGCGAGATATTTTACATATTTTCAGCAGCCACCATGTATAGTATCAGCTGTTTAGCCCAAATTTGGGAGGAAAAGTGGTATCATCCGATAGCTTTTGCTAGTCGAAAATTGGGCATTTCAGAAATCAACTATACCTACATGGAGAAGTTGTGTCTTGCGATGGTCTTTGGGACTAAGAAATTTAGGTACTACATCCTCTATGAGAAGGTCGTTTTCTATACGAAGGTGGAAGGGCTTAGATTGCTTATGAACAAGCTACAGCCGCTTGATCGTTTGGCAAAGTGGTTAATCACTTTGCAGGAGTTTGATTATGAGATTAAGAGTAAGCCATCGAGGTTGCAGGGTATTGTGGAATGCCTTGTGGATTTCGGGGAGCCGAAAGAGACTTTGGCTGAAGGAAGTGATATTGAAGAAATGTTTAAAATTGATACAGCTTCTATCCCATCTTGGTATGCTGCTATTACGCATTATCTATCAACTAGAGAGACGGGAGCTGGTCTATCAAAGTCAGAAAAGAGGAAAATCAAACAACAGGATTTGAAGTTTTCCTTGATTGCAGGAACACTATATCGGCAGGGTGTTGATGATATCTATCACCGATGTGTGATGCTCGACGAGGTTCCTTTCATCTTAGAAGAGTGCCATGACTCTGCATGTGGAGGGCACTTCGCTGGACGGTTGACGGTGCAGAAAGCTTTATGAGCTGGATATTGGTGGCCGTTCATCTTTCAAGATTCTTTTGAGTATGTTAAGATATGTGATACCTATCAAAGACATGAAAGTAGAGAGAATAGTAAACGCCCACTTACGCCTATCATGGCTATCCTTCCATTTGAGAAGTTGGGCATTGACTTTGTGGGTCCTATCACCCGGTCGTCTACTACCAAGAAGAGGTACATTATAGTAGCCACTGATTATTTTACAAAATGGTCAGAAGTGCGAGGGACGAGGTAGGACAATGCAAAAGAGATTGCAAGTTTCCTTTTAGAGCAAATTATCTGCCGTTTCGGTCCATCGAGGGAACTAGTGTCAGACCGTGGAACCCATTTTTTGAATAAAATGATCAAAAACTTGAGTGAAGCTTGGTAAATCAAGCATAATAAAACAATCCCCTATAATCCACAGGCAAATGGGCAAGTCGAAAGTACTAATAAGCAGCTTGTGGGTATCTTGTCTAAAATAGTCTCTGAGAAGAAACGAGATTGGGACATGAAGTTGTATATGGCAGTATGGGCGTACAATACAACGTTCAAGCGAGCTACTAACCATACTCCATTTAAGTTAGTTTATGGAGAAGAGTGTGTGTTACCCCTCGAGATTGAGTTGCCAACCATATGGTTTGCAATTAACCACTCTTTGGGAGATGAGGATTCACTCTTTGAACATTTCACGACCATAGCCCACCTAGATGAGCTGAAGTTGCAGAGCTTATTACACCAGGAGGTAGCTAAACATCGGATGAAGTAGTTACATGACCTTAAAGCAAAGAAGTATACCTTTAAAAAAGGGCAATTAGTTCTGTACTATGATACGTGTAGGGAGCTGTTTCTAGGGAAGCTGGAACCTAAATGGGATGGCCCCTACAAGATTGTCAGGATAGGGAAAAATAGGTCTACGGCTCTACTAGCTGATCTGTAGGGAGTAGAGTTTAAAAATAAGGTTAATCTTAATAAGATTAAACCTTATTATTTTTAAGCATGCTAATACAGAAAAATGCATTGTAGGTCCATGCTAGGGATGATTTGAGACCTGCAAAAGAGCTTAAAGCTGGTTGATGGGGCGGTTAATTCCTTATTTGGAGCACCCATATCTGGAGCAGAGATACCATTAGGGGAAACTTATCTGGTGGAGCAAAGGATACAAAGTGATTGAGCAAGAATACGGAACCTTTGTATGGGAGATCAAAGTCTTCTGCCATCACTGCTTACGACTGTTGACAAGTATCCCTGTTGAGTTCAATGAAGAAGGTGGGATGGAGCCGTCAGTTCATCCTCTAAACATGCTAAACTTTGACTATCATAATTACAAATAGAGGAGTTTGTGATGGCAGGCTGTGTAAATCCATTATGGACGTACACATTATATTTTGACGGAGCGTCCAGGGGCCTAATAAAAAAGGGAGTGTGGGAATAGTAATCCGAGACCCCCGACGTAGAGTTACGATGAAGTTAGCTGTTTATCTCGGGGTAGGATTCACTAACAATATGGCGGAGTATAAAGCCTTGATTATGGGATTGCATATTGCCAAACAAGGTGGTATTCGACGGTTGTTAGTAAAAGGGGATTCCCAGTTGATCTTGAATCAGCTAGATGGGACATACACAGTGCGGAATCCCATCCTTTGTATGTATCATCGTACTGCCATGACCCTACTTGAGGAGTTTGAGAGAGTGCCTTTTCAGTTGATCCCACGTTATTGGAACCAATTTGCGGATTTACTGGCAAATCTTACTTATGAAGAAGACCTTTTCTTTAACTGTGGTCCTAGTTTGGATATTGCTATCAATGATGAAATAGGACCCAGTCGCTTGTGGGGAATGTTATCGACATGCAATATATGGCAGACAATGGTTGATATGGGTGATGCAAAGAGTAGCCGAGACCAATCTAGCATTGTTATACTGGACCCATAGGTTGATTAGACAACATGTTATGCATACTCCTCTTGCTATATATGCAGGAGGGATGGGTCATAACCTTATGCATTTAGTTTAGGGCTACAAGCCCTGGTTTTTTCCTCCTTCGAAAGGAGCATATTATTGTATATCTGTACTATTTCAGGGAGGGAGGTGTAGGTGCTATTTTGTTTGATCTCATTAGGCCAAGAGGGCCTGTTTTGTGAGGTTTTATTGTTATATTTCGTTAGGCCAAGAGGGCCGATCAGTTTTTGTAGAGAAATGCTATATTTCATTAGGCCAAGAGGGCGGCCGATTGTCTATTTTAGTGCAGGTGCGGTTAATGGTTTCTTGTTTTAGTTCTATGCTAGACAGGTTCAAAGAAGAGCTTGGAAGGAGCCTTTGTTGCATGGGAGCTTCTCGTGGCCCTATCCAGGTGATATTTCTCCTTTATGAGTACCGTGTTTTTATGCTCTATGTGTCTGTGTACTTGTGTTGGGGGATTTTTCTTTTCTTGTTGGGGACTGACGTCTAAGGCATGAAGTCCCAGGTTTAGGTTAGGTATGTCTGAGGGAGGTCTAAGTAGTTGTTGCCTCTTGTAAAGACATTGTCAGGCATTGTTTTTTAGAAAGTAGTTCTAGTGACCTTGTTCTGCTAGCCTGCTAGGCAGCCGTTCTCAGAGTGCTTGTTAGTTGTGAGGCAGTTAGAGAAGCCTGCCAGAGGAAAAGGATGATGAGGAAACAAAACCCTGAATATCCTAAAGAAGAGAATACATATATACAAAGGTGTGTAAAAAGGGGTTCTAACCCCTATAAAAATAGAAAAGAAAAGAAAGGAAAATTTATAAGTAGCTGATCATCGCCTAGCGAAGGCCTGGTAGGTTCCTAGGGACGAGTCAGACCCGGGGCCGATGCCTTGTCTTCCTAGGGGTGGCATCTTGCTGGAAAAGAAGAAATTAAGGAAGGTTGGAACGAAAATAAAAGTGAGAGTCAGAAAAGGATTAAGTGTCGCCTTGCAAGGGCTTGGTAGGCCCTTGGGTACTGAGACAGGACTTGAGGCCGATGCCCTGTTCTCCTTGGGTCACTACGCTCAGCTCCCTCCTTTTTACATGCTCGAGTATGGAACCTTAAAACCATAAAAGAAGAAATGTGCTAAAAGAAAATACATCTTGATTAGGCTATAGGAGTCCTCGCCTAGTAGGAGTTCCTGGTTGTGTTGTCCTTAGTTAGGTAGGTAGTTCAGACCACCACTTAGGGTGACCTCTTTGATAGTTCTTTTTAGTCTGGCCATGTTGGAGCAGTCGGTTAGTGACTAGCTTGGGACCTTCTATCAGATTATGCTAGGCCTACTCCTTGTGGATGTCATGCCTTGGTTTTATTAGGGGGTCATGTGAGTATTGTGCTGTGTTTTAGTGTGTATCTATTTTGTATCAGCTTGATGCTTCCTTTGGTTGTTTTGTGCAGATCTGTTGTGGGATTCGACAGGCTGAGTCGCCCTATCCCGTGGTCGCCAATGAGAGCGGAAGTTTGAGCCCGAGATGTGCCTAAAATTTGCCAAAAAATTCGGAATTTAGGAAAAAAATATTCAATATCGAAGGCGGTGGCTCTAGCTATAGGACGATTTTAAGCACTAAGTGAATATACAACTTTTAAAAGGCGCCCGAGCAACACTTGTTGATTTTTGATAAATTTTTAGATTGCCGTGCAGGTTGCCAAGAGTTGCCAGTAAATGCGGGATGTAAAGCCGGACGCCCAGAAATTTACAGCGTTCGAATCAGAGCCCGGACGGGGAAATGGCCAAGAAACTGGTCAAGATATGAAAAGGTGGGCTTGTTTTGGCCAAGTGGGGTAGTGCCTTTTGGGAGTTAGGGGGCCCAAATTTTATGAGGCATCAAACAACGAAACGTGGAGAGATAAGGATGAAGAAATCGTGAGGAAGAGGGTGCCATCTTCACGCCCGAAATTTGCGCCAACATGGGGATGTATGGAGATTGCAGCCTGCAAATAACCCACCTAATCGATCATACCCCCGATCTTCTCCTTCCTTGCTAATCATATCACCGTTCTTTGCCCATCCAATGGTGGCCTGAATGCAGAGATGGAATTCTAGTATTTCTCTCTCCTCCCTCTCTCTCCCCTAAGGGGCTGTTCTTGTGTGCAAGAGGAAAATGAAGAATGGTGAAGGAAAGCTTGTTCGGTTGGAATCGGATTGCTTCCGGGTGGATGAAGATATGAAGATTGCTGATTGTGAAGATGCTGGACATTGAATGTGGGCTGACCCGCAGTCCCGCACCAAAACCGAGATCCCGAGACATGAAGCCTAAGCAGTAAGTCAAATTTTATGAAGAAAAAATGAGTTTTTATGTCATTTGGTTGATGAAATATTGTTCCCATGGGCTAATTATGCATCGTGATGTTGTTTTCTATGAGTTTAATCAATTTATGCTTAGAAAATCAGAAAATCATAAGTGCTATGGCTGGAATTAATGGTAAAACACCCATAAAACACACGTTTAGGGGTAAAATGGGATTTTTTGCAAAATAAATGGGGAAATATGAGATATAACATCAACAAAACCTAAAATTTTGCTGTCAAGGAACCTAAGGGACACATCCTGCAATCAATCTTAATTTCTAGTCATTTTTTATTGAAGAAAATAGAGGAAAAATACCAAAAAAGGTGAAAAAAGGGTTTTAAATGGGAGAAAATTAGGAAATGGTAAAAGAAAAATTCCAAAAAATTACATGTGTGTTTGTGCAGCGTATAATGAAGGTAGAGCACGAGGTTGGCCTCGGTTTACCCTCATTTCTATGTTTCCGTCCGTGTTTATGGCTTTCTATATAAAGAAATACACATAAAATGACTCTCTCACTTATCAACGAATGCAAAACATTAAACGATAGGGTGAGAGGGGAGGTTGAGTGCCAAAGTATAATCTTAAATCTGATTTATGTGTTGCATCATGCCTATAGGATGTTGTTTTAAAATAAAGGGGAAGGCAGCATGAGCGTAAGGCTCGGTGTCTCTTCTCATTACATAAACATTAGCATGGAAATCATGAAAAGATTGGGTTCACACGATGCACAATACTGATTTTCTTTTGTTTGTGCACTAAACCATCCACATTATGCACTATGCATGATTCATGGTATCAAAGGAAAAGCTCTTGGACGGCATAGCAATTGTTTTCTTAGGACTTTGATCCACGATTGAGAGTGTAAGGTCATCCCTTGCCGTAGGATAGAGGGTGGGTTTCCTAAGGGACTATTAAGTGAGGAAACATGGTATATCTCCTGGAAATATGAGAAATATAAAAGAGAGAAGTTTGTGTTCGTTTATGTTATATGTTGAGCAGCGCATCAAGGGGCCAATCCCTGCGATGTAGGAGAGCTACAGTGGGGCCGCGGTGTTTCTACCGAGAGGTTGCCTCCATGTGTGTGATCGTGGCATTGCCAATGTGTAAGGGTTCTCCCTCTATGGAGCTTATGGAAAGGAAGATGTTGGACTATAAATTATAAACGCATAAATTAGGCTTTAGGGCAGTTTTTCCTTTAGCATTAGATTGACGCTCCTGGTCCGCGAGGCCGTGAGGGTGTTTGTGTGTCTTGAGCATGAGGCCTGGCTAGTGCCATAGCCAGTGCCGGCCCATTTTAGGTCCCATCAATACTAGTATTGGTTGTTGAGTTAGATATCGACCTTTATCAGATGGATTTTAAGACGGATTTCTTACATGGGGACTTGCATGAGGAGATTTATATGTAGCAGGCTAAGGGCTTTGAGGAAAAAGGCAGGAAATACCTAGTGTGCACATTGAGAAAGAGCCTTTATGGTCTTAAGCAGGCACCTAGGAAATGAGACCATAAGTTTGATTCTTTTATGCATTCACATAGCTATACACGTAGTGATATGGATCCTTGTTTATACATGAAAAATGCTCATGATGGCAGCCTTTTGATTTTGATACTTTATGTGGATGACATGTTGATTGCTGGGAGAGCTCTTGATGATGAGCTAGATGCTTTGAAAAGTCAGCTCAAGAAGAGCTTTGAGATGAAAGACATGGAACAAGGCTTACATCTTGGGATTTACATTACACATTATCGCTCTTAAGGGCTCCTTTACTTATCACAGGAGTATATCTAGAAGATTCTTGAGCGATTTAATATACAGGATGTTAAGCCTATTGGCTGTCCTTTGCCTTCTCATATGAAGGTGAGCCATGTTGATTTGTTTGTAGTATGATGAGTAGAAGGCCGAGATGACCAAGATCCCTTATGCATCTGCATGGGCAGTTTGATGTATGCCATGATAACCACTTGGCTTGACATATATTTTGGAGTGGGAGATATGGCATGCTATATGGCCACACCTGGTAGGCCTTGATGACATTGGGATACTGTCAAGGGTATCATGAGGTATGTGAAGGGCACAATAGATATATGCATATGTAATGGTGGCTAGGATATAGGAGTCATGGGGTATACTAACTTTGATTATGGAGGACATGCAGATAGTAGGAAATCCACCTTTGGCTATGTGTTTACCTTTGCTGGAGATGTTGTTTCTTGGATGTACATGATCCGAAAATGCACAGCACTCTCTACTATAGAGGCCGAGTTTGTTGCATCCACTGAGGCTTGCAAGGAGGCTCTTTCGTTAGACTGTCTAGTGGTAGATCTTGGTATGATTGATGTGGTCCCTACACTACATTTGGATTTTATGAGTGCTATCTAGTTAGCTAAGAATCTGGTCTTCCATGGGAAGATGAAGCACATTGAGGTATAGTATCACTTTATCAGAGAGGTTGTTGAGGATAACTTTGTTGACTTTATCAAGATCTCAATTGACCAAAATCTTGCAGATCTACTCACGAAAAGTCTCTCAATGTGTTTTCCTCTCCTTAGGAAGTTGACGGGTGTTGGATGAGATGACCTCTATTCCTCACCCTATTGTACTCTATGTACACATTATACTTTGTCACTTTTTTTCTTGTTCTCTCTTTATTTGAAGCACATTCACCTTTTAGTGGAAGGTTGTTGGGGGTAAAGGCATCTATGTCTGGTTGCCTGCTTATTACTATACTGATAGTATCTGCACTTGCACATTGTAGGTTGTGGAGGAAAATGCCTCTCACTATCACTTCATTCTTTATTATTTTAGTGACATTTGAATAAAGGAAATGCCGGCCACACATTATGATTGTTGGAGTTCCCACATCTTGAGTCTCTCTCTCTTGCTCTCTTGCTCTCTTGCTCCATCGACCATAGCTTACACCTCTCTTGCTTCCACTTGCTCATGCTTCCACTTAGGCTTCTCCCTTCAAAATGAAACCTCAATAATATTAAATGCGCCCTAGAAATGTCCGCAAAGAGTTGTTGTTCCATCCCAAGGAATGCATCTACTACAAACTGTAAGAAGATTTCATTGACATATTATGGATGGAGTGCCTGATTCGATTAACCATTAGAGGGCATGCCACTAACTATACCCTTGACACTAGAAGACATTAGGGACCTTTTGGACCTTCCTTCAATCTTGGAGTTTGAGATGGAGACAATGATTGATGCATTACTACCCATGGATGCTAGGTCCTATGATCCATTGAGACAGGAGACATCTATACTACTATAGGATGGATGTCAGGTAACTCGCTTAAAGGAGCTATACTTGTACTTCTAAGTATACATGCAAAGTATGGATGGAGCAACGCGAGTGTGACTGAGTTGTTTAGGTACATACTATGCTCCTTTGTCTTTGACTCCATCATAAGAAAATATTTTACTTTCTTCAAAGGTGTTTGGGTTTTTTTCAGGTTGCTACAATATCACATACTGCCACTTGGAAACACAATGCCTAAGTCTCGTGATGATGTGTAACTAGTGTTATAGAAGATTGGGATAGACTATAACAATATTTCTACAAACACCATTTTGGGGAATACGGGAATTTTCCATAAGTTTGGGACACGTGGTCAAATCTTTGGATTTGTCATAACTTGAACACTATAACTCCAAATTGAGCGCTCTATAGCTCAATAGATTCCATTTTTCAAGCACTTTCCAATGATAGGTCACATCATATGGTTTTGAGAAACTTATGAACATGTTATCCGGGTGCCACCTTTTTAGTATTCAAAAAATGGAAATTGGGAGATTCCCAAACTCACTAATATTGTGTTTACATGTGTCAATGATTGTATGCTATTTTGAGGAGACTACAAGTCCATGGAGATGTGCCCAAAGTATGGTACTCACATGTATCGATAGAAGATGCAAAATGTGGGAGCTTTCGCTCAACCGCCAAGACCCACGGACCGCTTATTGTTTCAAGTGTTCAAAGCGAGCTCTAAAGGCTATCTCTCACCTAGCCGACGCGCCGTCGATCCTATGAGTGTAGTGAGCTTACCTTGATGCCGATACGAGTCGCCTCCTCTCTCACACACGTCGGTAGCTCCACGATCCTAGATGCGAGCTCAAGTATCCTCAAGCCACCTCCACCTCCAAGCTCCATCCTCCATAGCCGCGCGTGCAAGAAAAGAGAAGAGAAGAGAAGAAGAGAAGAGGAGATGGTGAAGAGCTTCACCCTCTTGATCCCTCACTCTCACACACTCACTCCCTCACACTCTCACACTCCCTCTCTCAAGAGCTCACACAAGCAAGAAGATGAGGAGGAGAGAAGAATAAGAAGACTCTTGTTGCCACACACCAAAAAAATGAGCTCTCATTCACTTTTTGAACTTTATGTATACAAACCCTAAAATCCCATGGACACCCATCCCCTTTTTTACATGACTGGCCCTTGTGGCAAGGTCTTTTTTCCATTTCCCTCTTCTAGTCTTATGCCTCTAGCCTACACCCGTCTAGTATTTTATAATTGGCACAGGAGGGAGCCTGGCGCTCTTTTACAAGAGTTTTTTGAGGCGCCCTTCATTTAAAATTGCACTTTTTGTCCTGGCTTGGTTTTGGAGGTCACCTGCGTATCTTTGCTCCTTTTTCATGTTTTTAATGCTTTTTTCTTCATTTTTCCGCCATCTCGACCTGGGGCTATCTCGATTTGGGGTTAACATTATCCCCCTCCTAGACGGGTGCCAGTCCCATGGCACTTTTGTGTTGTTGTAGGTTGGCAGGAAATTGGCCAAGTGGTGTAATGGTGAGGGCCACTTGGAGATTTAGGTGCTTGTAGGAGCTATGACATTGTTTGTCGGAGGAGCCAAACGGGCATTGCATGGTTGATGGGGCCTCTGAGGTCGGTGGTTTTACTCTTTGGTGGTTGGAAGGAGAAGGTGCGGTGCTGTTCCTAAGGGGAGTGCTTATCTCAGTGTGTTAGTGTAGTGTGCTCATGCTAGTGGAATGGGGGGGTGGGTCTAACCGCAAGTGAGCCTAGGCAATGTTCCACACTTGAGGACCCCATTTGTGCCAAGGGGGGTGTAGTGCAAGTGGCTTAGGGTGACAGGTCTAACCATAGGTGGGCATTACCTCCCTAGGTATGTCCTGCCCTTGATGTGCCCTAAGCGTGGAGCAAAAAGGGCTAGGGGGTTGGGAGTGGAGCCGGCCGACCGAAGCCACCGGGCACACCTAACTTAAGAACCCCTAGGTGCAGTGATCATGCTTCATGTGGTGGTAAGTGCTTCTGCAAGTGGGTGATGGTGTCCAGTCAAAAAAATTTTTTTTTGCCACTAGTGGAATGAATGATAGCCATGCCTAATCTTCTTCATCTGAACGAGGGGGGAAAGGAGGGCGGATGGATTTGCACAAAAATTGGTGGCTTTGCATGTACCCTTTCAGGTTCATGCGGACGTGAAGAGTGGTGGTGGAGAGGAAGGGGTGATTACACCTAGTAAATTGGTTGTCACTCATGTCCTCTAGGAGGGCTAGGCAAAAGGAGGGGAGTAGGTTAGCTCTCATCATTAAGCGTGCCATAGTGCAACTATCAATAGCATTGGGTTAAAAAAAGGGGGGGGGGGGGGGGGCAAGCCATTCTCCTGCAGTGCCGGATCTTGCTTGAGTAATAGCTTAAGAAGCCTAAGGTAATTACATGCAGTTATAAAGGCGGGATCGGAACAGGAGGAGAAGTCTGCGAGAAAGCGCGTCATGGAGTCAATTAGGCTTCCTAAATAAAAAAGGAGGGCATTCTCAAAGGAGGTGGCATTGGAATTGTAGATGATGGGGAAGTCATGTCGCCCATGGAGGGTGGCCACAAAATCCACGCCTACCCTACGAGGATACGCCATGAATGTGGGGTCGTTCCTCTCGTAGGATAGGGTGTTGCAAAATGCCATCCAGGAGAGCATGTTAATATCGCATATTCACCTTCTCCAGAGAGGTTGGTAGTTGTAACCCCTTACAGTGTGTGGCACCTCGAACACTTTGTCCTGCCAAAACTCTGCTTCCTCCATGCCCCACAGAGTAGGGGTCTTTTCCCAGTCTTCCAGCCATTTTTGGCCCAGTCGACTGCCACCCGCGATCATCTCCTTCATTACTTTAATCGGCAGGACCCTTCTCAGGCTGTTAGGCATAAGGAAACTGAACGAAAAAGGGTCCTTTTCGATTTCCTGCCGTTCCTAGATCACCAGCTCCGCGTGGAATTGCGTTCGGAGGTCATCGGGGCATGGTGGGAGGGATGCGGATGGCTGCACGACTGACTTGGCTTGCAGTTGCCTACTGGCTTCTTTCACCAATTTTCTCTGTCTCTCCTTGAGCGTGGCTTGTCTATCCAGGGGCGGGTCGAGTTGTTGCTGTTCCTGATTGCGCGGCGAGGGGGGTTGTGGGATTATTTCTTCGTTGGTTCTTCTTATGACGAATTCAATGTCAGTGTCCTCCCCCTGTGCCGGTCGTCTAGCTGCGCCCCTTCCTTGAAGCCGAGTGCATCCGCCTCTTGGGGGGTTAGGCCGGCCAATAGCAGATACTTTCGTTGTTCTTCTAAGCCCATCGTAACCTCCGCAGGTTGGGGTGGCATCTGCAGCCCCACATACAGGGCTCTCCGTGCGATGCTTAGTTTCTTTTGCACCACCTCCAATGACTCCTTTCCCTCAGGTTAGGTTGTGTCAAGTAGTGTGTTGAGGAAGGCCTGTTGGCTGGGCAGTGTCCGCTTTGCTTTCTGCCAAGATTTTTTCTTTCTCCACCAAGGCGAGGTGCCGCACCAGTGCCTTCACCCATTTCTCGTTCTGCGTGGCCCATTCCTTGGCCTTTTGCGCATTCCTTCCATGCTCTCCCCCTACTTTTATGCTAGGGTTACGAGCTCTTTCTCCTGGGCTCTGAGTTCTTTGCTAATGTTCTCTTGCTCTTTTCGTTATTACTTCCTCTCTTGTCTTCTCTCCTCTTCTTTGGCGTTTAGTTCCTCCATCATCTGCTCATCAGTGGTGGCGGTTTTTTGCCTCCAGTTCCTTATATTGCATCAAGAGGAGCTTGTATTCCCACTGCATTTGCACAATTTCTTGATTCTTGTCCTCCAGCCATTGCTTGTAGCTTTCTTTCGTGTCCTCTTTTGCTTTCAATTCCTGCTTGAGTTCAAATATTTGACATTGTTGCATGGCGATGATGTGGGTTTTCTCCAGTTGGAAGGCCGCCACTTACTCTTTCTTTGTCACCAACTTAGCCACTGCCATTCTTTTTTCCTCCTTCGCCCTCTCCAGTTGGGAGAGCAGCTCGGTGACGTATTCATTGTAACTGGCTGGTGGCGTCATTGTTACATGGGCGGGGGTGGTTGAAGCCTCCACACGCGGACGCTTCTAGTCCTGCCTCGATTCTGCATCTGCAGCTGGCCTTTTTGGCCCCATGGTCATGGTTTCCATGCTCTTTCCTTGGGCCATTTCTTTACTGATAAAGTATTGCATCCAGGCCACCAAGTTGGAAACTTCCAAGTTGGTGGGGATGCTAGGGGTGAGCATAGTGGGTTCAGTGGAGGGTGCCATGAGAGTGGGGATAGGATGGAGGGGTGCTTTGCCTTTTCCCTCTAGAACTGTGGGCAGCGCGGGTTCTGGTGCCTGCGTGTTGGAGCTAGGCCCTTCCTCCCTTAGCTAGTTCCAGGTGTCCCGATCATCCACCCTACATTGCTGCTCGATGGACTGGCGTGTGGCCCTCAGCCAAGTCCTCCTCTTCCTTTCTTCTTAACTCCTCTTCCTGCTCTGCAACTCTTCTTTTTCTTTCCCTTTCGGCCTTTTTGTATTCTTCCTCTAGTTTCTTTTTTTATTCCTGCTCTTCTCTTCTTCTCCTTTCAGCCTCTTGCTTTGACGCCTTTTTAGCCCGCTTCATTTGCTCTGTTGTTTCTTCTTCTTCCTGCTTCCTCTTCCTCTCTCTCTCCTCGGCCTCCTGAGGGATTGCCTTTTTGCTTTCTCCAAGTCTTCCTTCTTCTTCCTGTAGCCTTCATCGTGTTTCTTTTTCTTTTGTGGTGCCTTCTTCTTAGTTTCCTGACTTGCTTTTTGCTTTTCTAGTTCTTCCCCTTCTTCCTCGGTCTCAGTCCTATCACTGGACCTCTCCTGATGTTGATGAGGGGGTGACCTGTTAGGCATTTTCCCATCCTCCTCTTCTGCTTCCTACATCTCTTTCACAGCCTCTTGGATGAGCGCCATTAAGATGCTCCTGTAGGCGATGAACGAGGCTTTGGAGGAGGCCTTCTTGAAAGGTGAGAAGGATCGAAGCTTGCACGCGAGCTATGGATACGGCGGAGGCGCCTTTATCCCCAACAACCTCCCACTTAAAGGCGAATTTGCCCCAGTGAGAGAGAAAAGAAAAGAAAAAAGACAGTACAACTGTACATAGGTACAAGGGATGAGGAAAGGTAACATCTCATCCAATGCCCATCAATCTCCTGAGGAAGGCAAATCGCTCAGTAGTGAGGCTTTTCATGAGCAGATCTGCAGGATTCTCGTCAGTGGAGATCTTGACAAGGTCAATAGACTTGTCCTCCACAACACCACGTATGAAGTGATACCTTACCTCAATGTGTTTTGTCTTCGCATGGAAGACCGGATTCTTAGCCAACTGAATGGCACTCATAGAATCCGAATGCGGTGTAGGTATAGCATCAATCCCAAGGTCAGCAACTAGATGGCCTAGCCATATGGCCTCCTTGCAAGCCTCAGTGGCTGCAACATACTCGGCCTTAGTGGTAGACAATGTTGAGATGACAAGCTCAACACATGCGGACATTGATGATGGACCGCCTGGTTAGATGGGTCCACACATCTACACTTAGCACGTCGGTGGTCATTATGACTCTCACATGGCCACTGACTCATTACTTATTATATTCAGGTTGTTACACCTATTTACAGCTGGCATAGTTATAGCGCCAGTCGACTAGTGTAGTCAGTTATGCATTGTTTGACTTAGTAGGCCACTTTCCTTTTATGTTGTATCTTATCTATACTTCGTGTGTATTGTAAAGAGTGTGGAAGAAGAAGAAAAAATCAGCAAGAAAACGTTTTGGCCTCCATCTCTCTTCTTGTCTCTTGAGTGAGCTTCTCCTTGTACATTCTGTGTGTGTTTGGCGCAGCATCTTGAGCAACTCCCCCCACCACGCGATTCTTGACATGGTATCAGAGCTGCACCACTGAGAGAGGCTGATTTCGAAGGTTGAAGCAAAGGTGAAGAAGCAAGGTTTGAGCAAGCAAGCCACGGGTAAGAAGCTCTCCCATCCTTCCACTCTTTCTCTTGGATAGTGCCTGTGGAGGCACCGGAAGCAGGGCAGAGCAAAAATCTCAGATTTCAGTGAGATTTGGTGTGCGCGAAGAGCGCTGTATATTCTGCAGATAAGCCCTTTAGGGCTTGCCCGCAGTTATTTTGGGCATTTGAGGCCGTTTCAGGGTCCGTTTTAGAGCCGCAAGGTTGCGGACAGCAGTTTCAGGGTACGCTGTGACTTTGGCTGTATCGACCGAAAGTGGGTGCGCACGTTACAGATTTCAGATCTATAAGATCAAAGGTGTTTACCAATGAGTAAACATAAGGTTTATTTGGAAACTGGTTGCAGATTGCATGTATTGTTGAGCAGACAGTGAAAAAGGCTGTTTGGTGTATTGCTGTGCACTACAGGTCGAGGGTTGCAGAAGATTTTCTTGCTGTTTGGTATTATTCTTGTGATAATGGCAGAGAATAGTGGAAGCCCCATCATTGAGAAGCTCGACAAGAACAACTACCCTTCATGGAAGTTCCGTGTCACGAACTTCCTTATTGGAAAAGGCCTCTACGAGTTCGTTTCAGGTGAAGAAAAGGAGCCGGAGGTGAGTGATCCTCCAACTGCAGAAGAGACAAAGACACGGAAGGAATGGAATGCAAAGGATAAAAAGGTCATGTATTGGTTGTCTGCAGTAATTGACAATAATATGCTGGGACACATTAGAAATGCAGAGAATGCATATGCAGCTTGGACCATACTTGAAAGTATGTTTTCTGTAAATACAAAGGCACGAAAGATTCAACTCAAGCAAGAGTTGAATACATTGAAGAAAGGGAAGATGTCTATCAATGAGTATGCATTGAAGGTAAGGAGCATTGCAGATGCCTTGGCAGCAATTGATGCAATGCCCGATGATGATGATTTGGTGTCATCTACCTTGGGTGGACTTAACAATGAAAAGGCTTGGAAGTCTTTTGTAACTTCCGTATATGTCAGAAAGCCATTTCCAGATTTCGATGAGTTGGTCTCCCTTATGATCACTGAAGAGATCAACATGCAGAGTGAGACATCTGAAAGAAGCGGTGAACATGTCCAAGCTTTCTACTCTAGTTCTGGAAGGGGACGTGGCAGGTTCTCTTCAAGAGGCCGTGGTACAGGACGTGGTAGTGACAACCAGCAAAATAGATTGAATCAGCAATTTGGTGATATGCAGGTTTCAGGAGGTCGTGGTAACTTTAGAGGCAGGGGGAGCTTTAGAGGAAGAGGTGGATGGCAGAACAGAGGTTCTAACAACTCTGGTATTGTGTGCCACTACTGTGGCAAAACAGGTCATATTGCAGCCCAATATTATGCTAAGAAAGATGATATCCGCAGTGGTAAGTTGCAGCAAGGAAACTATGCATCGTCTTCACGATAGAATGAAGACAAAAATGAACGTTTGTTTGTTATGCAACATATGTTGAATGCTGTTACAGGAAAGGGAACACATGAAGATGTTTGGTATGTTGATTCAGGTGCATCCAATCATATGACCAGCCATGCAGAATGGTTTGGAGAGATGCAGGATTTACAAAATGCAGGCTATGTGCAGACGGGTGATGACTCATGCCACCCAATTTCACACATTGGAAAAGTTCCCTTGTCCTTGCATGATGGTAAGACAAAGAGTCTTTCAGATGTATTACATGTGCCATCTATTACAAAGAACTTGGTGTCAGTCGGTCAAATGGTAGAGTAAGGGCTGCAAGTCAGATTTAATGCAAAGGGCTGCTTTGTAGAAGACTTCAATGACAAGTGCAGGTTGGTAGCAAAGGGAAGTAGAGTTGGACGTATGTTCACTCTAGATGCTGGAATTCCTACTATGAATGCTGCTACGTATGCCAAAGGAAAAAGTGTTGTTGTAGACATTGAAATTTGACACAAACGCATTGGACATGCAAATGTACAAAGGCTGAAATTAATGCAGTCCAAAGGGTTGGTTACAGGTTTGCCTACATTTAAAGTTGCAGAATTTCAGAAGGTATGTGAAGCATGTTAGTTTGGTAAGCAGGCAAGACAACCCTTTTCACATGACAGAGATGTAAGCATAAATATCCTTGATGTTGTGCATACAGACATTTGGGGGCCTACACAAAATGTATCTCTTGGAGGTAGTTCATACTTCGTCACATTCATTGATGATTGTTCTAGAAAGCTGTGGGTATATTTTATGAAGGAAAAGAGTGAAGCTTTTGAGCACTTTAGAACTTTCAAGGCTGCAGTTGAAAGAGAAACATGCTTGAAAGTAAAGTGCTTGAGATCAGATGGAGGGGGAGAGTACCTCTCAAATGAGTTCAGTGATTTTTTGAGGTCTCATGGGATAAAGAGACAGTTCACATGCAGGTATACCCCACAGCAAAATGGGGTTGCAGAAAGGAAAAACAGGCATATTGCAGAAGTTGCACGCGCCTTGATGGCTGAAAAGAATATGCCTAAGCATTTTTGGTCTGAGGCTGTTCATACTGCTGTTTATATTATGAATAGAACTCCCACAGCTGCAGCTCATGGTATGACCCCCGAAGAATGTTTTACAGGTAAGAAGCTTGATGTTTCACACTTGAAAGTGTTTGGCTGCATTGCGTATGTTCATGTGCCAGATGAGTTGCGGAGGAAACTGGATCCAAAGGCTGAAAAGTGTATCTTTATTGGATACTCTTTAGAGCAGAAAGGGTATCGCTGTTACAACCCTGCCACATGTAAGTTCAGAGTGAGCAGGGATGTCATCTTTGATGAAATGAGAAGTTGGTATGCATCTAGTGGTGATGCATTGGATGTTGATGATGATCATGATACTCATGTGCAGGCTGAAAAGCAAGAATCACAGATTCTTAGTGGACCAGAGACATCATCTAGTAGTCCTTGGTCTGGGAGACTAAGGAGTACCTCTACATCTTCAGGTGCATCTAGTAGCACTACAGGTAAAGACAAAGGAAAGAATAAAGTTTCAGAAGGCATTGATGTAGTTCTTGATGGAGACTCCAGTGGCTCAGAGAGCTTGGATGATGAGCTTGGCATTCCTGCAGTGAGGACTCCAGGTGTGCAGAGAGCACGCGTTAATGCAAAGACTCCATTGAGTGATCCAGTGGTACGCAGGTCTAGTAGGGTGAGATACCCTGTTAAAAGATTTGGTTTTGAAGGTTATGCAGCTCACCATTATGCTTATATGGTGAAACTAGTTGAGGATGTTGAGCCCACATGTTTTGAGGAGGCTGTTGGTCATGCTCATTGGGATGCAGCAATGGATGAGGAGATGGCTGCATTAGAGGCCAATAAGACTTGGGATCTAGTATCATTGCCAAAGGGAAAGAAAGCTATTGGATGTAAATGGGTTTATAAGATTAAGCACAATGCAGATGGTTCTATTAGCAGGTACAAAGCTAGGCTAGTTGCAAAAGGCTATGCCCAAACATATGGCATAGATTATGATGAAACCTTCAGTCCAGTTGCTAGGATGGCAACTGTCAGATGTGTGATTGCTTTGGCAGCAGCCAAAGGTTGGAGGTTGCAGCAAATGGATGTAAAGAATGCCTTCTTGCATGGTGATTTGTAGGAAGAAGTGTATATGGATCAGCCAATAGGTTATGAAGATTTAGAGCATCCCACGTATGTGTGCAGGTTGAGGAAGGCACTCTATGGGCTCAAGCAAGCACCTAGAGCATGGTCTGACAAGATTAGAGAGTATCTTGTCAATATTGGTTTTTATGTTTCTGATGCTGATCACTCACTTTATGTGAGAAAGGGAGATGCAGGTTTAGTCATCATAGTCATCTATGTGGATGACTTGATTATTACAGGTAATAGTGATAGTGGGATTGCAGAAGTCAAGGATTTTTTGAAGAATAGGTTTGAGATGAAGAATTTAGGTGAGCTAAGGTACTTCCTTGGCATTGAGGTGATCAGATGTGATGATGGTATATGGCTGTCCCAAAGACAGTATGGCTTGGATATGTTGTCCAAGTATGGTATGACAGCATGCAAACCACTTTCAGTTCCCTTGGAGCAGAATGCAAAGTTGAGTGCTGATGTTGGGGATGAGATAGAAGACCCTACTATGTTCAGGAGGATAGTGGGGAGTTTGATCTACATGACCATTACAAGGCCAGACTTGAGCTACGCTGTTGGTCTTGTGAGTCAGTTTATGCAAGTACCTAGAAAGCCACACTTGGATGCAGTCAGACGCATATTGAGATATGTGAAGTCCACATTACATTATGGACTTTTCTATGAGGCAGGTACAGATGTACAGGTGTTTGGATACACAGATGCAGATTGGGCTGGTAGTATGTCTGATAGAAGATCTACCAGTGGATACATGTTCTCTCTTGGTAGTGCAGCAGTTGCATGGAGCAGCAAAAAGCAATCTACAGTTGCTTTGTCGAGTACAGAGGCTGAGTATAGAGGTGCTGCTGTTGCAGCATGTGTGGTAGTATGGCTGCAAAAACTATTGGCTGATTTGGATGTGCAGGTGGAAGGCCCAGTTGTCATTTATTGTGACAACATGAGTAGTATACAGTTGGCTAGGAACCGTGTGTTCCATGCTAGGACAAAACATGTTGAGGTACACTATCACTTTATGAGAGAGAAGGTACTAGCAGGTGAGATTGACTTGGTGTATGTCAGCACACAGGATCAGATAGCTGACATCTTCACAAAGGCATTGGGTATAGAGAAGCTTCAAAAGTTTCGAAGCTTACTTGGAGTTGTAGAGATGCAGTTGAGCTTGAGGGGGAGTGTTGAGATGACAAGCTCAACACATGCGGACATTGATGATGGACCGCCTGGTTAGATGGGTCCACACATCTACACTTAGCACGTCGGTGGTCATTATGACTCTCACATGGCCACTGACTCATTACTTATTATATTCAGGTTGTTACACCTATTTACAGCTGGCATAGTTATAGCGCCAGTCGACTAGTGTAGTCAGTTATGCATTGTTTGACTTAGTAGGCCACTTTCCTTTTATGTTGTATCTTATCTATACTTCGTGTGTATTGTAAAGAGTGTGGAAGAAGAAGAAAAAATCAGCAAGAAAACGTTTTGGCCTCCATCTCTCTTCTTGTCTTTTGAGTGAGCTTCTCCTTGTGCATTCTGTGTGCGTTTGGCGCAGCATCTTGAGCAACTCCCCCCACCACGCGATTCTTGACAGACAAAGCCGTACACTTCTGAACCCTGGACATCCAAGAGACAGCCCCTCCAGCATAGGTGAATACATAGCCAGAAGTGGACTTCCTACTATCTGCATGTCCTGCATAATCGGAGTCAGTGTACCCCACGACCCCTGTATCTTGGCTGCCATAGCAAATACACATATCTGCTGTGCCCTTCAGGTACCTCATGATACCCTTCACGGCATCCCAATGTCTGCTGCGAGGTGTAGCCATATAGCGTGCCACAACACCAACTGCATGCGCAATATCTGGACGAGTGGCTATCATGGCATACATCAAACTGCCCACGGCTGAAGCATAAGGGATCTTGGCCATCTCAGCCCTCTGCTCATCTGTCTACGGACAATCGGCCTGTGATACCTTCACATAATAAGGTAATGGACATCCAATAGGCTTTACATCCTGCATGCGGAAGCGCTCAAGGACTTTATGAATGTACTCCCGCTGTGAGAGATACAAAAGCCCCTGATGCCTATCGCGCTTAATGTACATCCCAAGTATATGTGAGGCCTGTCCCAAATCCTTCATCTCAAAGCTCTTCTTCAGCTGAGATTTAAGAGCATCTAGCTCATCATGAGCTTTCCCTGCTATCAGCATATCATCAACATAGAGTACCAAGATAAGCAAACTGCCATCACGGGCTTTCTTCGTGTAAAGACATGGATCCATAGCACTCCTGCTGTAGCCCTGTGACTGCATAAAGGCATCAAACTTATGATACCATTCCCTAGGTGTCTGCTTCAAGCCATACAAGCTCTTCTTCAACTTGCACACTAGGTGTTCCCTGCCAGGTTCTGCAAAGCCCTTAGGCTGATCCATATAGATCTCATCATGCAAGTCCCCATGTAGAAAAGCCATCTTGACATCCATCTGATATAGATCTAAGTCAAGCTGTGCAACCAAAGCCAAGACTAAGCGTAGGGTGGTCATCTTAACCACAGGAGAGAAGACCTCATCAAAGTCCACACCATGTTCCTGCTTAAAACCCTTTGCTACCAATCTAGCCTTGTATGATGGCTTGGGATGTCCAGGGGTACTTTTCAGCTTGTACACCCACTTGCATGGCAAAGCCTTCTTGCCCTTAGGCAAGGCAACCAAATCCCAAGTCTCATTCTTATGCAGGGAGTCTATCTCAAACTACATAGCCCTCTCCCAGGAGTGACTGTCACCCCTGCGCATAGCCTCATCATAAGTGAAAGGGTCTCCTGCATCTGTAACCAAAACATAATGCATATAGGGCTGAAATCTGTCAGATGGACGTCTGTCTCTAGCAGACCGTCTCACCGCAGGCTCTGTTGCCTGTCTAACTGCCTGTCCAACACCCTGGCCCTGTGGAGGAACTCCTGTAGGCTGTACTACTGACTGTGCTGGAGCTCTAGGCTCCTCGTGAAAGATCACTCTGCGGATCTCAACCAGCTTCTCAGGCTGCTTGTGCATCTTGTCTTCATGGAAGACAACATCATGGCTGCATACTATTTTCCGCGCTTGCGGATCCCATAGGCGATAGCCCATCTCTCCTGACTCACCATAGCCAAGGAATATGCATTTAATGCTCTTTGGATCCAATTTACTCCTCTTGTCCTTGGGCACATGGCAGAATGCCTCACATCCAAAGACACGGAGATGCGCATAAGAGGGTGGCTTACCAGCCCAAACTTCCTCTGCAACCTGGAAATCCAATCCATTGGAAGGCGATCGGTTTATGACATGCACTGCCGTACTAACTGCCTCAGCCCAAAAAATTTGGGGTAGGCCTGCATGGCAAAGCATAGAGCGCACACGCTCCTGAATAGTCCTGTTCATGCGCTCAGCCAAACCATTCTGGGGTGGGGTGTAAGGGGCGGTCAACTGACGCTTAATACCCCTGTCATCACAAAACTGCTCAAAAGCATGCGAGACATATTCTCCCCCATTGTCAGTACTAAGGCATTTCAGCCTATACCCAGTCTGGTTCTCAACAAGAGCAAGCCAACGCTGAAAGACTGCCAAGACATCGGACTTTTGCTTTATGGGATAAGCCCACACTTTGCTAGAAAAATCATCAATGAAGGTAACGAAGTACTTCGCGCCACCCATAGACATGCAAGGCATAGGCCCACAAACATTGGAAAGGTGAGAAGGATCGAAGCTTGCACACGAGCTATGGCGGGAGAGCAAGAACAAGAAAGAGAGAGACAAGAAATGGGAACTCCAACGGTCACAATGTGTGACCGGGCCTTCCTTTATTCAAACTGTCACTAAAAGAATAAAGAATAAAGTGACGTGACGGGCGCCCGCTACCTGCATTGTGCAGTGGTAGGTACTGTCAGTGTAGTAATACACGGGGCGGCACGGCGGAGGCACCTTTACCCCCAACACTTCTTTCTTTCTGTGGCCTTAGACACTAGGGATTCTCCTCCTGCGAGCATGCTTCCTAAGGCTAGCGCTCTAGCTACTTGGTCGACAGTTTTGCACACGTAGCCGTTCTAGTCGACTTCATGCAGGGTATGGGCCACCACATTCTCCAATATTGGCACACTGATCCGGTGTATCAACGCGTTGTAGCGCTGGCTGGAAAAAAGCGCATGTATGAGTTTCGCTTGCAACCTGGTCTCTGCATCGAGGATGTCTTGAATGCTAATGCTGTCATTTGTCAGCGCATCTTCCTTTCTCATCCTCAGCATGGCATACACATCCCTCTTCTGTTTTTTTTCCACTTTTGGTTCTAGCCCCACTGCCTTCTCCACCAAGGCCGGGGTTAGGCGAACCAATACTTGCTTGGCATTCTGCCCCCTTCCCACTGTGATGGTGCCACATTCGTTGTCAGGGTTGTAGGACTTGAGAAATTCCACACAGCTCGTGTGGTCGGGTTCTTGTACGAATCTTTCCAGGTACTTCTTGAAGTTGCAGCTTTCAATGATTCTCCTGGCCGCCTCTTCCTTGGCCACTAATCCTTCTATATTATGAATAGTTCAAAATTTTAATTGGTTGTAGGCGCGGCTCTCCAGGGTGATGTTGTACTGCGTTCTCTCCTCTTTCGTGAATGGGAGCTGGTGGGCTCGGTCTTGCTACGACATTTTTCATTCCTGTCATAAACCGAAATTTTCATTAGTGCTTTCCACATAGTAATTTGCTGACTACTGAAAAAGAGAAACTCTATGCTTTTTGAATGAATTTATTAAGAACCATTGTAGATTTTCCTTTTCAGTCTTTTAATTTTTTGCTTATTTTTCATAATATATCTTAATTTTTTTCCTATTTTTCATAATATATGTTTATGTGTTTTACTAATTTTGATTTGGTTGGCCTGATTTGATTCACCTCACTCATTCCCCCTCCCCTTCCAACTTGAGAAGAATCCTTCATAGGATTTAGGGTCAGAAAGGCAAGGGCGTTTGGCATGGTGGCACATGAGTTACTTGTGAAGGAGCCAATCATAGAATTGGGGGTTGTACTCTAAGTGAGTGCAATGTGTACTCTTCCTCAGTCAACAAGCGGTCGAGGTACGAGTGTCATTTGATGTGTTCTTCTATGGGACGGCCTCGAAGTGTGGTTAACACTCGATACAAGGTTGGCACAACATATGTGGGGTCGTATTCCGCTATTTTGATAGCGCGGCGCTGCTCAGCGTTGGTCATTATGTGGTACTCTTCGATTTCCCATTGCAGCCTAAGAGTGTACCAATGCTTCAAGAACGGGGAGTCGGTATCAGCGAGCTTTGATAACTCTGTGATTTCTTGCTCAGTGATCGCAGAAGTGGTTCACTGATCATATGACGTGATGAGGCGCTGCTTGATGGCTTGCTCCCTGGATATCTCGCTGTTGAGCAATTCAGCAGCGGAGCGAGAAGCATTTGCGAATGTGAATTCAAAGGTTTCCTAGGAGCAGGGCATGGTTTGAACTTCAGTTGCAAAGGGTTCCTCCAATAATCCTAAGTCCAAGCGGTCGTAGCTTAGTGCTAACGACATGAAGGTGGTGTCTAGTTGTTTAATGCATTCCACCACATCATCCCCGATGTCCTTCGCGAGGTCGACGGTGCTAAAAAGGATTTGCGTTCATAGGAGGGTGTAAGGCTGACGGGTGGTCGTGGTTTACTAGAACTAGTGCTGGTGGCAACGACGAGTTGCGGTTGGGTGTGTGTTTAAGTCTGGGGTTGAGCTGCTCGGATTATGGGTAGATTAGGGGTAGCCACAACAGACGGGTTACTGCATTCAGGGTGGATTTGAGGAGTCGGGTTGACTTGGTCGGGTGATGACTCATGTCACAGAATCTGTTGTTTGGGCCGATAGGCTTGCGTGACTTCCTTGGGTTTAGACATGGATGGGTCGAATGGTTGTGGTTTTGGAGGGTGCTGCGGCGAATGGTTTGGAGGGTTTATGGGACTTGGGTTGATCAAGCTTGAGGGCGGCGTATGAGTAGCGCCTTTGGCTGTGTAGGCCTTAGGGATCCATAGCCAGGTGTTGCCTATGTAGTAGCCTTGCGTGTGTAAGAGGGTTTTAGGAACCCATCTTTGTTTGATCACGTGGCGCTTATTGTGACTGTGTCTTGGCCTCTTAGATTTAGCATTTCTGGTTTTATGAGGATAGAAATGGCGATTCCTAGGCGGCGGTTGCGGCTGCTTAGGCTGCCATTGAGATCTAGGCTGTTGGGCTTTAGGTCTTACTATTGCGGCCTGTGATTCATGAAATCTGGGCAGTGGCGGTGGTACACTACCCCCCTCGGCATTGGTTGCGGAGATTTCTACCAGTGACATTGCGGATAGTGATGAGGTTGCAAAGCCCTTGCTGAAGGCTGTGACAATGCAAACATTGCCCATTGCGAGTTGGATGCACTGCGACTCATAATCAATATTGCAGTGAGTCTGCTTTTTGAAAGTTTGCCCCAGTAGCGACTCCTTGCCTGTGTGTTTAGCATTTGGAAACACTTAAAAAATCATTGGAATAGTCTCAGACTCGATAGAAACGGTAGCTCTACACTTATCGAGAAGTGCGTAGGAATGGGCCCCATATGGGCTTAATTTTGCATTAGTGGGTTGAAGTTGTGGCCTGCCAAGTTGAGTCCAATGATCATGAGTTAAGACATTGAAGTCTGCTCCCTCGTCGATCAAGGCGTTGAAGGTGCATGTTTGTTTTGCCATGACCATAATATGGAGGTATGCGGGCTCTACGGCTTTCTCATCCTCATCATCAACCTCTGTGATTGTGGCCACTCGTATTTTGACAGGCGGTTCTAACATCGGGGGCTCGTGCAAAGAATGGGTGGGGGGGTAGTACTTCTTGATATGATTGTCATTGAAGATGCCTATGCCCTCACCATCTAAGATCTCGAGCTCGACATTGCCTGTGCGGCTGATCACACGAACCTTGAAGGGTCCAAGACCTCTAAATTTCATTTTTTGCTTGTGCCCCTTAACCGAGTAGAGGAGCACTAAGTTACCCTGTTCAAAGTCGCGTTGCTTGACATGCTTGTCAAACCAAGTTTTGCATTGGGCCTTCTCACATATAAGCAAATGGGTGGCTAGAAGGCGAGTCTCTTAGAGGCGCTCGAGTTCGACCAGGCATTGCGTCCATGCCTCCTTCCCTTTCCATCATTCTTGAAGTGCTATTCTTAGGCTAGGAACGAAGAATTCTAATGGTAGAACCCCTTCAGTTCCATAGGTCAGCCTGAAGGGGGTTTGATCGACAACCGTTTTATAAGTTGTGTGGTAAGTCCACAGAGTTGCCATTAGCTTGTTGTCCCAGTCGCTGCGTGAGGCTGAGACCATCTTGGTCAGGACGTTGATAAGAATCTTATTCATGGATTCTACTTGGCCGTTTGCCTGAGGGTAGTATGGCGAGGATTTGCGATGGATGATGAGAAAGGTGGACAGGAGATGTGCTATCACTTTGTTGATGAAGTGCGTGCCTTGATCACTGACCAGTTCGATGGGGCAGCTGAATCGTGAGATCACTTGCTCCCATAAGAACTTGGTAGTCGTCCTAGCATCATTTTTTCGTATCGCTCTTGCCTCTACCCATTTCGTGAGGTAGTCCGTGGCCACAATGATGTACTTGGCCTGTGAATACTGGGCAACAGGACTAATGGGTCCGATGAAGTCAATTCCCCATTTTTTGGAGGGTTGTCGTGCGATAACAGGGGTCAATTCCATCTGGTCCTCGCGAACTGGGACTTTTGTCTGTTAGCACTTGTCGCAATGCTTGATGAATCGGGCTGCATCGCGGAAAAGCTTGGGCTACCATAGTTGAGATTGCAACACTTTTCGTGTTGTCATGTCTCTGCTAAAGTGCCCTCTAGCAATGCTACCGTGTGCTTCTGAGAGCACATCGTGCATCTCATAATCGCATACGCATCTGCACAGCAATCCGTCTTGTCCCAGCTTGTAGAGTTGGCCTTCGATCAGCTGATAGGGCTGGATCTTCAGGATTAATCGCCTAAGTCGGGCTTTTTCTATTGTTCGATCAGGTAGTCTGTGTTCCAATACTTGGACTATATCATTCGCCCAATATGGCGTTAGATCAGCCTTGAATAATTCTCTCTCACTGGACAGGGTAAAGAGATGGGCGTCGGGTAATTCGTTAATAATGCCTTGTCCAACGGCCTCTCCTGTCGGAATGCATGACATATGGTCAGCCATGTAGTGCTGTTTTCCTTTTCGTACAACCACAGAGAAGTCGAATTCCAAGAGAAGAAGGAGCCACCGAGCTATGCGTCCTATAGCGCAAGGTTTGTTTACTAAATAGAGCAGGGCTTGATGGTCCACAAAGAAGGTAAAAGGTGTGGCCAATAGATAGTACCAGAATTTCTTCACAGCAAACACCATGGCTAACCCTTCTCTTTTTTTGTCAAGTAGTTCATCTCCGTCTCAGTGAGTTGTCTGCTAGCAAAGCTCACCGGATAGTCTAAGTTGTGTTCGCTAGGTTGGCACAATACTGCTCCCACGGCAAATTTAGAAGCATCGATATGCACGTGGAAAGTAATAGTCCAATCTGGGGCTCGTAGAATTGGTGCTGTGGTTAGAGCCTTTTTTATTTATTCATATGCTCGTTGGCATGTCTCGGTCCATTCGAAGACGATCAATAGCTTGTATAAAGGT
Source organism: Lygodium microphyllum (assembly GCF_053477565.2). NCBI lineage: Eukaryota > Viridiplantae > Streptophyta > Polypodiopsida > Schizaeales > Lygodiaceae > Lygodium > Lygodium microphyllum. The sequence goes on along the minus strand of NC_141149.1, from coordinate 38,773,720 downwards.
CTCGCGATCAATGCATAGTTCAGTACAAACTGCCAATAGTACCCCGTATAGCCTAGGAAGCATTGAACTCCCTTGTAGTTGATTGGGGGTGGAAGGTCAACAATAACCCTAACTTTCAAAAAGTTAGTGGCAATGCTGTTCTTCAACACCACGTGCCCTAGGATGCATCCATGCTTTACCCAAAACTGGCACTTTAAGGGGTTCAAGGAGAGACTATGTAAGCGACACCGCTCAAAGACTGCGCGGAGTTTGTCTAAGTATTCGGTCCAGGTCGAGTGAACACAGAGGTGTCGACAAAGACTTCCAACTCCTTGCAAAGCATGTCTTTAAAGATGGTACACATGAGACATTGGAAGGTGGCAGGGGCATTCGTCAAGCCGAAGGGCATGACTATGTAAGCAAAGATGCCCCACTCAGTGGGAAGGCAGTCTTGTGCCTGTTTGTAGGATGCACTTGCACCTGGTTGTACCCTGAGAAGCCATCTAGAAAACTGTAGGCTTCCTTGCCCGCCACTCTCTCAAGTATGTGCTCGGTGTATAGCAATGGATAGTTGTCCCTTTTAGCAGCAGTGTTCACCTTCTTGTAATTGACGCACATTTGGATTTTTCCATTCTTCTTCATCACAATGACTATGGGTGACACCCAGTCTGTGTGTTTAATTTCGTAAATGAATCTCGCTTTCATCAGCTTATCAATCTCCTCTTTGACAGCATGAGTGTGTTTTGGATTCATAGGGTACGATCGCTACTTGATCGGCGTCGCGTCGGGCGTCATGGGTATGTTGTGAGTCAGACACTCGGATCTACCCCCTTAAGCTCATCTAAGGACTAGGTGAGCACGTCTATGTACTCTCGCAAGAGAGCAACAAGACTTGTTTCTTCTTCCTCAGTCAAGTCATCGGCAATGAATACTAGTCAGGTGTTTCCCCTTCTTGGGATAGGTTCATCTCCTTGACCTTGGCTGGTCCCTCAATTGGTTCGCTCATTTGCCCTTGACATTTGGCACCTAACAGTACTACTACCCTATCCCCTTTTGTGAATTTCGTAAATCGTTTAGGGAGGTCCTACGGCTTTCGCTGTTCTTCCGTTTGCATATCCTTGGGTTGTTTTGCCTTTTTCTGCCTTAATTGTTTGCGCCTCAGGTGGACAGGTAGATCCCCCTTGGTGTCTCTAGCCGTAGGCAGCCTAGGGATTTCTGGATCACTATCCGAACTAATCTCTGACTCAGAGTTGAACTCCCTGTCGTCGCTAGAAGAGGTGGTCTCCCCTGGTGGGCGCAGTTCGGACGGCGACTCTGTCCTAAGCACTGATGTCATTCTTGGCTGGGCTAGGCCTGCTTGCTCAAGATCTATGGCCCCTACATGTTCCAACCAGGCACGGTCGCATTTCATGTGCATGACTCCTTGCTCTATCCTGAAGATACTCTTTTTCTGCGGCTTGGAGTTTGCTCGTATTTGCTCTATTTCTTGCCCCTCAGTGTCATATTCCACGGTATCTACCTCGCCCTTGCTTTCGTTTACTAAAGGATTGGCAGTCTTCATATTCATTGTGAGAGTCCTCTTTGTCAGACTGCTCGTTGTCTCCTAGGGCTTGGTATATCTCTTGTTGTTGGTCAGGAACTAGGGCCCAGTTATACATGAGGTCTAAGTCATGCACCCTGGTCCATTGCCACTTGGATTCACCCAGGAGATCCTGGAGTGGTTTGAAGTTGGCAGCTGGATTGCCAGCTAGTTTGTCCGTTAAGTGTTCCAGTATCTCCTGGAGTTCCCTTTTGTTGGTTGGGACTTGGAAGTTGACAGGTTTAGGTTTCCCCCGAAGGGTTCTTGCCATCATGCAAATTGGTGCGGAGGCTTGCCGATTGTTTTGATGGCTTGCTCATACACCTCGTGATCAGAGAACGGCAGGTCGATTGTAGTGAGAACGTGCATCCAATCCCTCTCATCCTCTGGGCATGGGATATACTTGGTCAGGGGCCCATAGGACTTCTTAACCCGGGTGTTACCCCTAAGCATAGCAGAGATGGCATCTAAGTCGATTGGTGAGGTCTCCCAAGTGTCCATCTCTATTCTCACGGTGTCGGTTCTATTGCCAAGGAAGATCAAGCCGTTACCCCAATCTTCGACGACTCTAGTGTTGCGCATCCAGGGTCGGCCTAATAGGATATCGTAGTCCACTCCCTTCATGACTATAAAGTCCACAGAGAATTGGATACGTGCGATCTTCACTAGCCAACTCTTAAGCACCCCGAATGGCTTGACTCTCATACCGTTTGCTAATGTGATATTAAACCTAGCAGTTTCGACAGGCGGGTTTTCCCAAGTCTGAAGTACCGCGTGGCTAAGCAGACTAACCCCAGCTCCTGTGTCCACGATTCCCTTTCTCGTTGTATCACCTAGGATTAAAACCGGTAAGACTGCATGCATCTCAGAACCTTCCCAGAAGGCATTGACATGTAAGGATTTAGGCATAGAGTGTAGCGTCAAACTCGGTATTTGTGTCTCTGCATCATGGTCACGAGGGTCTGCAGTGACCTGCTCTCATGACTCGATAACCCACTGCTTAAGATCTTGCCATAGGGTGGGGTGCTGCCTAAGCAGATCTCCCAGGTTAAGTATTATAGGGGTAGTTACCAACGTGGTCAGGAGATCATTGGGTGCTTGTCTCTCTCCTAACCTGGATTGTCCTGACCAAAGGCCGTGACTGAACCGCAGCCCCGTAGCACCAAGGCTTGGCCTTAGCGGCACTACTTGTGGTGCAGTTGCTTCTCTTGACTTTGGTAAAGGAGGTGAGGTTGGCATGCTTATGCTGGAGAGGTCATCGATTTCGTCCTCTAGGATGGGCTCAACGTCTTTTAGATGCTCTTGAGCCTCCTTCACCCATTCCTTCACTTTTTCTATGGCCTCTAACTGTCGCTTCGGATGCGGGTATTCCCCTACCTTAGCGCTTCCCTTTTCGGCCGTCTTAAGGGCTGAAGTCTCCCTCTCTGCATCAGAGACTTTCTTTCCAGTAGGTAGAGATGTGGCACTCTCCGTTTTTAGTGAGATTTTAGCTTCCGACCTCTTCTTCTTCCGCCTGTGACTTTTCTTCCCTATTGAAGCTACGTCAAGGTTGCTAGGTCCTGGTAGTGATATGCCGGCTTGCTTTGTCTGGGCACGTGTCATGACCCGTAATGAAATAGGTGTTGCCTCCGCATTGAGGTTCTCGACTCCAAACAGCCCCAATGGGATAGATGGTACATTGGCTGAGCTAGAAGACGGCTTTTACTTTGGGCAATTGATGAAGAGATAGGTGATTCCGCACTCAGCACATCTTTGGTCAGCCTTGTCTCTGTTTTGCTACTCCCTTTCGGGGCAGCGTGATGAGACATGACCAGGGTGACCACAAGTCCAATAGGTGATTGGATCCTACGTTTGCCCTCTTAGGCCTCTATCTCGTCCTCTTCCTAACTCCATCACCGGCACAGGGCGATAATCCATGAGGACAACGTTGCCCTCATCGTCATGCGAGACGTAAGGGCATATGTAAGCGTCTTTCTCATTTGGTTCTTCCACATAGTGGACTGGTGCATCGCTTGGTGGATGGGTCACGTAAGGACCAGGTGGTTTGGGTATGCCAATAGGGTTTATGTCCATCCTAGGAATAATTGGCTTAATGTCGTTAGGCGCAAGAAGGGCTAATGGGGCTCCCCTCCTGAAGAATGGCTGCGGCTTGTTTGCTAGGTAAGGCTGGCCATAGGGTTGCGGATACAAAAGTCTTCTTGGTAATCTACAATGCGCAATGTCATGACCGAACCTACCGCAATTAGCACAAGGTCTTGACCTAGGGTCTTGACACTCAGCTGGCAAGTAGTTTCTGCCACAGTACACGCATTGGATGTGTGGGCACGTTGGTCGTCTCAACTTGTCCTGCAACCTTGCTAACTCCATCTTTACATTAGCCAAGTCTTGGTTCATCTTGGTGGCCTTCCCCTTATCTTGGGATGATGGGACCGATCGCTCACTAGAGGCTGATGCTCTCTTTGAGCTTCGCGAGTTGGTCCCTTCTAGGTTAGTGCTCCTGGAGCTCCACTCCTTCAGCTGATCATCGACTTTGATGGCTTCCTCAAACACTCTAGCTAGCGCATCTCGCTACAAGCTCGAATTGCTTTGCCAAAGCCTTATATAACTCCTCATCTCGGATTCCGCTGATGAATACAGTCGAAACTGCTCTTTCAATCGATCACTCGCCCATAGGGATTCTCTTAAAGAGACTCCTCATGTGGGTTACATAGTAGCGAATATCCTCCTTCTCTTTCTGCTTGACGTTCATCAAGCACACTAGCAGGTTGTCGGAGTATCCAGGCTTAGCAAATCTCTTAATGAAGAGATCCTTGAGGCCACTAAAGTTGGTTCGTTCTGCGGCATCTAGGCTTGTATACCAAGTCCTTCCCTTGTCACCTAAGCAGAGTCCAAACGCTTGAGAGCGTTGAGTCAGGTTGTTGAGGCCGTTGGCTTCGCAGACTTGTTTAAACTGCTCTACCAAGTTGTATGGATCGTCGTGGGGTTGGTATTTGTCGAGTTGCTTGGCAACGATAGGGATTTTAGACTAGCTCTTTGAGCCTTGGTTCACTCCTAGTCCTGCGAGTAGAGATGTCGCTAGTGCCGCAGCACTTTGCTCTGCTACCGTGTTATCTAGCAGCTGCTTCATGAGAAGCTCGCTCAATGTCAAATCTCCTTCTATGACTCTCTCGTGATTTGTTCGGTTTCTTCCTGCTAGGTTCAGCACTCGCTGTACCTCACGCAGCTCTGTGCTTTGCCTTTGGCTCCTAGCATGTTGGTCCCTATTGTATTCGACTATGCTTTGCAAAGCCCTGCGGGCCGCGATGATAGCGTTTGCCATCCTGCCGTGGTGCTCGTACCAGACGAGTGCATCGTAGCCGCTGACTAGTTGCTGAATAGCCTCGGGGAAGACGTTCAAGTCGAGTTCCTCATTAGACCTATGGTCTGAGCCTTCTTTTTCCATAGTCGCATTGTCATGTTCCGTCAAGCTGTTGATCAGGGTGAGTGGATTTGTTAGATCCACGTCATTGACGCCACCTGCTTGGTCCTATCTCGCGCATTGATGGTTTGTCTATGTCTTGGGTCCTCTCCTACTGGTGGGTTCCTTGAGTGGTTTATCTGAGTGAGTCCCTTCAGTAATTGCCTTGTTGCTGCCTACTTCAAAAGCTACCAAGCCACTACTCCCTATGATTCCATCTCTTCCAAGTGCCAGAATCGACTTCTGAGCATCCGAAGGACTTTAGACAGTTTGCACTACTGAGCGGGTCAGGTCAAATTTTCAAGAATTTGATAAAAATTTTCACTTGGCTCAGCTGGTCCGAATTGTAGGGTCCGAGTGGGTCACTTGGACGGGACGAAGCGCATGGGCCGAGGGTCGAATTTGGGACTTGGATAGGGTAGGCTCGGACGGGCCGAGGGGCGAACTCGAACAAAGTCGCTTGGACAGATTGGCTCGGATGGGCTGAGTGGTCAATTCGGATGAGGTGACTCGGACAGGCCGAGGCAATTGGACTGAGGGTCGAATTTGACATGTGGCAAAAGGCTGAATTGGTCGATGGTCTGAATGGTCGACTTGGAAGGGCCGAGTAGGTCTGATCAAGGGCCGATTAGGGTTTTGGGCCGAGTGGGCCGAGCGAAATAGGACCAAGGGATGATTCTGGGACTCGGCCTAGAAGTGATTGCTCGGACGGGCCGAGCGCGGGCCGAGCACGGTGCACGTCGATAGCGAGAATTTGATTTCGATCAGTTCTTGCGATTTACTCAATCGTATGAAGCACAAACCTCCAGATCCTATCTAGGGGGATAGGGGAAGGGATTCATATACCTGGATAGAGCGACGGGCTTGTCAATGGCGCGATCAGATTGAATCGGGCGGTAGCTCTCTCTCTCTCTCTCTCTCACTGAAATGGTCACAAATGAGCTCTACCTTGGCCTCTTGGCTCTTATGCCCCTTTTCGGGTGTGGTGTTGATGCCCCCAATCACTCACTTGCCGATCTTAGGCATCACAAGCGAGATTTTTGCCACGTTTTGCACGATTTTTGCCCTGTTTTGCCCTGCTTTGCAACAATAAACCCTACCCTTCTCCGGTGTGATTTCCTAATCCTAACCTACCCTAAATGCAACAAGAATCGAAAGCAAAGAATTGAACTACTTTCTCCATGTTTTCCAATCATCAAACAAACAAAATATACCAAAATACTTGCTTGTTTTGAAGATAAAAAACACCCAAACTTCCTACCTATCTCAAGCTCCATTTCGGGGATGAATCCCTTACTTTGATGCTCGATATGAGGCACGCAAGTGCTTAAGCTTGAATCCGTTGGTCCCGGCAACGGAACCAAAATGTGGGAGCTTTCGCTCAACCACCAAAACCCACGGACCGCTTATTGTTGCAAGCTTTCCAAGCGAGCTCTAATGGCTATCTCTCACCTAGCCGACGCATCGTCGATCCTATGAGTGTAGTGAGCTTACCTTGATGCCGATACGGGTTGCCTCCTCTCTCACACATGCTGGTAGCTCCACGATCCTAGATGAGAGCTCAAGTATCCTCAAGCCTCCTCCACCTCCAAGCTCCATCCTCCATAGCTGCGCGCGCAAGAAAAGAGAAGAGAAGAGAAGAAGAGAAGAGGAGATGGTGAAGAGCTTCACCCTCTTGATCCCTCACTCTCACACACTCACTCCCTCACACTCTCACACTCGCTCTCTCAAGAGCTCACACAAACAAGAAGATGAGGAGGAGAGAAGAATAAGAAGACTCTTGTTGCCACACACCAAAAGAATGAGCTCTCATTCTTTTTTTGAACTTTATGTATACAAACCCTAAAATCCCATGGGCACCCATCCCCTTTTTTACATGACTGGTCCTTGTGGCAAGGTATTTTTTCTATTTCCCTCTTCTAGTCTTATGCCTCTAGCCTACACCCGTCTAGTATTTTACAATTGGCATAGGAGGGAGCCTGGTGCTCTTTTACAAGAGTTTTCTGAGTTTTTTGAGGCACCCTTCATTTAAAATTGCGCTTTTTGCCTTGGCTTGGTTTTGGAGGTTGCCTGCATGTCTTTGCTCTTTTTCCATGTTTTTTCTGCTTTTTTCTTCCTTTTTCCGCCATCTCGACCTAGGGCCATCTCGATTTGGGGTTAACATTGCAAAATAAAAAATCATCTCTCCGAAGATTCTTAGACACTTTCCACTTATATTGTGCATCCATCATATGTTTTGAACGTTAGACATGGCGAACATGGCATGTGGAAAATAAGTCCATAGATGAAATCCAACAAATACTAGAAGGCTTGCGAGCATGGAGTCACATTGATTCCATATTTCTAGGCTTTGCACGAGAGCTAAGGAATATTTGGCTCAGAGTCTTGCTATGGATGGCATGAATCCATTAGTTCTCTACTCAACTTCTTATAGAGTGTGGCCAATAGTCCTTGTAAACTACAACATTCCACTATGACTTTCTATGAAGAGAGGACACCTAATCCCTATCTTGGTCATTCTTGGTGGTTATAAAGTCAAATACATGGATGTCTGTCTCCATCCATTAGTTGATGAGATCAAGATTTTATGGGAGGAGGGGATTTCTGTGGAGGACACGAGCAAGCATGTTGGTAGACGACCATTAATATACAAGCCATTCTTATGTGGACCATACATGACTTTCTAGGGTTCATGGAGTGTTCATGCAAATGAGCTTCTGTTCTCATTGCCGATATCTAACATGGCTCATTTATGTTTCAATTGATTAGATAGGGATATTATGATAGGTTTGGTTACCTCAGGTTACCATGCATGTCCATTGTGTGGACTATAATTAGACTTTCGAAGGTTATAGACCGTGAAGAAGATAATGTATTAGGGGCATGCCACATTCTTGTCAGAGGGCCATGATTTGAGGACATGTTTTCTTAGACAACCTTCAACACGAATGAATGCTCAAAGTCAGTAAAAGTGCAAGATGGTCCATGAGGAGTCACTTTGAGCCAGAATGCAAGTGTTCTTAGTTTTCTATGAGTTGTCATATTGGACAAATTTATGGATCAACCATTAGTTGGATCCCATACAAAATTTCAAGAATGTTGGTAGCTTATTGTGGGACCCTATAACAAGAAAGAGAAACATTGTAGGGGCATGAATGGATTTGAAGGAGGTAGGCAAGATGGAGGCACTTTGGCCACATTCGACAAGCTTTGATGGTCATATGCAACTACCTCATGCTCCTTGGGTCTTGTCCACTAAAGAGGAGTACATAGTGAAGCAAATTATTAGGTCTATTTACTCATCGATGGGTATGATGTGTTCTCTCAGGTTTGTTTTTTCTAAAGATAACCAACTCTAACAGGATTAAAATCCCATGATTAGCACAAGATATGCTAGGTTTATCCTTGCCTTGATAGTAAGTACAATCAATATTTCACTACTTTGTGTCGATTCAAAGTTTCTAATGCTTTAAATTTTTGGCAATTCATACTACCAATTACAATTGTAGGGTGTCTCACTCTAGAGATATGCCAGCAATTTATAAGTTGTTGAATTTAGTGCAATGGATCCCATCAAAGGATATCAAGGCATCCTCCATTGAATTGGCAAGACAAGGAGTAGCAGAGATAGTCCCACTCTTTGAGAAGTACCTACCCATGAATATGCTCATGATACAAACTCACCTCCTAGTACATCTTATGGAAAAAGTGGAGATTGTAGGATCCATCCATACTCGATGAATGCTCTTCTTGGAGCACTTTATGAAAACCTTAAAGGGCTTTGTATGACAACAAGATCGTCTGGAGGAGGGCATCATGATGGAAGGTTGACTAGTATTAGAGGAATTGGTGCATATTTGGGAGTGGTTTCCAATGGTGGATTTAAATAACATGATGCTGTGTATGCTTAAGGATGTTGATAGACTAGTAGGGGATATGGTGGTCGAAAATGGGATAGAGAAGAGGATGGATGGTGCCATGAGGAGAAAGTGGATTGTTCTTGTATGTTGCACCATGCACCCATGGAGAAGTGGCTCAATAGGTACAAGCAGACCAGAATGGAATCTGAGGTAGCATGATCAAAATTTCAATATAGCACATGCCATTAGTTGGTTTGATATCCTAATGGCATAGAGGAGTTGTTGTAGTTCATGCCTACATGGTGGTTGCATGATGCCTTGATGGAAACTTCACATGAAGAATGGGAAGAAGTCTCTAGGGAGGAGTTGGAATTCTCGAGGGGATGCAATCCAAAGTTGATCACATGCTTTCTTTGTTGTTCTATTTAGATTTTGTATGCAACAACTAACCTAGCTATTTTGATGTACATTATAAAATCTACAATGCGGCATAATCACATAGGTGATATTTTTGAGTCGAGCACATTGACAAAATGCACTCCACAATGGTGTCATGGCAAAGTTTGAGAAATGGAATCAATGGTGGTCCACAGATCCAAATACTGTAGTAGATGAGATGGAGTATTTTATGTTGAGATGGCAAGCTTAACACATGCAGACATTGATGATAGACCACTTGGAGATGGATATGCATGTCTACATTCAGCATGTTGGTGGTCATTATGATCCTCACATAGTGACTGACTTATCACTTATTATATTTAGTTTCTTGCACCTACCTATAGGTGGCATAGTTATAGTACGAGTTAATTAGTATAGTCAATTATGCACTTTTTGACTTAGTAGGCCACTTTTTTTAATATTGTATCTTATCTATGCTTTGTGTACATTGTATTGTATATGGAAGAAGAAGAAAAAACCGACAGGAAAATGTTTTGGCCTCCATATCTCTTCTTGTGTTCTTGAGTGAGCTTCCTCTTATGTGTATGGCGTGTGTTTGACACAACTGCTCAAGAAAGTTTTCCCACCACGGGATTCTTAACATGGTATTAGGGGGGTGGTGCCATTGAGAGAGGTTGGTTTTAAAGGCTAAAGTGAAGGAGAAGAAGCAAGGATTCTAGCAAGCAAGCAATAGGCAAGAAGTTCTCTATTCTTCCATTTTTTCTCTTGGTGGATAGTGGTTGTTTGGAGGCACTAAAAGTTGGATAGAGTGTAAATCTCAGATCGATGTGAGATTTGGTGTGCGAGTAGAGAAATATATACATTCTCTCTAGATAATCCCTTTAGGGATGTCACACTACTTTTTTGGGCATCTGAGACGACTGTCTCGGGCCCTGTTTTAGAGATGCAAGGTTACAGATAAAAGTTTCTAGGTATACTGCGATTTTGATTGTATTGACTGAAAGTTTTTGCGTGCACATGTTGTAGATTTTGAATCTATAATTTTGAGGTGTTTTCCAAGAAGCAAACATAAGTTTTGTATGCAAAGGTTGCAGATTACATGTACTGTTGAGCAATCAATGAAAAAGATTGCTTGATGTATTGCTATGCACTTGTTGTGAAAGGTTACAAAAGACTTGCTTGCTGTTTTATATCATTTTTGTGATAATGGCAGAGAATAGTGAAAATCCCATAATTGAGAAGCTGGACAAGAATAATCACCCTTCATGGAAGTTTTGTGTGATGAACTTACTCATTGGAAAAGGCCTTTATGAGTTCATTTTAGGTTTTAAAAAAAGGAGCCAGAGCTGAGTATCCCTACAACTGTAGATGAATTAAAGGTGTGGAAAGAGTGGAATGAAAAAGTAAAAAATGTGATGTATTGGCTATCTATAGTCATTGATAATCCTATGTTGGGACATATCAAGCAGTAAATACAAAGGCACATAAGATTAATCTCAAGTAAGAGTTGAATACCTTGAAGAAAGGAAAATTTTTTGTCAATGAGAATGTTTTGAAGGTGAAGAGCATTGCAAATTTTTTAGTAGCGATTGATGTAATACCTGATAATGATGATTTGGTTTCATCTGCTTTAGGTGGTCTTAATAATAAGAAGGCTTGGATATCATTTGTCACTATATGTATGAGAGCCATTTCTATATTTTGATGAGTTGGTCTCTCTCACAATTGCCCAAGAGATTAATATGTAGGGTGACTCATGTTGAGATATTGGCAATCACACCTAGCTTAGCCTCTTTGTATGGAGCAGTGCGGGCTCAAGTTATAGAATCCCATATGCAGAGTGGTGGAAAGTGCAGCCTAGTCTATTCCTATAAAGCATTGTACTTGCTCCCATTTTGAATACAATGTCATAGTACTTTTGTACTTTTGACAAAGTGTCTATGTCATTCTCAACACGCAAGATTGTGTTTATGAGTCCGAGCTTCCATCTTGGAGCCTAATTCACTTGTGTGACATTTGGTCTTGATGTCTATTACCTCATGAGCTCACTTTTCCTCTTTCAACATCCATAGCCATGCTCTAGATCTGACATTTTCACATGGTATCAAAGCCTAGTCGGGCATGGCCTAAGCTCAACTCAACTGTTCTCTTTACTCTCTCAATCTCTCTCAACTTTAGTTCAACTCAGTGGCTCATGACTTCATCTTCAACTTCCACCTTGTGGAAGCCATAGCCAACGTGTACCTACCCACTTGGAGCTTGCATACCTCACTCTACAGGAAATATTTCTCAGTTCTTTTCTCAGGGGATTTATTCCTCTACTCAAGGCATTGATTCTTGGCACCTCAAAGTATAACATTGGTCACTGTATGCCCTAGCATTGCTGAAAATCGTGCTCGTTTCTTGTCTGCTTGCCCTACACCTGGTCGTACTAATGATTCTCCTCCTCTGTGCTGCAGCGTTGAGAAAAATCATAGGGTAATGAAAGACCATCACTTAAGGCACTCCTATATCAAATCTTGTCCAAAATGGCTCACTGTGTGAGCCACACAGAGAGAAAAACCAGGCCCATATCCTACAAACCCTAATTTGCCATAGCCATTTCAACTTCAAGCTTCTCTTCTACTTCATTTTCTCTCTCCTAGTACTCAAACCAAACCTCTTCCACTTTGATCCACTGAGAATTGAAGTTTCCAGCAAGCATTTCCCATCAAATCAGCAAGGAGGGGAGAAATCCAAGCATCAAATTCTCAACATCAAGTGCTTGAAAGCATAGTATCTATTGATACTTATCTGTTGAAATACACAGATCTAGAGTATGGCTATGATGGATGGAACACAAAGAGAATGCTCATGATGACATAGACAAGACTTGACCTGTTACACAAGTGAATTAGGTTCCAAGATTGAGACTTGGACTCATGAACACAATCTTGTGTATAAGACTGACAATGACCAATATACTAATTGAAATGGGAAAGCATCATGATATTGCATTCATCATATATATATATATATAAAAGTGGTAGTCAAGTACAATGCTTTATATTGTTTGGATAGGTAGTAGTTTTCCTTTCTGTGCAATCTGCATGCATGTCCTAAGCCCAGAACTACCTCATACAAAGAGGCCACATTCGGTGTGATTGCAAATATCTCAACACCCCTCCTCAATCACATCCAGAAAGTACAAAGTGTGTAAAGGCTTTAGTGAGAGCAACACTTGCAAAGTGTGGGCACACCATAAATATGGCAAAACACTAGAGGCTATCATAGAAAAGGCTAAGTGTGGGTGCCACAAACATGGAGGACATCCAAAGGCTATAACAGGGGCCTCACAAAGTGCAAAGAGGTTGTAGTACAAGGTTACATGAGGAGTCTATAAGCGTATGAAAGAATAATTAATGGAAAGTATGTAAAATACAAAGTTCTAGTGAAAAGTGGAGAAAAGGACCGACATGCCCTTGTGGTTTTCTTCATCAGATATGTCATGGTAAGCATAGCAAATATTCTTTTTTTTAAAAGTCATTTTCTTTACTGTAGTTCACTTTGTCTTCATGGTCTTCTTTTTTATGGTCGTTTTGGTCTTTTTCTTCATTGAATTTTTCTTCTTCTTTATGGTTGATGGGACCTAAAATGGGCTGGAACTGGCTATGGCACTAGCCGTACCTCATGCACACAAAAGACACCCCCACCACATAGCCTCGCGGGCCAGGAGCATCTGAGAATCGCTCTACACTAAATGCTAACGTCGATTCTACATTTGTACTAGGTCATAGTCCAATGTTTACCATCCCTTCTCCTCAAAGGGAGATCCCATAACATATAGGCATCGTTTCTCATAGAAAAAACATAAGAAACCACCTCTCGACTGATTGGCGCGGCTCCACTACGACTCTCGTACACCTCGGGGATTGTCCCCAAGATGTGTCGCTACACACGAGACAAGATCCACTCTTTCATTTTGAACATATTCCAAGAGATACCATGTGTCCTTACCAAATAATTTCCCAAGAAAATGATCAACTAGCCTACAGCTTAGGTCATCTTCCCACTCAAGCATAGGTCATCATAATGAAAAACAGGTGCTATGCATCTAGTTCTTCATATTCCGATACCATGGCTGATATGCACATGAAAAAATGGATGATCCTAATGTGCTCAAACATAAATTTCGATAAAAAACGTGTAGTGCACAACCATGCTTTCCAATGCTCATTCACTAACTCATTGCGGCCATGTAAGGATAGCATCAAGACAATGCTCATGCTACTATCCTCTTAATTAAAATACAATGAATCCTATATCATGATATGTATAAGCAAAATCAGCAATAAACAACCCCCAAATCGCATCATTCAATCATGAACTTTGACAAAGAGATAGGGAAAAATGAGGCTAAACCTCATGCTCCACCACTACCATACATTCACAAACACTCATTGTATTTTTTTAAATTTTTATGAAGCGTACTCCTACTTTTTCCCTATTTTCCCTTATTTTTTAGCATTTATTTGTCAATAATCACTATTATTTTCTGATTTTTTAATACCAACCATTCCAGCATACTGAAATTCAATTTTATTCTTGCTACAAATAGGGTAAACCCATACCTTCGGAGTAGCATCATTGAAAAATGTGACAAAGTATTTCTTTCCTTCTAGAGATAACCTTGGCATCTGACATCATCGAAATGTACTAACTCTAGAGGAAAAGATTTCAGTGAAAGAGACTTTTTATGAGATGTCTATGCATGCTTACCATAAACAAAATGATCACAGTGCTCAAAATCAGCATAATGAAGACAAGGAAAGTAACCCAAACAAGAAAGTACTTTCATTCCTGTTTGACTTATACATCCCAACCGGCCATGCCACAAGGAAACAATTGACTGCTCGGTCATGATCACAGTGCTCAAAATAAGCATAATGAAGACAAGGAAAGTAACCCAAACAAGAAAGCACTTTCATTCCTATTTGACTCATATATCCCAACCGGCCATGCCACAAGGAAACAGTAGATTGCTCGGTCATGAAAACAACATGGTACATGGAGAGGATACAAAGTATCGCTCTTTGAGCCTCTAGCAATAACCCTAGATCCCTTAGAGATCTTCCATTTCCCATCGCCAAAGGTGGTATGAAATCCATCATCATCTAGCTGTCTAGTACTAATCAAGCTCTTCTTGAGCTGAGGTACATGCCTTACATTTTGAAGAGTGAAGATAGATACATGGTGAAACTATAGTTGCACACTGCCAATGCCTGCAATGTCACATACATAATTGTCCCCAAGGTGGATAACACCATGTCAACCTCCTGTATAGTCTGTAAACTACTTGACACAGTGAGGAGTGACATGAAAAGAGACACCTGAATTCAAAATTTAAGTGCGCATGTCATCATCCGTATTGGCTATCAAAGCATGTGCACTGAAACATGAAGAGACAAAGAGTACACCATTCCCACTGTTTCTCTCATGGCTAACTACATTCACCTCTTCGATCTTTACACTGCTCTTCTTAGTAGGATGACTCTCTTTCTTCTCTTCCTTGTTGTCATCCATCTTCTTGCCCTTCCCTTTCTCTTGCTTCCATTTATAGCAGTCACGTTTGAAGTGACCCTTCTTGCCACAGTGATGGCATTCAACATCCTTATTATGTGATTTGCTACATCCCTTGCTATCAGATTTGCCTTTCTGTTGTGATCTACCTCTAGTATGCAAAGCATTGGAAAACTTACTAGATGTATTGTTCTTACCGATTCCTTTTTTCCATGAGTAGAGCACTCTCTACATCAACATACAAAAGCATAGCATTAGAATCGCTCATAGCAATCATGAGAGTATCCTAGCTCTCTGGCAGAGTGCAAAGCAAGAATGTAGTTTTGAACTCATCGTCAATATTGAACTTCAAAGTGGTAAGCTGGTTGAAAATGGAGTTAAACTCACTAAGGTGAGTAGACATTGCAGTACCCTCTTTTATATGCAAATCCATGAGTTTCTTCAACTAGTAGACTTTGCTTGCAGCACTCTTCTGGGCATACAATTCTTCCAGTCACTTCCAAATGTCATAACCAGAATCCAACCCTTCAATGTTAAAAAGCAAGGCATAAGAGATCAATAGCTCAATGGTCGAGTGTGCAAGCTCATTCAACTCATCCCAATCGTCCTTCTCTACATCAGCTGGTTTTGTTCCCTTTACTTTAATCGGCTTTGCTTGCTTTTTTTGCAACAAGATATTATTGTACTACTTTTGCCATACTACAAAGTTGTGTGCTCCTTCAAGATTCTTGATATGCATAAGATGGTTTTCACTATTGCTAGCCATGATTCACAGCCGAATAATCGTATGATAGTAAATGACAGCTAATGCCAAGTAATGGAAGCTCCAAAATCCACTCAGTAGTATGTTAGGAATATCCCCAAGTATGTAGCAGCAAGAACATACATTAGTTCATTGCCCAAAATGCCTCAAAAGCATTCAATGATAGTAAACATACCAATTTCTTGACAAAAATAGAGTGCAGTCTTGAAATTCCTGACAATACAAGTGGCTGTCCTACAATTCAGGAGTGTAGTCCTAAAATTTCTGACAATATAGGTGGTTGTCCTACAATTCAGGAGTGTGGTCCTGACATTCAAGAAAAATCTATCTTGAAAATTTAGAACTGAAATAACCTCTCACACTGATTGAGATTGAGCTCTAAAGATCATGCAGAGCTGCTCAAAATATCACCATAATATCAAAGTTCCTGACAGTGAGGCATGCTGTCCTGAATATGCAGGAAACTATCTTGAATGTACATTAGTAGGCTTGTAGGTAAAGCTGATCCAAAAATGAGCTTTAATCACTGCTCAAATGCATTTTGGAATAAAATTCAAGCATGTAACATCAATCATAAGCATGAATACATGGTTTAGAATGCTTGAAACCAAGTCTTGAAGCAATACATAATGCATATGTAGTGAAAATGTCATTTAGCCTTGTTATTCCAGCAACCAAATATGTCTACAAAATGAATCAAATCCTGGCCAAGATTAGCTCAAAATGGCATTCTATCATATTGTCAGTGACACCACAACAAGCTTAGGTTTAGACTTAGATCAGGCTGAGGACTCTAACCTTGAAATAGCTCAACCATCCTAGTCTAGGAGTGCTAGAGTTAAACTTCCAATCCATCTAAGAAAAAAACACTTGAAAAAAGATGCATGCTACATGGGGACTCTTGTAGTCAGAAAATGTCACAAGATTTACTACCTCGATTCAGCAAGTTTAAGAAAAGTGAGAGTCATTATCTTGCTTGGAGCTAAGTGAGAGTCATTATCTTGCTTGGAGCTAAGTGAGAAGGTGCACTCAATGTACTTATTGAGGGATAACATCCAAAATTAAATAAGTAAACATTGTGGAGGCTAGGAAACCTCCCAAACACATGTACATTGTTGAAGACCTTAGTAAGGAGAAGGAGACATATCTTGTGAAACTGCTCATGGAGTACAAATACATATTGCATGAAGCTATTTGGATTTGAAAGGAGTTCCACCACAAGTCTTGACTCACACAATCCCACTCAAGCCAGATGCTATGCCTATGAAACAATGGCCTTATCCAATGAATCCATGCTATGCACATCATGTGAAATAGAAAATTGAGAAAGTTCAGAAGGATGGATTTGTTTAGAAAATTGAACATATAAACGAGATAACCCCAATTGTTGTAGTACTCAAGAAAAATGGTAATATCAAAGTATGCATAACTACAAAAAGCTAAATACAACTACCATGAGAGATCACTACCCCTTGCCTTACATTGACAATATGATAGAATGAGTAGTAGGGAAGGAGGCATATAGCTTCCTAGATGGATTTTTGGGATACAATCAAGTCTAACTCCACCCAAACAACCGACCTAAAATAGCTTTTGCAACAAAATGGAGAGTCTTTGCCTATATAGTCATGCCATTTAGACTGACTAATGCCCTTAAGATGTTTCAAAGACTCATGTGTAACATTTTCAAAGACATGTTGAGGAAATGGCTTGAGGTGTTTGTTGATGATTCATGCATCCACTCTAGTTGTGAGAATTATCTCGAAAAACTTTGACTTGTCTTTGAAAGGTATCAACATATAACCTATCCTTGAACTCTCTCAAGTGTTAATTTTGGGTAAAGCACGACATCATCCTGGGCCATGCCATACCCTAAAATGGCATTGCAATAGAGATAGCTAAGATTATGGTTATCATCAACTTACCACCTCCATATAGCACTAAGGGAGTGTAGTACTTCATTGGGCACATTGCGTACTATTACCGCTTTGTGTGTAATTATGTAGCTGTCTTTTGACCTTTGTATAAGCTACTAGTTATCTAGGAGTGGATTGAGGAGTGTTAGGCTTCCTTTGAAGCAGTACAAAAGGCTCTTAGGATAGTTCCTATCCAATGAGCCCCAAAGTGGTCGTTTACTTTTCATATACATATAGATCCCTCCAAAGTTGCAATTGGGCCAATACTATGCTAGCTTGATAAACACAACATAGACTTTTCTACAAACTTCACTAGTTGACAGCTCACTGAAGACAAAATGAATTATTCCATCAATGAATGGTAAAGCTTAACTATGTTATACGTCATTAAGAAGTTTTTCCATTATTTATTAGCTACATCCTTGATCTTTTTGTGGACCATCAAGCTTTGTTATATCTCATAAACAAGCCATGTGCTACTAGAAGCATTGCTAGATGGCTTCTTGTGTTGTTAGAATTTTATTTTTCCATTATCATATGAAAAGGAAATCAATATTTCATAGCTGATCACCTTTCATGAGTAAAGAGTAGTGAAAAGGCCACAAGAGTTGATGACCAACTCCCTGATGCTCATCTCTTTCACATTAACTAGGAAGCTCATCTCTTCATGGTTGACCTCTTGCTCCATTGGGTTGGTGACATAGTAAATATGCTTAAATATAGCCCTCAAGAATGTCTTAACTAAAAAGATGCACCTCACCCACCCTTAAATCAAAACTCAACCATATCAATTGATCATTGGTCAATTGCATCGCTTAGGACACAATGGTCTCTTGAGAAGATATATTTGTGTGTATGAAATGGAAGCTGCATTGTAAGAGGCACATGTGGTATTGCTCAATGACACTTTGATACAAGTGCCATGACCATGAAGGTGCTTCAAGCTCAAATATGGTGGCTTATGCTATTCAAGGATGCCAGCAGCTTTGTTCAACATTGTGACGAGTGCCAACACACCAAATTACCCACTTGCAAGGACAAAATGGAGCTCACACTAGTCATTTCCCACCAACCTTATGATTTGGGGGACTTTATTTTATGCAACCTTGCATCATGCTTAGTTATATATCTATCATCTTATGACATTCTCTGAGATTGGGAGATGATCATATTTGTGATATTGTTGGCATTGGGGATGTCCAATTTGCAATTTGCGATTGGTATTTCATTTATGTTGCATGATATATGCCAATTGTCGACTTTGATTAAAAGCCTTATCTCTAAGAATAGTTAGATAATGCTAGATATCATGTTTCTTTTGGTGATTGTGCATGGAAAATCACTCGTGATAATCTCATTTTAGCTAGAACTACCAAGATTAGCAGTTTCTATCCCTTGTATCTCACACTCTTGATCATATTTGGTTGGTACTAACATTCCATATTATCTTGTTAGCATTGTCATCTTTGATATATGTCCCTCAAAGAAATGAAAGTCTTGATTTGTTTATAGTATCTGTCGCCTTGGACTTGTCATGTTTTGATTCATGTGATCATTGTTTATATGGTAGGCAAACTCATAATATACATAAAAAGTCTAGCACTATACACATGAATGAGGTTTTGGCCTTATTCAATTGAATGCTTGTGGTTCCACGCCTTGTCAGGATACTAAGTATTTTGTTATATCCATTGAGCATTATTTGCATAAGGTCTGGGTCTATTTCATAAAGTAGAAACAAAAAGTTTTACCTATTTTCAACACTTTTTGCTATGGTTGAGAACTAGTCTAGGCATAGGCTAAAATGCCTAAGATTTGATAATGAGGGAAAAATGTCTCATGTGATTTTGAGAATTTTTGTGATGAGAAGGAAATTAAGAATCAGTTGACCACCCCTTACACTCCACCCAAGAATGATGTTGCAAAGTGTATGAATCAAACTATTCAAGAAAGAGTCAATAGTATGCTTAGTCAAGCAAGCTTACCAAATACATTCTGGGCTGAAGTAGTCACTATTGTAGTTCACTTGATTAATAGATCCCTATGCACTACTCCTCATGTTAGAGTTATAAAGAGATATGGTTTTCTCCCTCATATTCTCATTTGAGAGCCTTTGGATGTGAGACATTCTGCCATACAATGCAACAAGTTCAATTTGAAGTTTGCCTAATGCATATTTCTTGGATATGGTGATATAGATAATTGCCTCTAGGATCCACAATCATGATGTTGTCTTTCATGAGGGTAAGATGCATAAGCAACCAAAGACAATAATTGAGGTGCGTAGGGTAATCTTTAAGGAGGAGTATCCTATTTATCATACAACTAGCCCAAGTTAGACAACTTGCAGTTGCTAATGATATAGTGGCCCACGATCCACCTATTATGCAAGATCATGATGTTGATCTAAGAGGATATGATGTATAGGACCCATCATCTAGTTTTGAGATGCTTTACTAGAGCTTTTCATCCTCCTAATCATTATGATTTCTTTATGCATTATGTCATGGTGATAGATTTTGGTGAGTCTCTAACTTATAAGAAGGCTATGCACATATATAATACTCACTCTTGGGAGAGGGTCATGTAGTCTAAGTTTGATTTACTACAAAAAAGTCATATATGGGATTTGGTTTGATTGGCTAGTGGAAAGCACAGATTGCTATGAAAGTGGGTATACAAGTTGAAGAGTACCCTTGGTTGCCCTAAGCTAGCTTGTAGGACTTGTTTGATTGCTAAGGAATTTAAATAGGAAAATAAAGTTGATTTTGATGAGATATTCTCCCTTGTGGTCAAAATGACTACCTTTTGCTTGGTTTTGGGCCTTGGTTGCTTAGTTGGATTTGGACTTATATTAGATGGATGTGAAAACGACTTTCTTAGAGGGAGATCTATATGAGGAGATATACATATATAGTAACCTAAGGGTTTTGTGGAAAAGAGTAAGGAATACCTAGTATGCAAGTTGATGAAAGTCTTTATGGACTTCAGCAAGTACCTAGGGAAAGTTATTGCAAGTTTGATGCTTTCATGCATTTGCATTCATACACCCACAATGATATTGATCTGTATCTTTATAGGAAGAAGGTCCATGATGATAGCCTTATCATTTTGGTACTATATGTTAATGACATGTTGATTGCTGGGAGTGCTCACGATGAGCTTGATGCTATGACAACTTATCTCAATAAGAGCTTTGAGATAAATGACTTTTGTTGTGGATAGTTGCATGTATGCCATGATAGTCACTAGACTTGACATAGCATTTTTAGTGGGAATTGTGGCTCATTATATGGTGACAGTTGGTCGTCAGTGACATTGGGATATCATGAAGGGTATCATGTGATACTTTACTGCGGGCTAGGATCGGGGGGGGGGGGGGGGGGGGGGGAGAGCCGTGGGGAGGATGTGGGGGATGTGGGCCCTTGTGTGAGGTGGCCTGTGACACCTCCGTGGGAGGTGACTGTGGAGGCCTGTGGTCCTGCTAGGTGGGACGAGGAGGGGGGAAACCGTGTGGGGCTCTGCCGGGGGGGTGACATTTGCCCTCCCGCTCCCTGCTGCCGTGGCTGTGTCTGAGGGGTTGACTGTGGCCCCCCCTGCCGTCTCCCTCTTTGTTGTCTCTAGACCCATGTAAAGCCGTCCGCATCCACCTGTGGGCTTGTCGGCAGAGCTGCCTTGGCTCCGAAGCACGTGCAATATGCTGCCCGATGCCCAAAGTCATGGCAATGCAGGCACTGCCCTGGCTGCCCAGTCACAATAACCTGCTGCTACCTGAAAGAGTGTCCACTTGCCTCAATCTCACATAATTCTTCTCACTGTATCCAAGTGAGGTTATCTAGGCTTATGCATGAATTGAATGATAAGTCCAACTGAGTAACTAAGATCAGGCCTAGTAATGGTAAGGTAGATGAGACTTCCTACCATCTACCTCTTTGTAGTAATATTTAAAATTTCAACTAGAGTTAACATCTAACTTAGTATTCTAATCCAATGGAGTATCCAAAGGTTTCCAGTCTGTCATACCATATTTCTTTAGCATCTCAAGTGCATACTATCTTTGCATTAGCCAAATTCCATGAGCTGAGTTCACAACCTCAATACCTAGAAAGATTTTCAATTCTCCCAAATCCTTCATATCAAATTCAGTTTTGAACATGGCCATAACATCTTGGGTTTTAGTGGTATCATCCCTTGTAATAATTAGGTCATCTACGCAGATGATGAGTACCACAAGACCTGCATCTGTTTTCTTATTAAAGAGACTATGGTTAGCCTTTTCAACTAGAAATCCAAGGCTCTACAAGTAAGTATTAATGCATGCATGCCAGAATCTTGGACCTTATTTCAGTCCATAAAGTGTTTTTTTAAGACATAAAGCGAATATACTGAGGGTGCACATACCCTTCTCATTGATCCATAAACATCTACTCTGCAAAATATCCATTTCAAAATGTATTCTTAACATCCATTTATTGTAATTTCCAGCCCTTTGCTATAACTAATGTAATAATTGTCTTAATGGTTGCCATTTTGGCAATGAGGCTAAATGTCTCTTCATAATCTAGGCCATATTGTTGTGCATATCCTTTTTCCACTAACCTAGCATTATACCTTTGCCATTAGACTTGCACTTAACCTTGTAGATCCATTTATAGCCCATTGACTTCTTACCATCAAGAAATGCTACCAATTTTCAAGTCTGATTTTTAGCCAATGCATTCATCTCCTTGTCCATTTCCTTACACCAATTTTCGTCCATGATAGCTTCATTAAATGTAGCAGGCTCTCTATGTTCCATGACTTTTTTCATATATGCATAATGCTTTGCTGAAAATCCACCATATATATTCCTATCAATAGGGTATCTCACCCTTTGTGACCTTCTCAATTGAGGTGCACTGCTTGATTTTCCTCTTTCATGAGGTGGTATATATCTATTTTGGCTAACTCCAAGAGTATAAATAGATGAAATTCCTAGTTCACTATCCAAGCTATCAATTGAATTATGTCCAAAATTCAACATCCTAGGAGCATCATCAAGGACTTTCTCTTTGCCTTTGCCTTTCTACTTCATTTCTCCCACTCATTAACATACCATTGTTAGTGGATGGTGATGAATGACTACGTAAACTATCAGTCCAAGGAGAAACACTCGGAGATACGTCACATATAGGTCTAGATATAGTAGTACTATATTGCAACATAGTAGTATATACATGATCTGAAGATTGATAATTGGGAACAATAGTGCTTGAACCATACAACAAAGCCAACTCATAAAAAATGACATATTTCCTCATCACAGTTTTCTATGTAGATGGATCAAAGCATTTATAAGCTCTCCACTCCTGAGCATAGCCAATAAACACACACTTCTGTGCCTTAGGATCCAATTTTTTACTCTTCTAATTTGAAATGTGTACATATGCAATGCAGCCAAAGACTTTGAAAGGGCTAATGTCTTGTTTATAACCATACAATTTTTTATAAGGTTTCATGTCATGAATCTCTGCTATAGGAGTACAATTTAGAACATACATAGTTGTCATTATATCTTCACCTAATAACACAGTGGCGTGGTATTATCATTTAACATCACTCTAGTAGCCTCCATAAGAAACCATTTCCTTTCTACTACTCCATTATATTGTGGAGTGTAATTGCAAGTAAACTACATGTGAATGCCATTCTTTGCTAAGAACCTATCAAACTCATCAGAGAAATACTCACCTCCACTATTAGATCTCAAACAAGAGATAGAGGAGTCAATTTATTTCTCAACCTAATGCTTAAAATCTTTAAAAATAGAAAGTATTTCATCCTTCTACTTCAAGATACACACTCATGTACACCTAGTAAAATCATCAATGAATGTGACATAATATTGGGATCCACTAAGAGAAGCATTATCGACCTTCCCAAACATTTGAATGAACCAAATGAAATGGTCTAGAGTTTTTCTAAACATGCTTCATGAAGGGAAACCGAGATTGCTTGCCAAATATACATGCATCACAAACATTATCTAAATCGGAGTAGGCAAACTTTGGCAAGTCTATAGCTAGCTACTTCTTTTGCATAGTATGCAACCTCTGGACATTGGCATGTCCAATGTGCTTATGCTAGATCTCAACATCTCTAACTATATCTTGTCCATGTGCAAACATAGCTAATTTTAGCTATGGAATACTAGCATCCAAGGTGAATATACAACCATGTCTTTGGCTCTAGCTATCAGCTTACAACCATTTCTAAACTCCTCAATAAAACAACCATGTTTATTAAACCGAACTTGCAATTTTTTCTCTACCATTAATGCAACTACTAGGAAATTCTTAGTAATGGAAGGAACACAATCCTAGTGCTTTATTGAGAATCAAGCTCTACTAACTCTTCAATACAAATGTAGTCTAGTTGTGTAGTATGTGTGATACAATGAGTGAGTCAGTGACTCAACCATAGTTAGTTAGCAAGACTAAGTGTGTGACAGATAATAATGAAGATGGAGATAGAAGACAATGAGAGAGCACACTACTCTCTGCTCTAGCTCCAACTCTTTGTCTCATTTTCTCTCTTGACTTTTGACATGGTATCAAAGCGAGTGTTTGGTATTGGGTCCACAGTTAGAGTTTCTGAACCCAACTAGTTTTTCATTTACGGCAACACATACATGCAATCATTAAAGAGGATATTTGGTGGTAGAAGGCCTATGAGGTGGCTTCAAAATCCTTGTGGTCGCAAGTTGAATCACCCTTGGTGTAGGGAGAGCAGGCCATATGAACAAGCACAAGTGCACAACATGCATCGATGACAAATTTGTGCAATGTTGGGCTCAGAGCAGGGCAATGTTGATGTTTAAAGTGATACACAGCAGCTTTAGTAAGGAAACACTTCTCCAGAAGGAAGCTCAATGAGGTTTTTCCTATAGAGAGAGATATGATAACTCCAAGTAGGCAAGGTCTTGCAAGCTATGGCTGCCATGAAGGTAGGGAGTGTAGATGAAGTTGGAAATGAAGTTAGCAACTTGGACTGAGCTAGACAGAGATTAAGAGAAGATGAGGAGGTAAGCCATGCTCAACCTGGCTTTGATACCATGTTGAGAAGCATGGATCTAGAGCAGGGCTATGGTGGATGGAAGAGAAAGAGAAGACTCATGATAATATTAACTTAGAGACAATGACTATCACACAAGTGAATTAGGTTCTAAGATGGAAGCTTGGACTCATAAACACAATCTTGTGTGCGTAAAAAATGTCACTAACTCAAAGGATAAATAGTACAATGACATTTCATTCAAAATGATGGGAAAGTACAATGCTTTATAGTATTTTGGTTAGGTAGCACTTTTCACCACTGTGCATATGGGATTCAGACCCTTCTCCTAGATTGCTTGCATTTCCCTTGGCCCAACTGTTCTATACAAAGAGGCTACACTTGGTGTGATTGTCTAATTCTCAACAATGTGGAAAGGAATTGTTACTCCCTAAGAGAACATATAAGAAGAATCACATAAATTGATTTGATATTTATATTACATCCTAGAATAGTAAGAGATCAAATAATTTTGGGCCATAAAAATACTTGAAGCATAAGGGTTCACATGATTCTCAGCATCAAAGGCTAAAGGAAAAAACATGTACTTACATAATTGTTTTTACAAAGAATTTACCCCACTTGTTGAATTCAAACACATAAATGAGCAACGTTATTGAGGGAAAAAGCCTCTCATGTAAACATGCACATTTGAGAAAAGCATATGCAATAAAAGGATAAAGGTTGCCATCTTGGTTTTTAGCATTGAATGTAAGTTCTTAATGGAAAAAAGATAAACAAGCATTATCTTTCTTGCTCATTAAGTTTATCCTTGTAACGTGCCTGCCCCTCAAATTGCGGGACACGTCTTAGCAGCCCATCGAGAGATCAATCTAGAAGATGCCGCTCGGCACTCCCAAGGAATGACACGGGGTTTGCCAACTAGGGTCTCTCTAGTCTGCCTCGCAACGAAACTTATCCGGCCATTCCCACTTAGGATCAACTTGAAGTCATGGTTCCTTTCCATTCAGCAAGGTCTCTAGGAAGTAACTAGCATCGAGCTCTAGATAAACCACTTTGCATAGGAACAACAGAGTCGAAGCAGATTCATGCTGCACTTGGTTCATGGAGAATGGGAAACAATAGTCCCATTCCTTTCCCTATAAATCGGGATTCTAAATCTACTGATACTAGGCCTTCATAGTCTCGATATCTCAAACAAGATTATGCAAGCAAATGTTCTTGGTAAGTTAACTTATTTTGACTTGCTCTTTCCCTTGGGTTTTACCTTATGGTATCTTAACCCTAACCCAAAGCATTAACTGGTCAACCAAGGCAACGGACATGCCTTATTCGCAACCCAACCAAGGGTCTTTTGTTCTTCCAATTCTAACCAAGTTCAGTTAACACAGTTGGCAATGCAAGATTCTTCATCTAGGCCTTCAGGATACACTCTAGATGCATGCGTCCCTTCCATCTCCCTTAGTGTGGTACTATGTAGAGTTTTCCAATCATCCTTACCCATCTTGCACATGGTGCGTTTAGTATATTTGTACATCCTAAATGACCTTTAACTCTCTTCATACCTAGCAACGAATACTTATTCCTAATGCACCAGATCACATGTGACTTGCATATATGAAAGTCTAGGTCTCTATCCAATGGTGGAAATGCATCTTACGATCGGAAACTAACATTTCATGCGTTTCTTTTAATCATGATTGCAAAGCATGAATTCTAAATGACTATTCATGCACTGAACTGGTTTAAAAGCTATTATTTTATGTGAAATAATGTGAAAACCTTATCATTTTATGTGTGTAAAAGCTATCATTTCATGGATATAAACTTATGCAAACTCCATACTCTATCATTTTATGTATGCAACCTAGCGCTTAGAGTAAACAAAAATTCCTAAGGCTTGATCTTGTTCCATGCATGTAGCAACCCTTTATTTCTTCCTTGAGAAAAAATAAATAATTATAAAGCTTAGGATATCTAAGGAACTTGGGCTTGATTCGTGATCGTAGGAGCATTTCTTGCATTGGTCGCTCCGCTCACCTCTCCTGCATTACCGGTACCAATAGTAGCTTTGGCACCTATGCTTCCCACGACCTTTTTTTTGGGTGCCATTTCCACGCAGAGTTTGGGTGGTCCGGACCTTAACGGCCTTCAAGACGACAGGCTTGGGTAGGAAAGGTCGTGAGAAGGGGTCCTTCGCCAAGGGGGTGTCTTGAAAAAGATGGCTTCGGTCATGAGAAGGGGTCCTTCGCCGAGGGGGTGTCTTGAAAAAGATGGCTTCGTGAACGTGGCTCCTCAACACGGTCCTCGATACCTTCTCTACTCACTCCTCTCTTTCTCTCTCTCTCTCTCCTCTTCTTCTTCTTTTTCTCTTCTTTCCTCTCTCTCCTCTTCCTCTTCTACTTCTATCTCTCTTCTTCTCCTTCTTCTCTTCTTCTTCTCCTTCTCTTCTTTTTCTTTCTCTCTTCTTCTCCTTCCCTCTCTCTCTCTCTCTCCTCTTCTTCTCTCCCTCTCCTCTTCCTTTTCTACTTCTTTTACTCTTCTTCTCCTTCTTCTCTTCTTCTTCTCCCTCTCTCCTCTCTCTGTCCTTCTCCTCTTCTCTCCCTCCCCTCTTCCTCTTCTACTTCTTTTCTTCTCTTCTTCTACTTCTCTTCTTATTTTGTTTCTCTCTTCTTCTCCTCTTCTCTCCCTCTCCTCTTCCTCTTCTACTTCTTTTTTTTTCTTCTTCTCCTTCTTCTCTTCCTCTTCTCCTTCTCTCTTCTCTCTCTCCTTGTTAACCCCAACATGAAGAAGAAAAAGGAAATAAAAAAGACATAGGGTAAAGGCGGAAAAAAGGTAGCCTGCCGATTGAAGAAAGAATAGGAGAAAATGCCAAAAGCACAAGGGCAACCTTAAAAGTCCAAGGCAAATGCAAAAGGGAAAAGGCGAGGTAGCCCGATTGAAGAAAGAATAGGAGGAAAGTCCAAAAGTGCAAGGGAAACCTTAAAAGTCCAAGGCAAATGCAAAAGAGGAAAGGCGCATTTTAAAATAAAAAGGCGCACCCTGAAATCTTGTAAAAGAGCGCCGGCGGGCTCTCACCCGTGCAATTTGTAAATGTAGATGGGCGGTGGAAAGGAAGCTAGGAAGATAGAAGGACAATGGGAAAAAGGGCCTAGGCTACGGCCGGCCATGTAAAAAGGGGAAAAGGGAATGAGCGTCCAAAAGGGATTTAGGGTTTTGTATATAAAGTTGAAAAGTGAATGAGAAGCTCATTCTTGTGTGTGGCCAAAAGTAGCTCTCCTCTTCTTCTTCTTCTTCTTGTTCTTGCTTGCTTGAGCTTGTACTTGAGAGAGGGAGTGTGAGAGTGTGAGGGAGTGAGTATGTGAGGGTGAGGGACTGAGGAGGAGAAGCTCTCCGTCTTCTCCTCTCTTCTTCTCTTCTCTTCTCTTGCTCGCGGCAATGGAGGTTGGAGTGTGGAGCTTGAGGATGGAGCTTGCTTGAAGCTTGCACTTGGATCGTGGAGTTACCGGAGTGTGCAGGAGAGGAGGTAACTCGAACGGCACAGAGGTAAGCTCACTACACCCGTAGATATGGATGACACGTTGGTTATGTGAGAGGTAGCCATTAGTGCTTGGCTTGGAACACTTGAAACAATAAGTAGTCCGTGGGTCTTAGCGGTTGAGCGAAAGCTCCCACATTTTGGTTCCGTTTCCGGGACCAACGGATTCAAGCCTTGAGCGCTTGCACGCTGAATCGAGCATTGGAGTAGGGTTTTCCCCGAACCAGTGCTTGAGATAGGTAGGAAGTGAGGGGGTTGAAGATGGTATTTGATCTCCTTGGCAAGTAGATTTTTTGATTTTTTGAGATTTATGTTGTGAGATGGAGTAGTGTAGGTGATTACTTTGTGATTTGTGTGCATTTAGGATAGGAAAAAACAAAGAAAAAGAAGCAAACCGTAGGGGTTTCTGTTGCTGTATAACTAGATAAAATAGGGGAATAGGGGCACAGATCCTTGGAGTGCCGTTTGATTTGAGCATCATAGTGATTCCAGACATGTCTGACACTTCCTAGTAGTGTCTTGCACCTATCTGGAAGGCACTGGATGATTCGGTGTAGTAAACGTCAGCCTAGAGGCATCGCGTGCAACTCGCACACCGTTGGCCGTGTAGTCGGACTAGCTCGTACGAGTCCCAGAATTGGACCCATCCAGAATCGGACAAGTCCATAATCGGACGCTCGCGGACAACCGTCCGATCTGACCATCCTGTCCGATGGGACCACTCGGACCAACCCGTCCGATTTTGGAAATCAGACCACTCGGACGCTCGGACTCGGATACTTGGACTGTCGTCCGATCGGACCAACCCCGTCCCATCGAAGCAACCCATCCGACTCGAACATTCCGACACTCGGACCATCTAGAATCAACCATCCAGAATCAGACCGTCTAGAATTGGACTGTCCAGAATCGGACCACCCAGAATCGGACGAGTTCGAAATCGGACCAGCCAGAATCGGACCACCCTATCCGATTCGATTCCCAGGATTGGACCACTTTGAAAATCGGACCACTTTTTCGATCCGACTCCTAGAATCGGACGTGACCAAAATCGGACCACTAGGCCGAATGGACCAACCCAAAATCGGACGTCCGATTCTGATAATTGGACTCCTAAAAATCGGACATATGAGAATCCGGAAAAAAAAATTGTCAAAATCGGACAGGTATCTAGAACACACATTTTGACGCATCTAAACCCCAAAATTGACCCCAAAGGCTACATAGAGCTAAAGGCACATCACAGATCCATCCTTGGGCTAAAATTTAGGGCACTTAGTTCAAAATTTGGCTACAAACAGTCCTCCAAATTGTGCATGGCTTTTACCATAATGGCCCTGTGCGCCAAGGGGGACTGCCCCCCCGGACCCCCGCAAAGGGGGCTCTGCCCCCTCCGCACCTCCCCCGAGTAGGTTGGAGAGAATATGCGCACTGTGATAGGTCCTCCAATTTGGACCCTAGTGTAGCAATGGCTCTACACGGGCATGGATTCTCCCTTGCAAAAGAGCAACCAAAAGCCCGTGCCCGAATAGAGACAAACAGAGACCCTAGAACATCATTGGGCCAATCTAGCCATCAAGGCAAAAAGGCCACACCACGAGAACACAAAGACATTGTGTTCATACCATGTCTAGTCAGAGCGAAATGCAACATCAGCAAGCTACAAATGCCAAGATGACTAGACATGACACTCTTGACGAGAGATGTACCTTGAGCAACAATGCACAGACAACCCAAGACATTGGTGGAGAATCCATGTCTGGTCATGCAAGTGGGGACTCAAGGGCATCTGTCAGAAGGCTTAAATTTACAAGCCAAGACCCGGAAGATGAAGACATAGTACCACCTGCTTATCTTAGGGTCAAACTCACTCCGAAAAGAGAGCATACTATCGATGCTCTGATTGATGAAGGAGAAAATTTTAACATCTTGACCTATGAATCATGGACCCTACTAGGCCAACCAGAGTTCACACTGACTAGTGCAACTCTTAGCCCTTATGGGGGACACCCACAAGCACTCATAGGGAAGTGCAAAATCCTTGCGACAATTGAAATAGAAAGCTTGCTTATCCTATTCCACGTTCCTCCAAATAGTGCCAGCTGCGGGAAAGAAACCTTCCTAGGAAGACCCTTCAAAAGGGTGACCAAGTGTGAGGCCGACTATGTAGCACAGAGGATACACCTGACACTACCGGGTGCGAGGATAGTCACAACCTTTAGCAAGGGTGACCTCATCAAACCTCAAGGGAAAGGCAAGGAAGGTGCTGATGTAACAGTCAAGCCTATTAACGAGGGCAAGGAGTGGTTGAAAGAGTTGATACAAGCACAGGTTGAATGGAGAGAACTAGTGAGTGAGGCCATACTTGAGACAAAAAGGTTAGGAGACAAGGCGAAGGATAGGGTTTGGACTCACACATATCATAGAAGACCACGAAAGAAGCCCAAGCCTTATAGGCGAAGGCATCGATGGAGAGCTAGCACAATGCCACGATGGATATCCAAGGCGTTGCTTCATGCTTAAGGGTATTATGCAGGCAATCAATGGATTTGGGCACCAAAACTCCCTGCTAAGCCACCTTTGTCATAAGCCCAAATTATGTCCAAAGCATAGAGGCATAGGAGGAAACCTAAACGAAAAGTTAAGTCTCGAACCAAAAATATTGGAGTGATTGAGCCCCTCACTATTGAAATCAAGAAACCAAACATGGCCTATCAAAAAGCAAATCCCCAGCCTGGCGTACTTAGCAAGTAGATATCAGAGGTAACTGTCAAGCGTGCACAAGGTCCACTAGTGCCCAAGGAGCCTTTGACTTCCCAAGAGGATAATGGGAACCACACGCACAACATTGCTCATGATAAGGCTGATCACTCAACAAAGCTAATGACAGAATCATCTAACAATGACGAGAAAATTCTCCAGTCAGTGCCAAGCCCACGTAGGAGTCCCAAATCTCCTACATCCTCTTCACCTAAATGGACACGGGAAGCACGGCAGCAGCAGCCTCATGCCGCTGCTCAACCTACACAAGTGAATGTGCAAAGGGCAACAAAAGACATGACCACTTCTGATCTGCCTAAGGACTTGACATCGCAGTCTACCAGTGGTAGCCAGTCCACTGAACTAACCACCACTACTTCCAATCAGGGACCACAGCAGTCACAGCCCTTGGCCGTGACAATGCCCTGTGTGGAACGTCTCCTTAGTAGTTTACCTGTGGAGGACGTGTCACAACCAACATTCTCAAAAACTCTAGCTCTTTCAGAGTGCCTAAAGCCTAGGCTGGAGGAGTTAAAACTCAAGGGAGTTGGCTGAAGAGCTAGACTCTTTATAAAGGGAGGTAATATGCCTTAGTCAAAAGAAGGGCGTGTTAAGTAAATTTTACATAGAACCGCTCCTAGTCCCAAGGGGGGGAGCAAATACGTGATGGGAAGGTTATCACGTCTATTCTTGTAGTGTTTGGGAAAGGATACAATTGTTTTTGTGATTGATCGAATAACATCCTAAATGCTTTTGCATTAAGCTAATTGTGGGATGTGATTTGCATGGTAGGGGTCAGTGATGACAAGTTGCCATGGGAAAATAAAGGAATGTTTTCGTGGAAGATGATTTTAGGTTGATTGTCTTGATTGTGCTTGGTTCTTAATTGGATTAATTAAGGAAGAATATTTTGCATGGGTGGATCAACTCCAAGGTCATGCCACGTTTCAACCCGAGAGGGCATTGCTCGATTCACATGCCAAAGGTCGAGTGATGAAAAGGACAACTACAGAAGTTGTGTCTCACTCCTAGGTCACTTGGCTTTAGCGGAGCTTAGGACACCCCTTGCCTAGTCCAAAATAGAGCTGTAGATCAACGTCTAGGGCATTGGAAGATCCTATTCTAGATACTAGATGGAATTTTGTGGTGCCATGTGATTTGGACCAATTACTTCTATAGGGCAAGTCAAGAAATTTGTTTGAACTTGTTTGTCAAAGGATTGCTTGCTCTATATTCGTGTCTGTGCCGTAAATTACGCGAACTAACCTTGTTCCCTAAAATTATTAATTAAGGAAGCTGATTTTTAATGTTCCACATAAATGTGATAGGACCTAATTAGAAAACTAAAACTATTAAGGAAAGCGGGTGGGTGGAACCCCTGATGGGTTTCTCCTACGGTAGGGTAGTCCCAAAGAATTGGGAGGCTTCTCACCAGGTTTTTTTGATGACCAACCTTAGTAATTGTTAGGTTAGAACCCCGATATATGCCGTTTTAGGGGACATTAATGGGACTATGCCCTACAGGCAGAGAGGTTGAGCAATGCATCCTCTCGTTTCCCATTCTCTTTGAACCAAATGCGGCAAGGATTTGCTTCAGCTGGGGTATCTTTGAGTAAAGTAGAATGTCTGGGGCCCAATGCCTGAATACTGTCAAGAGACCTTGGCCACTAGGAACCCAAATTTCAGGTCGATCATAGTGGGTTTGGCAAGCCCTGAACATTTTGTTGCGAGGCGGACTCGGGAAACCCTAGGTGACAAACCCTAGAACATTCCATGGGCGTATGGAGTAGCAACACTTATATTCGTTTCTCGATGGACTGCTAAAACGTGCTTGGACAGTTGTAGGCATGTTAGAGTTGGTATTAGAGCAAAACTTTGTAATAATACATGATTGATTAATGTATGGTTCATAGATAAATATAAAATAGAATAATCTAAATGGTATGGCTTGATTGTAAGACAACTTTTGCACCCACAAATGTTGGCATGCAAGCGAATAAATTCCTTCTCAAGCAAATTAAGGCACCTGAGTTTGATGGAGAAGGGATAGACGTTGCAGTAGAGGCGGAGATATGGATTGAGTAGATTCATTTCTTGATGGACAGCTAAAATGTGCTTGGATAGCCGATAGGCAGGCACATTACAGTTCGTATGTTGGGGGTAAAGGCGCCTCTGCTTAGCCACCCGTGTATTACTACACTTTACACTGACAATACCCGCCATTGTACACTGCAGGTGGCGCGCGTGCCCATCATAGTCACTTATTCTTTATTCTTTTAGTGATAGTTTGAATAAAGGAAGGCCCGGCCACACATTGTGGTTGTTGGAGTTTCCACTTTTGAGTCTCTCTCTCTCTCTTTCTCTCTCTCTCTCTCTCTCTCTGTTGCTCTTGGTCTCCATCTGCCATATCTCTCACCGCCAAGCTTCTTCCTCCTAGGTTCTATTCCCTTTCAACTGGTATCAGAGCAAAGGCATTAGAGCTTGCCCAACATTCTCTTCAGTCCGGATTTGAAGAGCTTCAACTCGAGCTTCAATAGTAGCCATGGAACCTTTATTTGCAGGTATGTTTTGATCTCCTCCTCGATCTTTTGGCCTTCATTCAGCACCTTGCAAGGCTGCATTGGAGCCCCCTGATCATTGCCAAGTGCTCAGTAGCATTGCTGAAGACCCCCCAGCCCCTAGGAGCAGCCAACGCAAAATGCGATACATTTTTAGGCTGCTGGGCTGATCCCCTCCTGGCATTTTCAACTCCTTCCTTGGCTTCCCAGCATTGTTTGCAACCTTCCCAATCATCTTTGGACTCCCTGACATTGGTTCTTGGCTTCTAGTGATCAATATGAGTGCTTCCACCTTCAGACATTGCTATATACACAATCCTGGGGCTGTCAAAAATAGCGCAACACTTGACATTTAATGTTTGATGCTTCTTGGCATTGCTTGTTTGATACCTATTGATGCCCAGTGATGCCCATATGTTATGGGATACTATGTCTATGCTTCGGGACTGCTTTGGAGTAGATTTGGGCACTGATTGAGCTTCATCTAACAGTAAATATGTTGCTGTAATACAGTGGACTGATGCTCATTTACTTGGTGTATGCATTGGTTCTTGGATACGGGGTGCTTATTGGAGATTTGAATGATCATACCGATGTATTTGGAGATTGTCAAATGCTTCTTTTCGGTCCCAGAATGATTTTGAGCTTGGATTTGATGTCTCGGTCATCATTCACTGGCATTTGGATTGTCTTGGCATGCTTTGGACCGGTTTATGCCTATTGTCACTGCTTGACATTTAGGTCTCTTACATTTATGCTTTGGTCAAATATGGCTGTCACTTGGTTTGCCCATGCATGATAGCCACTTGGAGCTTCATCTTTGGATGTATTTGAGCATTTTGGACCTACTAGGCATTACATTTGGTTGTCACTTACATACTATTTGAATACTTTCAGGCTTATGCTTTACAGGTCTGAGATAGATTGGGATTTATGCTCCGGATGTACCCTACTGGGATTTGGAATGTCTGATGCTATGTACTAGATGTATTTGAGCGTTACTTGCTCTATTTGCATCTGACTTTACTTCCAATGGGAGCCTCTTGGCATATTTGGATGTACACAGAGTTTTACTTACACTTGAGCTTGAGCTTGTGGGACAGTTATATGCATTTGCTCTCTTGCGAGCTTTATGTTTACAATTAGTTTGTAGTGGGCTGATTTGATATGCCTATTGGGGCAGGCACCTATCTCTGTCACAGGTTTGTCTATTTTGTATGCATCTTGGATGATTATGCATTGAGCTTCTTGCTCTATCAGTTGTGCTTGTGCTTGGTCTCTTCTCTTACACCGAGGCCCATTACATGCATGACTTCTAAACCTGGGAGATGTATCTTGCCTGACAGGTTATTGGTTTGACAGTTCTTGGTACCTTCTTGCCCTTGACGCTCACTATTGGATGTATCTTGCTACCTGACAGTTGTAGTGACATATGTATCCAGGGTCCTGAGTCGTTGAGCAATGCACCTTCACTAACTAGGAAAAAGAGGATAAAACAGCGAAGACAACAGCAATCACAGGTGGTTC
This sequence comes from Lygodium microphyllum, assembly GCF_053477565.2. Classification (NCBI taxonomy): domain Eukaryota; kingdom Viridiplantae; phylum Streptophyta; class Polypodiopsida; order Schizaeales; family Lygodiaceae; genus Lygodium; species Lygodium microphyllum. The sequence goes on along the minus strand of NC_141149.1, from coordinate 38,738,769 downwards.
TGGACCACAAGAGCATTGAGACCAAGAGCGATGGAGAGCTGGGGAATAAAGCATCAAGTCCATCCACCAATGAACCCATTGATGTCTCTCCTGATAGCGATGAAACCTCAGTCACATCTGTGTGCTTTGAAAAATCAAAGTAGCCCTTGCCATCAACAGTTGCTTTCAACACTCAATCCACCGACAATAGAACTCACATCGATCAATCAAGAGTGGATACAACGTCGTCACAACAGGGTGACAAATTTATACCAGTCACATCTGAGAAGAACCATGACAAAATAGCAGCAAAACCTCAAGAAAAACGCACAATCCCTGAGAGCATAAGAAATCCTAGCGTTGACCAATCTTGCTCATCTAGGCTTGAATCCCCAGATGCTAAAGCCTAGACAAATTCCTAGAACCTTGCATGAGATGGCAACCGAGCAAGCCCTCGTTGAACACAGAAGTGTCGCGGAATGCTTAGATCAGTTGGATGCTAAGCTCAAGGTTTTCGCATGAGTCTACGTCCTTGCGGATGTGGGCACAATCCCCAAGGGGCAGCTTGGAGATTACTTGCCCTTCCCTCTATCCTGGGAGGAGCAAGAACATCTTAATGAGCACTATGATAGGCTTCTGCATGAACGCATGTGACTCAGCTTTGACGAGGAAGCCGACGAACTATGCTTAACTGTCACATTCAATGAAGTGCTCTGTCGATCGAATCTCATAGACATAGAGCGACTAAAGCGACTAACAAAGGGCCAAAGTTAATTTGAACAGCGTTGGTGTGAGAACCACATTACAATGGCCGAAATAGGGGCTCGGATCATGACAGTCTCTGAGGAGCGATTGGCCAAATGGCGGTCTCAAAGAGACCCAACCTATGTGGCACCAACTTCCCTTCGAGTGCTAACTGGCATTTGGGGTATGGACTTAGCTGCAACTAGCCTAGAGAGCCCTTTGATTGACAAGGTTCTCACTGAGGAGGAGTTACACATTGCCAGTAGACTCGGACAAGGGTCCATGCTGCTGGATGTGGCAAAATATCTATCGGTACTAAGTAAGTTGCCACGAGTGCTGGATGCGTGTGCCACACTCCAGTACAACCCCGAGTTCTACAATTGGTTCTTATCCTCGTGAAGTGACATGGATTCATAAATATGTACATAAATAAACAATGATTTTTGTGTCACCGTGTATAAACAATATCAACACACACAAGCAATGATAGTCAAGCGCAGGGAGAAGAGTTGGGTCTGACAGGCTAAGCTTCTCAAGTCCTCCCCTCATCACACATTTAAAAACCGTGTGACCATCCCCACCTCCAAGTGAAGGGCATGCATCCCACATTACCGCCATAGGAAGCCTTGACCAACAACTCTGATGGTGTAGACAGGGTATAGTCCCTTTCTATACACCTTCTTCCCTTTCCGATCTATCCTTCCGAGGAGGATCCCTGCCTGAATCCATGGTCGCCAGCTGAGGTAACTCGGCGTCAACCGAGATCTGCTAATGGCAGGAGGCTAAATATACATCACGGGGGCCATCCCTCTACAACAAGCATTGCATGCCCCACCCCTCCCCTTCTCATCCTATGCGCTTGATAATCTGCACTATAATCCCTTACATATGAATGGTCTTATCATATGACAAATCCTAATCCTTGATTCGCATCTTACATGCCCCCTGCAAGGAAAACATGGAGAACCAAGGGCAGCTAGCTTGCAAGGACGCTCTCCGCAGCCGACGAGAATATGCAACACATGCCCCTCCACCAGTGTGCTACGTGCCCACTCTTAAAAGGTACGCCAAGAAACACGGCCCCAAGCGACACCACCCCAGATGAAGGCCAAAGAATCCGTGGGCCAGGGGAGTGGACGCTTAGGGAGGCACACAAAATGTGGCAACGCCAGTTGCACAGACCCCCAACGCATGCTCGGGCACCAGGTGGTCACAAAGTGACAAGGCGGCCACGGATAGGGCAGAATTTAATGAACTGTTTAAAGACATTCTAGAAATGGTAGCGGCCCGGGACTACACCATTCATGTCTCGACTGACATGTTCCCTGCCCAGCCTCACAGGAGCCCCGCAATAGCATCGCCTCGGTCACCTGGCCAATCGGACTCACCCCGCCTTGTACCTATCGACTAAATCCCTATGATGTACAAGTAGTTCCACAAGTTAGCATGCTAGAACATTTTGTTTTTTGATGAGTAAAGGGGCAAGATCCCCACTTGTACACATTCCCATTACTTCTCTTTAATGTATGCGACCTTAACAAGCAATGAAATAGGCATCCCAATAGACATCATAGAATTCTGAAAAATTATGTCTTATCATGATTGCATTTGTTCGATGCACTTAACATAAGCGAGCATATACTCTCACGAAGTGACAAGTGAATGCAGAGTAATACAGGTCCTTGTGCGAAAGTGTTCAATGCCCGATCACCGCAAGACTATTGACCCTACAAAGAGCCGCAACAAGGCCATGCTATCGAAAGCAAAAATCACCCTTGCCGACCACCCACATCGCATGGCCCAACGCACATTCATGGGCTACGCTCCCTTTCTGGGTCAAGCTCTATAGTTGGCTCACGGCAGTCGTTATCTCAATGGTGCCAACATGGCGTGTGTCGCGAGGAGGTTTGCAATATCTCAAGTGTATCTCCCCATCTCAACAACTGCTTCTCTAACAACGAGACTAGGGCACAATCATCACTGTAATATCCATTTCTTGAGCCTTCGAAGCTTGACATTTTCCAACCCATTGAAAGGCTGCTAGCCTCAACATATTGTAATGGTTGTACTCAGGCAAGTCCCAAAAAAAAGAAGAAAAAAAAGAACAGAACGAAAGAACGAAAGAAAGAAAAAGGCACAAGAAAAAGAAACAAAAAGAAAGAAAGAAAGAAAGAAAGAAAGAAAAGCACCCACGATCACAGCACAGCACCCAAGGGTCCTCAAATTAGGTACATCCAATGACCTTGGTCAACTGGCTCCGTCCCTAGTCCCCTCGCCCTTTAGCATCACCCACAATTGTTCAGGGCACATCAAGGGCAGGACATACCTATGGAGCTTGTCTCGCCTATGGTTAGACCTGTCACCCTGACCCACTTGCACAATTCTCTCTTGCACTCTGCCTTAATACCATTGTAATCAATTGTGGTGAGTACCGCACGATTGGCTATGAAAAGTACACCGTCCTCATCAAGCGAGTCCAATAGCTTCCAGCTACCAAAAGTGCGGTGTCCCTGTATTCACTTATGCTACGTCGTGCAGTCACAATGCAAAGGATGTCTCATATACCTTCATGTGTACTTCTTCTCAACATGGACAACTTGGCTTCATCCACACATTGTTACGAGAAACTAGCCCATTGTCTTCTAACTACGTAATATCTAAGTATGCACGAGCACTTACATAATATATGTAGTGAAGTATATACACAATTTGGGTTCTCAAGTGCAGGACAATACTCTCAGCTTGCTCAGAGTTTGACATGTCTCCCAAACTAATCAAATATGTCTTGTGCACGATAAGAAGACTAGCACTACCCCTTAGGGAGAGACCACATGACAGGTTTTCAAATTGCAGGTATTGAAGCCTCCAACGAAATTTCAATCGCTCTTTAGCGACACCCAACTCCGAATGCTTATCCCTTACCATTCGACAAGCCCGCAAAGAATCATCATGTGCAGAATCCCCAACAAACCTACACTTGTGCTGACCATCAATTCAATCCCCAACACAGAACATCCCTACCACCAACTCCAACAACCCTTCCACCAGTCACCTTGGCCACCAATAGGACCCCAGGACCTTCTTTCACACCACCACCAACACTCCTCCATGTAAACCACAGGCGTCCTTGTCACCCAGGTCTTTGGTGCATACTACAGCTTGCTGCCTATGACGGTAAGTGCCATGGGACTAGCACTCGTCTAGGAGGGGGGTAATGTTAACCCCAACACGAAGAAGCAAAAGGAAATAAAAAAGACACAGGGTAAAGGCGGAAAAAAGGTAGCCCGATTGAAGAAAGAATAAGAGAAAAGGCCAAAAGCGCAAGGGCAACCTTAAAAGTCCAAGGCAAATGCAAAAGGGGAAAGGCGAGGTAGCCTGATTGAAGAAAGAATAGGAGAAAAGGCCAAAAGTGCAAGGGAAACCTTAAAAATCCAAGGCAAATGCAAAAGGAAAAATGCGCATTTTAAAATAAAAAGGCGTACCCTGAAATCTTGTAAAAGAGCGTCGGGCTCTCACCCGTGCAATTTGTAAATGTAGATGGGCGGTGGAAAGGAAGCTAGGAAGATAGAAGGACAATGGAAAAAAGGGCCTAGGCTACGGCCGGCCATGTAAAAAGGGAAAAATGGAATGAGCGCCCAAAAGGGATTTAGGGTTTTGTATATAAAGTTGAAAAGTGAATGAGAAGCTCATTCTTGTGTGTGGCCAAAAGTAGCTCTCCTCTTCTTCTTCTTCTTCTTGTTCTTGCTTGCTTGAGCTTGTGCTTGAGAGAGGGAGTGTGAGAGTGTGAGGGTGAGGGACGGAGGAGGAGAAGCTCTCCGTCTTCTCCTCTCTTCTTCTCTTCTCTTCTCTTCTCTTGTCTTGCTCGCGGCAATGGAGCTTGGAGCGTGGAGCTTGAGGATGGAGCTTGCTTGAAGCTTGCAGTTGGATCGTGGAGTTACCGGAGTGTGCGGGAGAGGAGGTAACTCAAACAGCATGGAGGTAAGCTCACTACACTCGTAGATATGGATGGCGCATCGGTTATGTGAGAGGTAGCCATTAGTGCTCAGCTTGGAACGCTTGAAACAATAAGCGGTCTGTGGGTCTTGGCAATTGAGCGAAAGCTCCCACATTTTGGTTCCATTGCCGGGACCAATGGATTCAAGCCCTGAGCGCTTGCACGCTTTGAATCGAGCATTGGAGTAGGGTTTTTCCCGAACCAGTGCTTGAGATAGGTAGGAAGTGAGGGGGTTGAAGATGGTATTCAATCTCCTTTGCAAGTAGGTTTTTTGATTTTTTGAGATTTATGTTGTGAGATGGAGTAGTTTAGGTGATTGCTTTGTGATTTGGTGCATTTAGGATAGGAAAAAACAAAGAAAAAGAAGCAAACAGTAGGGGTTTCTGTTGTTGTATAACAAGATAAAACAAGGGAATAGGGGCACAGATCCTTGGAGTGCCGTTTGATTTGAGCACCATAGTGATTCCAGGCATGTCTGACATTTCCTAGTAGTGTCTTGCACCTATCTGGAAGGCGCTGGACAATCCGGTGTAGTAGATGTCAACCTAGAGGCATCGCGTGCAAGTCGCACGCCGTTGGCCGCATAGTCAGACTAGCTCGTTTGAGTCCCAAAATCGGACCCGTCCAGAATCGGAGCAGTCCATAATTGGACGCTCGGACAACCGTCCGATCGGACCATCCTGTCCGATCGGACCACTCGGACCAACCCGTCCGATTTTGGAAATCAGACCACTCGGACGCTCGGACTCGGACACTCAAAATGTCGTCCGATCAGACCAACCCGTCCGACTTGGACATTCGAACACTCAGACCATCTAGAATAAGACCGTCGAGAATCGGACCACCCAGAATAAGACCGTCGAGAATCGGACCACCCAGAATCGGACGAGTCTGAAATCGAACCAGCCAGAATCGGACCACCTTGTCCGATCCGATTCCCAGAATCGGACCACTTTGAAAATCGGACCACTTTTTCGATCCGACTCCTAGAATTGGATGTGACCAAAATCGGACCACTAGGCCGATCGGACCAACCCAAAATTGGACGTCCGATTCTGATAATTGGACTCCTGAAAATTAGACGTATGAGAATCGGACAAAAAAACTGTCAAAATTGGATAGGTATCTAGAACACACATTTTGACGCATCTAAACCCCAAAATTGACCCCAAAGGCTACATAGAGCTAAAGGCACATCACAGATCCATCACTCGGCTAAATATTAGAGCACGTAGTTCAAAATTTGGCTATAAACGGTCCCCAAATTATGCATGGCTTTTACCGTAACGGCCCTACGGGCTGAGGGGGACTGTGCCCCCCCCCCCCCCCCCCCCCCGGACCCCCGCAAAGGGGGCTCTGCCCCCTCCGCACCTCCCCCGAGTAGGTTGGAGAGAAAACACGCACTGTGATAGGTCCTCCAATTTGGACCCTAGTGTAGCAATGGCTCTACACGAGCATGGATTCTCCCTTGCAAAAGAGCACCCAAAAGCCCGTGCTCGAATAGAGACAAATAGAGACCCTAGAACATCATTGGGCGAATCTAGCCATCAAGGGCAAAAAGGCCACACCACGAGAACACAAAGACATTGTGTTCATACCATGTCTATTCAGAGCGAAATGCAACATCAGCAAGCTACAAATGCCAAGATGACTAGACATGACACTCTTGACGAGAGATGTACCTTGAGCAACACTGCACAGACAACCCAAGACATTGGTGGAGAATCCATGTCTGGTCATGCAAGTGGGGACTCAAGGTCATCTGTCTGAAGGCTTAAATTTACAAGCAAAGACCCAGAAGATAAAGACATAGTACCACTTGCTTATCTTAGGGTCAAACTCACCGCGAAAAGAGAGCATACTATCGATGCTCTGATTGATGAAGGAGCAGATTTTAACATCTTCCTCTCTTCCTCTCTTCGTCTTCCTCTCTTTGTTACCCTTCTCCCCTTTCTTTCTCTCTTCTATTGCTTCCTTCATATCTTGTTTCTCTCTTCCTTTCTCTCTCTTTGTTTCTCTCTTCCTCTCTCTCTCTCTCTCTCTCTCTCTCTCTCTCTCTCTCTCTTCCTTCCTTCTTCTTCTCTCTCTCTCTCTCCTTTCCTCTCTTCCTCTCTCTTTTTCAATGCATCTCATTATAAAGAAAAACAAAAAAAAAGAAATGAAGAAAACACAAAAACAAAGCAAGAAGAGGCAATGTACCTACCCCAAAGGCTCGAGGATGGATTCTTTTTCGCCTCCTCTTCATGCGGCATACCTTCTTTCTCTCTTGTGCAATTCTCCCTCTTCTTCACATATAGCAGTGCTCTCTTTCCCTCTTTCTCTCCTTCTCCCTCTCAAGGAGATGAACTCTCTCACTCTCTCTTTCTCTCTCTTTCAAAAATATTTGTGGTAAATGCCGTGCTAGGATTTTCGGCCTTTTTTTTTCTCAGACCGACATCACTATTTTGTGTCATAGTTAGCATCCTTAAGTGTTGCTATTAGTGTCATAGTTAGCATTGCTAAGTGCCGATATTTTCATCACTATTAGCATTGTTAACTAGTTTAGAAATGCTAATAGCGATGCTATCGACGAAAATAGCGATGCTGCTATTTTGCATCACAAACCACTATTGCTATATCCCCATTCCCTTGTAGTGATGGGAAAAAATAAAATAAAGTGGCACTGCTAAGAGAGAACTCAAAGATATGCTTGGGAAATGGAATTCATATACCAAGCATGAGACAATTGCATATAAAAGTAAGTGATTAATTGTGTATAAGGCACTAATACCAGTTCGCTCTCTCCAACAATACCTACTCTAGAAGACTAGAAGTGATGAATAATGACTAAAGAGGAAACCCACAAATAATTAGATAAAAAATACTACCTAAATTTTATTGTGTCATTCAACATCATGATGGTCTAAAAATGTAGTTTGTCAGCCAAGAAATAACAAAATCCATAAAAATAAGCACAAAAAAATGCCCAAACTAATCTGATATTCCCATCCCACAAATACACATGTAGAGACTCACTCACAAGCTAACTAATATGCTAATACAAAAAATAGGTTAAGAAATTGATTGATAAGGAATATACTTTACCATAAACAAGCTTGGGTGAAACTTGGAAGATCTAGTAAAGTATAGCTCTCTTACAACTCTTATATGTGCTAGGGTGGAATATGCTTTACCATCAATGAGCTTGGGTGGAAGACAACATCTAAACTTGCAATGCATTTATTGTTGAATATTCAAGAGTACTATGAGAGACATCTCTACATGATCTTAGCATAACCTAATCTCACCTCTCATCCAAGTTTATAGGTTATAGTATCTTGTTGTGAGTTTGCATTAGTATAGATAGGGTCTCTCTAATCATAATTTTTGGATGCTAAGATCAATCACATTTAGTTGGAAAGTTTTTCTAATGATTTAAATTTCAAATTGTTGTTGACTAGTCCTATCTTTTCAATTTTCAAGTCCAGTTTTTTGGCATCTTTGTTGGATAAGCAAGTATATGTAATGGCGTTTATCTTTTTATGAAACATAAATGTAACTTTTCCAATTGCAATGAGTAGGTTGGGATATTTTTGAGTTTTGTAGTACAACAATTTATGTTGTACAATCAATGTCAAGACTACAAGTTTATAATCAACTAGTGCTTATCTATATATAATACACAAATAATATGTTAAGCATACCAAAAGTCAAGGGAGAAAATAAGACAAAGGGTTGGATAGTATGCTCTTTCACTATCTTTATTCTCCAACTTCATTATTATCTATCACACACTTAGTCTACAATAGTAAAAGAGAGATAGGTTTAATTGACCTTGATAACTATGGTTGAGTGACCAACTAACTTATTGTATGACACATGTTGTACAAATGACTACAATTGTATTGAAGAGTCGGTAGAGCTTGATTCTCAACACTCCCCCTCAAGCTCAAGACAAACAGTGTACAAGTAGCTCTCTAAAAGCAATTGAATTTATCTTTACCTAGTGACTTGGTAAATATATTAGCTACTTGGTTTTCGGTTGTGACATGTAGAAGATCTATGTTCCCTACAAGTACTATATCTTGTATGAAATGATAGTGTAGATCAATGTGTTCTATTGTAGCATGATACATAGGATTCCTACCTAGAAGTACACTGATCATATTGTCACAATGCAATGTGACTAGAGCATCTATTTACACACATAAATTTATCAATAACTTCAGCAACCAAGCAATCTCACAAGCTGCTAATGCGGCACCTCTATACTCTATCTTAATACTAAAGAGTGCAATTGTTGGTTGCTTCTTGCTGCTCCAGCTAATCATACCATTGCCAAGGCTAAAGCCATATCCACTAGTAGGCCTTTTGTCATATGGGAAACCTGCCCAATTTGCATCTGTATGGCCCATGAGCTTTAAGTGCTTATCGCTCTCATAGAAGAGTCCATAGTCTATTGTAGCCTTGACATAGCACATAATTCTTCTCACTGTATCCAAGTGAGGTTATCTAGGCTTATGCATGAATTGAATGATAAGTCCAACTGAGTAACTAAGATCAGGCCTAGTAATGGTAAGGTAGATGAGACTTCCTACCATCTACCTCTTTGTAGTAATATTTAAAATTTCAACTAGAGTTAACATCTAACTTAGTATTCTAATCCAATGGAGTATCCAAAGGTTTCCAGTCTGTCATACCATATTTCTTTAGCATCTCAAGTGCATACTATCTTTGCATTAGCCAAATTCCATGAGCTGAGTTCACAACCTCAATACCTAGAAAGATTTTCAATTCTCCCAAATCCTTCATATCAAATTAAATTTTGAACATGGCCATAACATCTTGGGTTTTAGTGGTATCATCCCTTGTAATAATTAGATCATCTATGCAGATGATGAGTACCACAAGACCTGCATCTATTTCCTTATTAAAGAGACTATGGTTAGCCTTTTCAACTAGAAATCCAAGGCTCTACAAGTAAGTATTAATGCATGCATGCCAGAATCTTGGACCTTATTTCAGTCCATAAAGTGTTTTTTTAAGACATAAAGCGAATATACTGAGGGTGCACATACCCTTCTGACTGATCCATAAACATCTGCTCTGCAAAATCTCCATTTCAAAATGTATTCGTAAAATCCATTTATTGTAATTTCCAGCCCTTTGCTATAACTAATGTAATAATTGTCTTAATGGTTGCCATTTTGGCAATGAGGCTAAATGTCTCTTCATAATCTAGGCCATATTGTTGTGCATATCCTTTTGCCACTAACCTAGCATTATACCTTTCAATGTTGCCATTAGACTTGCACTTAACCTTGTAGATCCATTTATAGCCTATTGACTTCTTACCATCAAGAAATGCTACCAATTTTCAAGTCTGATTTTCAGCCAATGGATTCATCTCCTTGTCCATTTCCTTACACCAATTTTCGTCCATGACAGCTTCATTAAATGTAGCAGGCTCTCTATGTTCCATGACTTTTTTCATATATGCATAATGCTTTGCTGAAAATCCACCATATATATTCCTATCAATAGGGTATCTCACCCTTTGTGACCTTCTCAAAGGAGAAACACTCAGAGATACGTCACATATAGGTCTAGATATAGTAGTACTATATTGCAACATAGTAGTATATACATGATCTGAAGATTGATCATTGGGAACAATAGTTCTTGAACCATACAACAAAGCCAACTCATAAAAAATGACATATTTGCTCATCACAATTTTCTGTGTAGATGGATCAAAGCATTTCTAAGCTCTCCACTCCTGAGCATAGCCAATAAACACACACTTCTGTGCCTTAGGATCCAATTTTTTCCTCTTCTAATTTGAAACGTGTACATATGCAATGCAGCCAAAGACTTTGAAAGGGCTAATGTCCTGTTTATAACCATACAATTTTTTATAAGGTTTCATGTCATGAATCTCTGCTATAGGAGTACAATTTAGCACATACATAGTTGTCATTATAGCTTCACCTAATAACACAGTGCCGTGGTATTATCATTTAGCATCACTCTAGTAGTCTCCATAAGAATCCATTTCCTTTCTACTACTCCATTATATTGTGGAGTGTAATTTCAAGTAAACTACATGTGAATGCCATTCTTTGCTAAGAACCTATCAAACTCATCAGAGAAATACTCACCTCCACTATTAGATCTCAAACAAGAGATAGAGGAGTCAAATTATTTCTCAACCTAATGCTTAAAATCTTTAAAAATAGAAAGTATTTCATCCTTCTACTTCAAGATACACACTCATGTACACCTACTAAAATCATGAATGAATGTGACATAATATTGGGATCCACTAAGAGAAGCATTATGGACGTTCCCAAACATTTGAATGAACCAAAGGCAATGGTCTAGAGTTTTTCTAAACATGCTTCATGAAGGGAAACCGAGATTGCTTGCCAAATATACATGCATCACAAACATTATCTAAATCGGAGTAGGCAAACTTTGGCAAGTCTATAGCTAGCTACTTCTTTTGCATAGTATGCAACCTCTGGACATTGGCATGTCCAATGTGCTTATGCTAGATCTCAACATCTCTAACTATATCTTGTCCATGTGCAAACATAGCTAATTTTAGCTATGGAATACTAGCATCCAAGGTGAATATACAACCATGTCTTCGGCTCTAGCTATCAGCTTACAACCATTTCCAAACTCCTCAATAAAACAACCATGTTTATTAAACTGAACTTGCAATTTTTTCTCTACCATTAATGAAACTACTAGGAAATTCTTAGTAATGGAAGGAACACAATCCTAGTGCTTTATTGAGAATCAAGCTCTACTAACTCTTCAATACAGATGTAGTCTAGTTGTGTAGTATGTGTGATACAATGAGTGAGTCAGTGACTCAACCATAGTTAGTTAGCAAGACTAAGTGTGTGACAGATAATAATGAAGATGGAGATAGAAGACAATGAGAGAGCACACTACTCTCTGCTCTAGCTCCAACTCTTTGTCTTATTATCTCTCTTGACTTTTGACATGGTATCAAAGCAAGAGTCCACAGTTAGAGTTTCTGAACCCAACTAGTTTTTCATTTACAGCAACATATACATGCAATCATTCAAGAGGATATTTGGTGGTAGAAGGCCTATGAGGTGGCTTCAAAATCCCTGTGGTCGCAGGTTGAATCACGCTTGGTGTAGGGAGAGCAGGCCATATGAACAAGCACAAGCGCACAACATGCATCGATGACAAATTTGTGCAATGTTGGGCTCAGAGCAGGGCAATGTTGATGTTTAAAGTGATACAAAGGAGCTTTAGTAAGGAAACACTTCTCCAGAAGGAAGCTCAATGAGGTTTTTCCTATAGAGAGAGATATGATAACTCCAAGTAGGCAAGGTCTTGCAAGCTATGGCTGCCATGAAGGTAGGGAGTGTAGATGAAGTTGGAAATGAAGTTAGCAACTTGGACTGAGCTAGACAGAGATTAAGAGAAGATGAGGAGCTTAGCTATGCTGAACCTAGCTTTGATACCATGTTGAGAAGCATGGATCTAGAGCAGGGCTATGGTGGATGGAGGAGAAAGAGAAGACTCATGATAATATTAACTTAGAGACAATGACTATCACACAAGTGAATTAGGTTCTAAGATGGAAGCTTGGACTCATAAACACAATCTTGTGTGTGTAAAAAATGTCACTAACTGAAAGGATAAACAGTACAATGACATTTCATTCAAAATGATGGGAAAGTACAATGCTTTATAGTATTTTGGTTAGGTAGCACTTTTCACCACTGTGCGTATGGGATTCAGACCCTTCTCCTAGATTGCTTGCATTTCCCTTGGCCCAACTGCTCTATACAAAGAGGCTACACTTGGTGTGATTGTCTAATTCTCAACAATGTGGAAAGGAATTGTTACTCCCTAAGAGAACATATGAGAAGAATCACATAAATTGATTTGATATTTATATTACATCCTAGAATAGTAAGAGATCAAATAATTCTGGGCCATAAAAATACTTGAAGCATAAGGGTTCACATGATTCTCAGCATCAAAGGCTAAAGGACAAAACATGTACTTACATCATTGTTTTTACAAAGAATTTATCCCACTTGTTGAATTCAAACACATAAATGAGCAACCTTATTGAGGGAAAAAGCCTCTCATGTAAACATGCACATTTGAGAAAAGCATATGCAATAAAAGGATAAAGGTTGCCATCTTGGTTTTTAGCATTGAATGTAAGTTCTTAATGGAAAAAAGATAAACAAGCATTATCTTTCTTGTTCATTAAGTTTATCCTTGTAACGTGCCTGCCCCTCAAATTGCGGGACACGTCTTAGCAGCCCATCGAGAGATCAATCTAGAAGATGCCGCTCGGCACTCCCAAGGAATGACACGGGGTTTGCCAACTAGGGTCTCTCGAGTCTGCTTCGCAACGAAACTTATCTAGCCATGCCCACTTAGGATCAACTTGAAGTCATGGTTCCTTTCCATTCAGCAAGGTCTCTAGGAAGTAACTAGCGTCGAGCTCCAGATAAACCACTTTGCATAGGAACAACAGAGTCGAAGCGGATTCATGCTGCACTTGGTTCATGGAGAATGGGAAACAAGAGGGATGCGAAGCTCAACCTCTCTGCCATAAGGCATAGTCCCATTCCTTTCCCTATAAATCGGGATTCTAAATCTACTGATACTAGGCCTTCATAGTCTTGATATCTCAAACAAGATTATGCAAGCAAATGTTCTTAGTAAGTTAACTTATTTTGACTTGATCTTTCCCTTGGGTTTTACCTTATGGTATCTTAACCCTAACCGAGAGCATTAACTGGTCAACCAAGGCAACGGACATGCCTTATTCGCAACCCAACCAAGGGTCTTTTGTTCTTCCAATTCTAACCAAGTTCAGTTAACACAGTTGGCAATGAAAGATTCTTCATCTAGGCCTTCAGGATACACTCTAGATACATGCGTCCCTTCCATCTCCCTTAGTGTGGTACTATGCAGAGTTTTCCAATCATCCTTACCCATCTTGCACATGGTGCATTTAGTATATTTGTACATCCTAAATGACCTTTAACTCTCTTCATACCTAGCAATGAATACTTATTCCTAATGCACCAGATCACATGTGACTTGCATATATGAAAGTCTAGGTCTCTATCCAATGGTGCAAATGCATCTTACTAACGGAAACTAACATTTCATGCGTTTCTTTTAATCATGATTGCAAAGCATGAATTCTAAATGACTATTCATGCACTGAACGGGTTTAAAAGCTATTATTTTATGTGAAATAATGTGAAAACCTTATCATTTTATGTGTGTAAAAGCTATCATTTCATGCATATAAACTTATGCGAACTCCATACTCTACCATTTTATGTATGCAACCTAGCACTTAGAGTAAACAAAAATTCCTAAGCCTTGATCTTGTTCCATGCATGTAGCAGCCCTTTATTTCTTCCTTGAGAAAAAATAATTAATTATAAAGGTTAGGATATCTAACGAACTTGGGCTTGATTCGTGATCGTAGGGGCATTTGTTGCATTGGTTGTTCCGCTCACCTCTCCCGCATTACCGATACCAATAGTAGCTTTGGCACCTATGCTTCCCGCGACCTTCTTTTTGGGTGCCATTTCCACGCGGAGTTTGGATGGTCCGAACCTTAACGGCCTTCAAGATGACAGGCTTGGGTAGGAAAGGTCGTGAGAAGGGGTCCTTCGCTGAGGGGGTGTCTTGAAAAAGATGGCTTTGGTCATGAGAAGGGGTCCTTCGCCGAGGGGGTGTCTTGAAAAAGATGGCTATGGTCATGAGAAGGGGTCCTTCGCCGAGAGGGTGTCTTGAAAAAGATGGCTTCGCGAACACGGCTCCTCAGCACGGTCCTCGATACCTTCTCTACTCACTCCTCTCTCTCTCTCTCTCCTCTTCTTTTTCTTTTTCTCTTCTTCTCTCTCTCTCCTCTTCCTCTTCTGCTTCTATCTCTCTTCTGCTCCTTCTTCTCTTCTTCTTCTCTTCTTCTTCTCCTTCTCTTCTTCTTCTTTTTCTCTTCTTCTCCTTCCCTCTCTATCTCTCTCCTTCTCTTCTTCTCTCCCTCTCCTCTTCCTCTTCTACTTCTTTACTCTTCTTCTCATTATTCTCTTCTTCTTCTCCCTCTCTCTTCTCTCTCTCCTTCTCCTCTTCTCTCCCTCTTCTCTTCCTCTTCTACTTCTTTTTTTCTCTTCTTCTCCTTCTTCTCCCCTTCTTCTCCTTCTCTCTTCTCTCTCTCCTTGTTAACCCCAACACGAAGAAGCAAAAGGAAATAAAAAAGACACAAGGTAAAGGCAGAAAAAAGGTAGCCTGATTGAAGAAAGAATAGGAGAAAAGGCCAAAAGCGCAAGGGCAACCTTAAAAGTCCAAGGCAAATGCAAAAGGGGAAAGGCGAGGTAGCCTGATTGAAGAAAGAATAGGAGAAAAGGCCAAAAGTGCAAGGGAAACCTTAAAAATCCAAGGCAAATGCAAAAGGGAAAATGCGCATTTTAAAATAAAAAGGCGCACCCTGAAATCTTGTAAAAGAGCGTCGGGCTCTCACCCGTGCAATTTGTAAATGTAGATGGGCGGTGGAAAGGAAGCTAGGAAGATAGAAGGACAATGGAAAAAAGGGCCTAGGCTACGACCGGCCATGTAAAAAGGGAAAAATGGAATGAGTGCCCAAAAGGGATTTAGGGTTTTGTATATAAAGTTGAAAAGTGAATGAGAAGCTCATTCTTGTGTGTGGCCAAAAGTAGCTCTCCTCTTCTTCTTCTTCTTCTTGTTCTTGCTTGCTTGAGCTTGTGCTTGAGAGAGGGAGTGTGAGAGTGTGAGGGTGTGAGAGTGTGAGGGAGTGAGAGTGTGAGGGTGAGGGACGGAGGAGGAGAAGCTCTCCGTCTTCTCCTCTCTTCTTCTCTTCTCTTATCTTCTCTTATCTTGCTCGCGGCAATGGAGCTTGGAGCGTGGAGCTTGGAGCGTGGAGCTTGAGGATGGAGCTTGCTTGAAGCTTGCACTTGGATCGTGGAGTTACCGGAGTGTGCGGGGGAGGAGGTAACTCAAATGGCACGGAGGAAAGCTCACTACACCCGTAGATATGGATGGCACGTCGGTTATGTGAGAGGTAGCCATTAGTGCTCGGCTTGAAACGCTTGAAACAATAAGCGGTCCCTGGGTCTTGGCGGTTGAGCGAAAGCTCCCATATTTTGGTTCCGTTTCTAGGACCAACGGATTCAAGCCTTGAGTGCTTGCGTGCTTCGAATCGAGCATTGGAGTAGGGTTTTCCCCAAACCAGTGCTTGAGATAGGTAGAAAGTGAGGGGGTTGAAGATGGTATTCGATCTCCTTGGCAAGTAGGTTTTTTGATTCTTTGAGATTTATGTTGTGAGATGGAGTAGTGTAGGTGATTGCTTTGTGATTTGTGTGCATTTAGGATAGGAAAAAACAAAGAAAAAGAAGCAAACAATAGCGGTTTCTGTTGCTGTATAATAGGATAAAACAGGGGAATAGGGACACAGATCCTTGGAGTGCCATTTGATTCGAGCACCACACTGATTCCAGGCATGTCTGGCATTTCCTAGTAGTGTCTTGCACCTATCTGGAAGGTGATGGTCGATTCGGTGTAATAAACGTCAGCCTAGAGGCATTGCGTGCAACTCGCACGCCGTTGGCTGCGTAGTTGGACTAGCTCGTCGGAGTCCCAAAATCAGACACGTCCAGAATCGGACCAGTGCATAATCGGACGCTCGGACAACCGTCCGATTGGACCACTCAGACCAACCCGTCCGATTTTGAAAATCGAACCACTCGGACGCTCGGACTCGAACACTTGAACTGTCGTCTGATCGGACCAAACCCGTCCCATCGGACCAACCCGTCCGACTCGGACATTCGGACACTCGGACCTTCCAGAATCAGACCGTCCAGAATCGAACCACCCAGAATCGGACGAGTCCGAAATCGGACCAGCTAAAATCGGACTACCCTATCCGATCCGATTCCCAGAATCGAATCACTTTGAAAATCGGACCACTTTTTCGATCCGACTCTTAGAATCAGACGTGACCAAAATCGGACCACTAGGCCGATTAGACCAACCCAAAATCGGACATCCGATTCTGATAATTGGACTCCTGAAAATCAGACGTATGGGAATCCGAAAAAAAAACTGTCAAAATAGGACATGTATCTAGAACACACATTTTGATGCATCTAAACCCCAAAATTGACCCCAAAGGCTACATAGAGCTAAAGGCACATCACAGATCCATTAGTGGGCTAAAATTTAGGGCATGTAGTTCAAAATTTGGCTACAAACAGTCCTCCAAATTGTGCATGGCTTTTACCATAATGGCCCTGTGCGCCAAGGGGGACTGCCCCCCCGGACCCCCGGAAAGGTGGCTCTGCCCCCTCCGCACCTCCCCCGAGTAGCTTGGAGAGAAAATGCGCACTGTGATAGGTCCTCCAATTTGGACCCTAGTGTAGCAATGGCTCTACACGGGCATGGATTCTCCCTTGCAAAAGAGCAACCAAAAGCCCCTGCCCGAATAGAGAAAAAAAGAGACCCTAGAACATCATTGGGCCAATCTAGCCATCAAGGCAAAAAGGCCACACCACGAGAACACAAAGACATTGTGTTCATACCATGTCTAGTCAGAGTGAAATGCAACATCAGCAAGCTACAAATGCCAAGATGACTAGACATGACACTCTTGACGAGAGATGTACCTTGAGCAACACTGCACAGACAACCCAAGACATTGGTGGAGAATCCACGTCTGGTCATGCAAGTGGGGACTCAAGGGCATCTGTCAGAAGGCTTAAATTTACAAGCCAAGACCCGGAAGATGAAGACATAGTACCACCTGCTTATCTTAGGGTCAAACTCACCGCGAAAAGAGAGCATACTATCGATGCTCTGATTGATGAAGGAGCAGATTTTAACATCTTGACCTATGAATCATGGACCCTACTAGGCCAACCAGAGCTCACACCGACTAGTGCAACTCTTAGCCCTTATGGGGGACACCCACAAGCACTCATAGGGAAGTGCAAAATCCTTGCGACAATTGAAACAAAAAGCTTGCCTATCCTATTCCATGTTCCTCCAAATAGTGCCAGCTGCGGGAAAGAAACCCTCCTAGGAAGACCCTTCAAAAGGGTGACCAAGTGTGAGGCCGACTATGTAGCACGGAGGATACACCTGACACTACCGTGTGTGAGGATAGTCACAACCTTTAGCAAGGGTGACCTCATCAAACCTCAAGGGAAAGGCAAGGAAGGTGTTGATGTAACAGTCAACCTATTAACGAGGGCAAGGAGCTGTTGAAAGAGTTGATACAAGGGCAGGTTGAACGAAGAGAACTAGTGAGTGAGGCCATACTTGAGACAAAAAGGTTAGGAGACAAGACCAAGGATAGGGTTTGAACTCACAAATATCGTAGAAGACCATGAAAGAAGCCAAAGCCTTATAGGCGAAGGCATCGATGGAGAGCTAGCACAATGCCACGATGGATATCCAAGGCGTTGCTTCGTGCTCAAGGGTATTATGCAGGAAATCAATGGATTTGGGCACCAAAACTCCCTGCTAAGCCACCTCTGTCAGAGGCCCAAATTATGTCCAAAGCAAAGAGGCGTAGGAGGAAACCTAAACGAAAAGCAAAGTCTCGAACCAAAAATATTGGAGTGATTGAGCCCCTCACTATTGAAATCAAGAAACCAAACATGGCCTATCAAAAAGTAAATCCCCAGCCTAGCGTACTTAGCAAGCAGATATCAGAGGTAACTCTCGAGCGTGCACAAGGTCCACTAGTGCCCAAGGAGCCTATGACTTCCCAAGAGGATAATGGGAACCACAGGCACAACATTGCTCATGATAAGGCTGATCATTCAACAAAGCTAATGACAGAATCATCTAACAATGACGAGAAAATTCTCCAGTCAGTGCCAAGCCCACGTAGGAGTCCCAAATATCCTACATCCTCTTCACCTAAATGGACACAGGAAGCACGGCAGTAGCAGCCTCGTGCCACTGCTCAGCCTACACAAGTGAATGTGCAAAGGGAAACAAAAGGCATGACCACTTCTAATCTGTCTAAGGACTTGACACCGCAGTCTACTAGTGGTAGCCAGTCCACTGAACTAGCCACCACTACTTCCAATCAGGGACCAGAGCAGTCACAGCCCTTGGCCATGACAATGCCCTGTGTGGAACATGTTCTTAGTATTTTACCTGTGGAGGAGGTGTCACAACCAACTTCCTCGAAAACTCTAGCACTTTCAGAGTGCCTAAAGCCTAGGCTGGAGGAGTTAAACTCAAGGGAGTTGGCTGAAGAGCTAGACTCTCTGAAAAGGGAGGTAATTGTGCTCTCACAACCTAGCAAGGCTATTCAGTAGGCCACAGGCATGTCCCATAAGGACACATTAGAGAAAGAGAATGTTGAGGCCCAACCAAGCACATCAACGGTTGATCTAGTCCAGGGTCCTGAGTCATTGAGCGATGCACCTTCACTAACCAGGAAAAAGAGGATAAAACAACAAAGACAACAGCAATCACAGATGGTTGTGGACCCCAAGAGCATTGAGACCAAGAGCGATGGAGAGCTGGGGAATAAAGCATCAAGTCCATCCACCAATGAACCCATTGATGTCTCTCCTGATAGCGGTCAAACCTCAGTCACATCTGTGTGCTCTGAAAAATCAAAGCAGCCGTTGCCATCCATAGTTGCTTTCAACACTCAATCCACCGACAATATAACTCACATCGATCAATCAAGAGTGGATACGTCATCACAACAAGGTGACAAATCTATACCAGTCACATCTGAGAAGAACCATGAAAAAATAGCAGTAAAACCTCAGGAGAAATGCACAATCCCTAAGAGCATAAGCAATCCTAGCGTTGACCAATCTTGCTCATCTAGGCTTGAACCCCTAGCTATACTAAAGCCTAGACAAATTCCTAGAACCTTGCATGAGATGGCAACCGATCAAGCCCTCGTTGAACATAGAAGTGTCGCATAATGCTTAGCTGAGTTGGATGCTAAGCTCAAGGTGTTCGAACGAAGCTACGTCCTTGCGGACATGGGCACAATCCCCAAGGGGCAGCTTGGAGATTACTTGCCCTTCCCTCTATCCTGGGAGGAGCAAGAACATCTTACCAAGCACTATGATAGGCTTCTGCATGAACGCATGCGACTCATCTCTGACGAGGAAGCCGAAGAACTAGGCTTAACTGTCACATTGAATGAAGTGATCTGTCGACCGAATCTCGTAGACACAGAGCAACTAAAGCGACTAACAAAGGGCCTAAGTCAATTTGACCAGTGTTGGTGTGAGAACCACGTTGCAATGGCCGAAATAGGGGCTCGGATCATGACACTCTCTTAGGAGCGATTGGGCAAATGGCGGTCTCAAAGAGACCCAACCTATGTGGCACCAACTTTCCTTCGAGTGCTAACTGGCATTCGGGGTACGAACTTAGCTGCAACTAGCCTGGAGAGCCCTTTGATTGATAAGGTTCTCACTAAGGAGGAGTTACACATTGCCAGTAGACTCGGACAAGGGTCCATGCTGCTGGATGTGGCAAAATATGTATCGGTACTAAGTAAGTTGCCACGAGTGCTGGATGCGTGTGCTACGCTCCAGTACAACCCCGAGTTCTACAATTGGTTCTTATCCTCGTGAAGTGACATGGATTCATAAATATGTATATAAATAAACAATGATTTTTGTGTCACCGTGTATAAACAATATCAACACACACAAGCAATGATAGTCAAGTGCAGGGAGAAGAGTTGGGTCTGACAGGCTAAGCTTCTCAAGTCCTCCTCTCATCACGCATTTAAAACCCGTGTGACCATCCCCACCTCCACGTGAAGGGCATGCATCCCACATTACCGCCATAGGAAGCCTTGACCAACAACTCTGATGGTGTAGATAGGGTATAGTCCCTTCCTATACACCTTCTTCCCTTTCTGGTCTATCCTTCCGAGGAGGAGCCCTGCCTAAATCCATGGCCGCCACCCAAGGTAACTCAGCGTGAACCAAGATCTGCTAATGGCAGGAGGCTAAATATACATCACGGGGGCCATCCCTCTACAACAAGCATTGCATGCCCCACCCCTCCCCTTCTCGTCCTATGCGCTTGATAATCTGCACTATAATCCCTTACATATGAATGGTCTTATCATATGACAAATCCTAATCCTTGATTCGCATCTTACAGGCCCCCCCAAGGAAAACATGGAGAACCAAGGGCAGCTAGCTTGCAAGGACGCTCTCCACAGCCCACGGGAACTTCCAACACGCGCCCCTCCACCGGTGCGCTACGTGCCCACTCTTAAAAGGTACGCGAAGAAACGCGGCCCCAAGCGACACCACCCCAGATGAAGGCCGAAGAATCCGCAGGCGAGGGGAGTGGACGCTTAGGGAGGCACACAAAATGTGGCAAAGCCAGTTGCACAGACCCCCAATGCACGCTCGGGTAGTAGATGCTCACGAAGTGACAAGGCGGCCAGGGATAGGGCAAAATTTAATGAATTGTTTAAAGAAATTCTAGAAACGGTAACGGCTGGGGACTACACCATTCATGTCCTGGCCGACATGTTCCCTGCCCAGCCTCATGGGAGCCCCGCACTAGCATCTCCCTGGTTGCCTAGCCAATCGGACTCACCCTGCCTCGTACCTATCGACTAAATCCCGATGATGTACAAGTAGCTCGACAAGTTAGCATGCCAGAACATATTATTTTTTGATGAGTAAAGGGGGCAAGATTCCCACTTGTACACATTCCCATTACTTCCCGTTAATGTATGCGACCTTAATAAGCAATGAAATAGGCATCCCAATAGACATCATAGAATTCTGATAAATTATGTCTTATCATGATTGCATTTGTTCGATGCACTTAACACAAGCGAGCATATACTCTCACGAAGTGACAAGTGAATGCAGGATAATACAGGTCCTTGTGCGAAAGTGTTCAATGCCCGATCACCCCAAGACCATTGACACCACGAAGAGCCGCAACAAAGCCACGCTGCCGAAAGCAAAAATCACCCTTGTCGACCACCCACATCGCATGGACCAATGCACATTCATGGGCCATGCTCCCTTTCTGGATCAAGCTCTATAGTTGGCTCACGGTAGTCGTTATCTCAATTGTACCAACATCGCGTGTGTCGCGAGGAGGTTTGCAATATCTCAAGTGTATCTCCCCATCTCAACAACTGCTTCTCTAACAACGAGGCTAGGGCACAATCATCACTATAATATCCATTTCTTGAGCCTTCGAAGCTTGACATTTTCCAACCCATTGAAAGGCTGCTAGCCTCAACATATTGTAATGGTTGTACTCAGGCAAGTCCCAAAAGAAGAAGAAGAAGAAAAAAGAACAGAACAAAAGAACGAAAGAAAGAAAAAGGCACAAGAAAAAAAACAAAAAGAAAGAAAGAAAAGCACCCACGATCACAACACAACACCCAGGGGTCCTCAAATTAGGTACATCCAATGACCTTGGTCGACTGGGTCTCTGTCCCTAGTCCCCTCGCCCTTTAGCATCACCCACAATTGTTCAGGGCACATCAAGGGCAGGACATACCTAGGGAGCTTGTCTCACCTATGGTTAGACCTGTCACCCTGACCCACTTGCACAAATATCTCTAGCACTCTGCCTTAATACCATTTCAATCAATTGTGGTGAGTACCACACGATTGGCCATGAAAAGTACACCGTCCTCATCAAGCGAGTCCAATAGCTTCCAGCTACCAAAAGTGCGGTGTCCCTGTATTCACTTATGCTACGTCGTGCAGTCACAATGCAAAGGATGTCTCATATACCTTCATGTGTACTTCTTCTCAACATGGACAACTTGGCTTCATCCACACATTGTTACGAGAAACTAGCCCATGGTCTTCTAACTACGTAATATCTAAGTATGCACGAGCACTTACATAATATATGTAGTGAAGTATATACACAATTTGGGTTCTCAAGTGCAGGACAATACTCTCAGCTTGCTTAGAGTTCGACCTGTCTCCCAAACTAATCAAATATGTCTTGTGCACGATAAGAAGACTAGCACTACCCCTTAGGGAGAGACCACACGAGAGGTTTTCAAATTGTAGGTATTGAAGCCTCCAACAAAATTTCAATCACTCTTTAGCGACACCCAACTCTAAATGCTTATCCCTTACCATCCGACAAGCCCGCAAAGAATCATCATGTGCAGAATCCCCAACAAATCTACACTTGTGCTGACCATCAATGCAATCCCCAACACAGAACATCCCTACCACCAACTCCAACAACCCTTCCACCAGCCACCTTGGCCACCAATAGGCCCCCACGACCTTCTTTCACACCACCACCAACACTCCTCCACGTAAACCACAGGCATCCTTGTCACCCAGGTCTTTGGTGCATGCTATAGCTTGCTGCCTATGACGGTGAGTGCAATGGGACTGGCACTCGTCTAGGAGGGGGGTAATGTAAACCGCAACATGAAGAAGCAAAAGGAAATAAAAAAGACACAGGGTAAAGGCAGAAAAAAGGTAGCCCCATTGAAGAAAGAATAGGAGAAAAGGCCAAAAGCGCAAGGGCAACCTTAAAAGTCCAAGGAAAATGCAAAAGGGGAAAGGCGAGGTAGCCCGATTGAAGAAAGAATAGGAGAAAAGGCCAAAAGTGCAAGGGAAACCTTAAAAGTCCAAGGTAAATGCAAAAGAGGAAAGACGCATTTTAAAATAAAAAGGCGCACCCTGAAATCTTGTAAAAGAGCGACGGGCTCTCACCCGCAATTTGTAAATGTAGATGGGCAGTGGAAAGGAAGCTAGGAAGATAGAAGGACAATGGGAAAAAGGGCCTAGGCTACGGCCGGCCATGTAAAAAGGGAAAAAGGGAATGAGCGCCCAAAAGGGATTTAGGGTTTTGTATATAAAGTTGAAAAGTGAATGAGAAGCTCATTCTTGTGTGTGGCCAAAAGTAGCTCTCCTCTTCTTCTTCTTCTTCTTGTTCTTGCTTGCTTGAGCTTGTGCTTGAGAGAGGGAGTGTGAGAGTGTGAGGGTGAGGGACTGAGGAGGAGAAGCTCTCTGTCTTCTCCTCTCTTCTTCTCTTCTCTTCTTTTGTCTTCTCTTCTCTTGCTCGCGGCAATGGAGCTTGGAGAGTGGAGCTTGAGGATGGAGCTTGCTTGAAGCTTGCACTTGGATCGTGGAGTTACCGGAGTGTGCGAGAGAGGAGGTAACTCAAACGGCACAGAGGTAAGCTCACTACACTCGTAGATATGGATGGCGCGTCGGTTATGTGAGAGGTAGCCATTAGTGGTCGGCTTGGAACGCTTGAAACAATAAGCAGTCTGTGGGTCTTGGTGATTGAGCGAAACCTCCCACATTTTGGTTCCATTGCCGAGACCAATTGATTCAAGCCTTGAGCGCTTGCACGCTTCGAATCAAGCATTGGAGTAGGGTTTTCCCCAAACCAATGCTTGAGATAGGTAGAAAGTGAGGGGGTTGAAGATGGTATTTGATCTCCTTGGCAAGTAGATTTTTTGATTTTTTGAGATTTATGTTGTGAGATGGAGTAGTGTAGGTGATTGCTTTGTGATTTGTGTGCATATAGGAAAAAACAAAGAAAAAGAAGCAAACAGTAGGGGTTTCTATTATTGTATAACAGGCTAAAACAACGGAATAAGGGCATAGATCCTTGGAGTGCCGTTTGATTTGAGCACCACAGTGATTCGAGGCATGACTGGCATTCCCTTGTAGTGTCTTGCACCTATCTGGAAGGCGCTGGACGATTCGGTGTAGTAGATGTCAACCTAGAGGCATCGCGTGCAACTCGCAAGCTGTTGACCGCATAGTCGGACTAGCTCGTTCCAGTCCTAAAATCGGACCCGTCTAGAATCAGACCAGTCCATAATCGAACGCTCGGACAACCATCCGATCGGACCACTCGGACTAACCCGTCTGATTTTGAAAATCTGACCACTCGGACGCTCGGACTCAGACACTCGGACTGTCGTTCGATCGGACCAACCCGTTCGACTTCGACATTCGGACACTTGGATAATCCAGAATCAGACCCCATCCAGAATCGAACAACCCAGAATCGTACGAGTCCGAAATCGGACCAGGACCATCCTGTCCGATCCGATTCCCAGAATCGGACCACTTTGAAAATCGGACCACTTTTTCAATCCGACTCCTAGAATCGGACGTGACAAAAATCGGACCACTAGGCTGATCCGACCAACCCAAAATCGGACGTCCGATTCTGATAATTGGACTCCTGAAAATCGGACGTATGAGAATCGGACAAAAAAACTGTCAAAATCGGACAGGTATCTAGAACACACATTTTGACGCATCTAAACCCCAAAATTGACCCCAACGGCTACATAGAGCTAAAGGCACATCACAGATCCATCACTTGGCTAAATATTAGAGCACGTAGTTCAAAATTTGGCTATAAATGGTCTTCCAAATTATGCATGGCTTTTATCGTAACGGCCCTACGGGCCGAGGGGGACTGCCCCCCCTGCCCTCCCCTCCTCCCCCCTCCCCCCCCCCTACGCAGAGGGGGCTCTGCCCCCTATGCACCTCCCCCGAGTAGGTTGAAGAGAAAATGCACAATGTGATAGGTCCTCCAAATTGGACCCTAGTGTAGCAATGGCTCTACATGAGCATGGATTCTCCCTTGCAAAAGAGCAACCAAAAGCCCGTGCCCAAATAGAGATAAACAGAGACCCTAGAACATCATTGGGCCAATCTAGCCATCAAGAGCAAAAAGGCCACACCACGAGAACACAAAGACATTGTGTTCATACCATGTCTAGTCAGAGAGAAATGCAACATCAGCAAGCTACAAATGCGTAGATGACTAGACATGACACTCTTGACAAGAGATGTACCTTGAGCAACACTGCACAGACAACCCAAGACATTGGTGGAGAATCCACGTCTGGTCATGCAAGTGGGGACTCAAGGGCATCTGTCAGAAGGCTTAAATTTACAAGCCAAGACCCGAAAGATGAAGACATAGTACCACCTGCTTATCTTAGGGTCAAACTCACCGCGAAAAGAGAGCATACTATCGATGCTCTGATTGATGAAGGAGCAGATTTTAACATCTTGACCTATGAATCATGGACCCTACTAGGCCAACCAGAGCTCACACTGACTAATGCAACTCTTAGCCCTGATGGGGCACACAAGCACTTATAGGGAAGTGCAAAATCCTTACAACAATTGAAACAAAAAGCTTGCCTATCCTATTCCATGTTCCTCCAAATAGTGCTAGCTGCGGGAAAGAAACCCTCCTAGGAAGACCCTTCAAAAGGGTGACCAAGTGTGAGGCCGACTATGTAGCACGGAGGATACACCTGACATTACCGGGTGTGAGGATAGTCACAACCTTTAGCAAGGGTGACCTCATCAAACCTCAAGGGAAAGGCAAAGAAGGTGCTGATGTAACAGTCAAGCCTATTAATGAGGGCAAGGAGTTGTTGAAAGAGTTGATACAAGCGCACGTTGAACGGAGAGAACCAGTGAGTGAGGCCATACTTGAGACAAAAAGGTTAGGAGACAAGGCCAAGGATAGGGTTTGGACTCACAAATATCATAGAAGACCACGAAAGAAGCCGAAGCCTTATAGGCGAAGGCATCCATGGAGAGCTAGCACAATGCCACGATGGATATTCAAGGCGTTGCTTCATGCTCAAGGGTATTATGCAGGCAATCAATGGATTTGGGCACCAAAACTCCCTACTAAGCCACCTCTGTCAGAAGCCCAAATTATGTCCAAAGCAAAGAGGCGTACGAGGAAACCTAAACAAAAAGCCAAGTCTCGAACCAAAAATATTGAAGTGATTGAGCCCCTCACTATTGAAATCAAGAAACCAAACATGGCCTATCAAAAAGTAAATCTCCAGTCTGGCGTACTTAGCAAGTAGATATCAGAGGCAACTGTCAAGCATGCAGCCGTGACAATGCCCTGTGTGGAACATGTCCTTAGTAGTTTACTTGTGGAGGAGGTGTCGCAACCAACTTGCTCGAAAACTCCAACACTTTCAGAGTGCCTAAAGCCTAGGCTGGAGGAGTTAAACTCAAGGGATTTGGCTGAAGAGCTAGACTCTCCGAAAAGGGAGGTAATTGTGCTCTCACAACCTGGCAAGGCTATTCAGCAGGCCATGGCCATGTCCCATAAGGACACACTAGAGAAAGAGAATGCTGAGGCCCAACCAAGCACATCAACGGTTGAGCTAGTCCAGGGTCCTGAGTCGTTGAGCGATGCACCTTCACTAACCAGGAAAAGAGGATAAAACAATGAAGACAACAGCAATCACAGGTGATTGTGGACCCCAAGAGCATTGAGACCAAGAGCGATGGAGAGCTGGGGAATAAAGCATCAAGTCCATCCACCAATGAACCCATTGATGTCTCTCCTGATAGCATTCAAATCTCAGTAACATCTGTGTGCTCTGAAAAATCAAAGCAGCCGTTGCCATCAACAGTTGCTTTCAACACTCAATCCACCGACAATAGAACTCACATCGATCAATCAAGAGTGGATACAACGTCGTCAAAACAGGGTGACAAATCTATACCAGTAACATCTGAGAAGAACCATGACAAAATAGCAGCAAAACCTCAGGAAAAATGCACAATCCCTAAGAGCATAAGCAATCCTAGCGTTGACCAATCTTGCTCATCTAGGATTGAACCCCCAGCTATGCTAAAGCCTAGACAAATTCCTAGAACCTTGCATGAGATGGCAACAGAGCAAGCCCTCATTGAATATAGAAGTGTCGCAGAATGCTTAGCTGAGTTGGATGCTAAGCTCAAGGTATTCACACGAGTCTACGTCCTTGCGGATGTGGGCACAATCCCCAAGGGGAAGCTTGGAGATTACTTGCCCTTCCCTCTATCCTGGGAGGAGCAAGAACATCTTAACGAGCACTGCTAAGCTCAAGGTATTCACACGAGTCTACGTCCTTGCGGATGTGGGCACAATCCCCAAGGGGAAGCTTGGAGATTACTTGCCCTTCCCTCTATCCTGGGAGGAGCAAGAACATCTTAACGAGCACTACGGTAGGCTTCTGCATGAACGCATGCGACTCATCTCTGACGAGGAAGCCGAAGAACTAGGCTTAACTGTCACATTGAATGAAGTGATCTGTCGACCGAATCTCGTAGACACAGAGCAACTAAAGCGACTAACAAAGGGCCTAAGTCAATTTGACCAGTGTTGGTGTGAGAACCACGTTGCAATGGCCGAAATAGGGGCTCGGATCATGACACTCTCTTAGGAGCGATTGGGCAAATGGCGGTCTCAAAGAGACCCAACCTATGTGGCACCAACTTTCCTTCGAGTGCTAACTGGCATTCGGGGTATGGACTTAGCTGCAACTAGCCTAGAGAGCCCCTTGATTGATAAGGTTCTCACTGAGGAGGAGTTACACATTGCCAGTAGACTCGGACAAGGGTCTATGCTGCTGGATGTGGCAAAATATCTATCGGTACTAAGTAAGTTGCCACGAATGCTAGATGCGTGTGCCACGCTCCAGTACAACCCCGAGTTCTACAATTGGTTCTTATCCTCATGAAGTGACATGGATTCATAAATATGTATATAAATAAACAATGATTTTTGTGTCACCGTGTATAAACAATATCAACACACACAAGCAATGATAGTCAAGCGCAGGGAGAAGAGTTGGGTCTGACAGGCTAAGCTTCTCAAGTCCTCCCCTCATCACACATTTAAAAACCGTGTGACCATCCCCACCTCCAAGTGAAGGGCATGCATCCCACATTACCGCCATAGGAAGCCTTGACCAACAACTCTGATGGTGTAAACAGGGTATAGCCCCTTTCTATACACCTTCTTTCCTTTCCGATCTATCCTTCCGAGGAGGAGCCCTGCCTAAATCCATGGTCGCCAGCCGAGGTAACTCGCCGTCAACCAAGATCTGCTAATGGCAGGAGGCTAAATATACATCACGGGGGCCATCCCTCTACAACAAGCAATGCATGCCCCACCCCTCCCCTTCTCATCCTATGCGCTTGATAATCTGCACTATAATCCCTTACATATGAATGGTCTTATCATATGACAAATCCTAATCCTTGATTCACATCTTACAGCCCCCCCGCAAGAAAAACATGGAGAACCAAGGGCAGCTAGCTTGCAAGGATGCTCTCCGCAGCCGACGGGAACTTCCAACACACGCCCCTCCACCGGTGCGCTACGTGCCTACTCTTAAAAGGTACGCGAAGAAACGCAGCCCCAAGCGACACCGTCCCAGATGAAGGCCAAAAGAATCCGTAGGCTAGGGGAGTGGACTCTCAAGGAGGTACACAAAATGTGGCAATGCCAGTTGCACAGACCCCCAACACACACTCGGGCACCAGGTGCTCACGAAGTGACAAGGCGGCCAGGGATAGGGCATAATTTAATGAATTGTTTAAAGACATTCTAGAAACGGTAGCAGCCCGGGACTACACCATTCATGTCCTGACCGACATGTTCCTTGCCCAGCCTCACGGGAGCCCTGCACTAGCATCGCCCTAGTCGCCTAGCCAACCGGACTCACCCCGCCTCGTATCTATCGACTAAATCCCTATGATGTAAAAGTAGCTCGATAAGTTAGCATGCCAGAACATTTTGTTTTTTGATGAGAAAAGGGGCAAGATCCCCACTTGTACACATTCCCATTACTTCTCGTGAATGTATGCGACCTTAACAAGCAATGAAATAGGCATTCCAATAGACATCATAGAATTCTGAAAAATTATGTCTTATCATGATTGCATTTGTTCGATGCACTTAACACAAGCGAGCATATACTCTCACGAAGTGACAAGTGAATGCAGGATAATACATGTCCTTGTGCGAAAGTGTTCAATGCCCGATCACCCCAAGACCATTGACACCACAAAGAGCCGCAACAAAGCCATGCTGCCGAAAGCAAAAATCACCCTTGTCGACCACCCACATCGCATGGACCAATGCACATTCATGGGCCATGCTCCCTTTCTGGATCAAGCTCTATAGTTGGCTCATGGCAGTCGTTATCTCAATTGTACCAACATCGCGTGTGTCGCGAGGAGGTTTGCAATATCTCAAGTGTATCTCCCCATCTCAACAACTGCTTCTCTAATAACGAGGCTAGGGCACAATCATCACTATAATATCCATTTCTTGAGCCTTCGAAGCTTGACATTTTCCAACCCATTGAAAGGCTGCTAGCCTCAACATATTGTAATGGTTGTACTCAGGCAAGTCCCAAAAAAAAGAAGAAGAAGAAGAAAAAAAAAAGAACAGAACGAGAGAACGAAAGAAAGAAAAAGGCACAAGAAAAAGAAACAAAAAGAAAGAAAGAAAGAAAGAAAGAAAAGCACCCATGATCACAGCACGGCACCCAGGGGTCCTCAAATTAGGTACATCCAATGACCTTGGTCGACTAGCTCCGTCCCTAGTCCCCTCACCCTTTAGCATCACCCACAAATGTTCAAGGCACATCAAGGGCAGGACATACCTAGGGAGCTTGTCTCGCCTATGGTTAGACCTGTCACCCTGACCCACTTGCACAATTCTCTCTAGCACTCTGCCTTAATACCATTGCAATCAATTGTGGTGAGTACTGCATGATTGGCCATGAAAAGTACACCATCCTCATCAAGCGAGTCCAATAGCTTCCAGCTATCAAAAGTGCGGTGTCCCTTATTCACTTATGCTACGTCATGCAGTCACAATGCAAAGGATGTCTCATATACCTTCACGTGTACTTCTTCTCAACATGGACAACTTGGCTTCATCCACACATTGTTATGAGAAACTAGCCCATAGTCTTCTAACTACGTAATATCTAAGTATGCATGAGCACTTATATAATATATGCACTAAAGTATATACACAGTTTGGATTCTCAAGTGCAGGACAATACTCTCAGCTTGCTTAGAGTTCGACCTATCTCCCAAACTAATCAAGTATGTCTTGTGCATGATAAGAAGAATAGCACCACCCCTTAGGGAGAGACCAGACGAGAGGTTTTCAAATTGTAGGTATTGAATCCTCCAATGAAATTTCAATCACTCTTTAGCGACACCCAACTCTGAATGCTTATCCCTTACCATCCGACAAGCCCGCAAAGAATCATCATGTGCAGAATCCCCAACAAACCTACACTTGTGCTGACCATCAATGCAATCCCCAACACAGAACATCCCTACCACCAACTCCAACAACCCTTCCACTAGCCACCTTGGCCACCAATAGGCCCCCAGGATCTTCTTTCACACCACCACCAACACTCCTCCACGTAAACCACAGGCGTCCTTGTCACCCACGTCTTTGGTGCATGCTACAGCTTGCTGCCTACGACGGTGAGTGCCATGGGACTGGCACTCGTCTAGGAGGGGGTAATGTTAACCCCAACACGAAGAAGCAAAAGGAAATAAAAAAGACACAGGGTAAAGGCAGAAAAAAGGTGGCCCGATTGAAGAAAGAATAGGAGAAAAGGCCAAAAGTGCAAGGGCAACCTTAAAAGTCCAAGGCAAATGCAAAAGGGGAAAGACGAGGTAGCCCGATTGAAGAAAGAATAGGAGAAAAGGCCAAAAGTGCAAGGGCAACCTTAAAAGTCCAAGGCAAATGCAAAAGGGGAAAGGCGCATTTTAAAATAAAAAGGCGCACCATGAAATCTTGTAAAAGAGTGCCAGGCTCTCACCCGTGCAATTTGTAAATGTATATGGGCGGTGGAAAGGAAGCTAGGAAGATAGAAGGACAATGGGAAAAAGGGCCTAGGCTACGGCCGACCATGTAAAAAGGGGAAAAGGGAATGAGCGCCCAAAAGGGATTTAGGGTTTTGTATATAAAGTTGAAAAGTGAATGAGAAGCTCATTCTTGTGTGTGGCCAAAAGTAGCTCTCCTCTTCTTCTTCTTCTTCTTCTTGTTCTTGCTTGCTTGAGCTTATGCTTGAGAGAGGGAGTGTGAGAGTGTGAGGGAGTGAGTGTGTGAGAGTGAGGGACCGAGGAGGAGAAGCTCTCCATCTTCTCCTCTCTTCTTCTCTTCTCTTCTCTTCTCTTGTCTTGCTCGCGGCAATGGAGCTTGGAGTGTGGAGCTTGAGGATGGAGCTTGCTTAAATCTTGCACTTGGATCATGGAGCTACCGGAGTGTGCGGGAGAGAAGGTAACTTGAACGGCATGGAGGTTGTCAAGATTGTGGGAGAGAAGGAAGGATTCTCGCTTGAAGCTTTCTTGCTTGCACAATGGGGGAAGACACACAAGGGTGGAGGCTGAAAACAGTTTTCCTCTTCTTAGTTGTGTAAGCCAAAAGAACTCTAGTACAAAGAAATAGAAGAACCCTCTATATGGGTCTCAAACCAAACTCAACTAACTAAGGTGGCATACTAACTGAGCCACGAACTAGAATAGATAAGGATAGCTATCATGTAGCTATTATTCATGGGCGGTGTACCAACCGCGTCTGCAACTGACAAGTCGGTGACATAAATACACAACGGTCACCCTGGCGTATCACGAGTGGAGCTCGATATCTCAACACTCCCCCTCGAGCTCAATCCCAATTCCTGCACACCAAGCAGGTCTCTGAACTTGCGCAGCTTCTCTGCGCCCAATGCCTTCGTGAATATGTCAGCTACCTGATCCTCTGTGCTGACATAAACTAGATCAATAAGACCTAGTAAAACCCTCTCTCGCACATAGTGATAATGCACCTCAATGTGCTTTGTTCTAGCATGATAGACTGGGTTATTTGCCAAGTGTATACTACTCATGTTGTCACAATAAATGACAACTGGTCCATCTGTAGACTGATGCATATCATAAAGTAGCTTATGCAACCAAGCTACCTCACATGCAGCCATTGCTGCACCCCTATACTCAGCCTCTGTGCTCGACAAGGCAACTGTAGGCTGTTTCTTGCTGCTCCAAGTGACTGCAACACTCCCAAAAGAGAACACATATCCACTGGTAGATCGTCTATCAGAAATACTACCAGCCCAATCAGCATCAGTGTATCCATGCAACTGTATCTGAACCCCAATCTCATAAAATAGTCCATACTGCAATGTGGACTTCACATACCTGAGTATGCGTCTAGCCGCATCCAAATGTGGTTTCCTTGGAGCCTGCATAAACTGACTTACCAATCCAACAGCATAGCTCAAATCTGGCCTGGTAATAGTCATATAAATCAAACTTCCTATTATGCGTCTGTACATAGTAGGGTCTTCTAGAAGCTCACCTGCATCTGTGCTCAGCTTCACATTCTGCTCCAAAGGAACTGAAATAGGCTTACAGCCTGTCATCCCATATTTGGACAGCATGTCCAATCCATACTGCCTCTGCAAGAGCTGTATCCCACTTGGTGATCTAATCACCTCAATGCCCAAGAAATAACGCAGCTCTCCCAAATCCTTCATCTCAAACTTCTGCTTCAATAGCATTTTCACATGAAGGATATCTTCATCACTGTCACCTGTCATAATCAAATCATCAACATAAATGACAAGTAGCATAATACCTTTCTCTGTTTTCCTCACATAAAGTGAGAAATCTGCCTTGGAAATCTGAAAGCCAATAGTGACAAGATACTGTCCTATCTTGTCAGACCATGCTCTAGGTGCTTGCTTCAAGCCATACAAAGCTTTCTTCAACCTGCAAACAAACTCAGGATGAACAGCATGCACATAACTTGGTGGCTGCTCCATATAGACCTCTTCTTGCAAATCACCATGCAAGAAGGCATTCTTTACATCCATCTGATGTAAAGACCATCCCTTTGATGCAGCCATAGCAATGACTGCTCTTACGGTTGCCATCCTTGCAACCGGACTGAATGTTTCTTCATAGTCAATGCCATATGTTTGTGCATACCCCTTGACTACTAATCTTGCCTTGTATCTGTTCACAGAACCATCTACATTGTGCTTCACCTTATAAACCCACTTACAGCCAATTGCATTCTTACCTTTAGGCAAAGGTACCAATTCCCATGTAGCATTTGCTTCCAAGGCATCCATTTCTTCATCCATGACTTTCTCCCATTTTTCTTTTCCCATGGCTTGCTCAAAAGAAGTGGGTTCTGGTTCATGTATCACCTTGACCATATATGCATAGTGAATGGCTGTAAATCCATCATATTTCAGCCTATCCACAGGATACCTAACTCTGGTAGACCTGCGCAAAGTGGGTTCACTCCCAGGTGCCCTCAAAACATCCCTGGTCTTCCTTACTCCAGGTGTAACAATAGAAGGAATACCCAACTCATCATGAATGCTCTGTTCTGAGCCACTAGATTCACCATCCACATAAGAGTGACCTGCATTCACATCAAACATGGGCTGATCAACCTTCTCTTTTCCTTTTCGTGATACCTGCATACCACTATCTGCATTGCTTTGAGAAGATTCTCCTGATCTCAATCTGCCTGTCCATGGCGAAGAATGTGAACCACTGCTAGAGGACGCTCCAGGTCCACTAATATTTTGTGACTGCTGCTGTGAATTCTGTGCAGCATTACCATTTTGTGCATCTACATCATCAATCACATTTACTGGTTTATACCAGCTACTCATCTCATCAAAAACAACATCTCTGCTCACTGTAAACTTACGAGTAGAAGGGTTATAGCATCTATACCCTTTTTGCTACAGAGAGTAACCAATAAAGATGCACTTCTCAGCTTTTGGATCCAACTTGGATCTCAGCTCATCTGGCACATGTACATAGGCAATGCAACCAAAAATTTTCAAATGAGAAATATCTGGTTTCCTACCAGTATACCTCTCCTCTGGAGTCATTCCATGTATTGCTGCAGTGGGAGTCCTGTTCATTATGTAGACTGCTGTAGCAACTGCTTCAGCCCAATAAAAATCTGGCAAGTCTTTTTCATTGAGCATGGCACGAGATACCTCTCCAATATGTCTGTTTTTTCTTTCTGCAATTCCATTTTGCTGTGGGGTATGACTGCATGAATATTGCTGCTTTATGCCATGCTCCTGCAGGAACCTTGCAAACTCATTTGAGAGGTACTCTCCCCCTCCATCTGACCTTAGGCATTTTACTTGCAGGCCTGTTTCTTTTTCAACCATAGCTTTAAGAGTTTTGAAATGCCCAAAAACTTCACTTTTCTTTTTCATAAAATACACCCAAACTTTTCTGCTATAGTCATCAATAAAACTGACAAAATAATGACAGCCTCCAAGAGATGCAGCTTTAGTAGTCCACACATCAGAGTGGATTAATTCCAATGGCTTCTTACTCTCTTGAACATGTCTAGGAAATGGTTTCCTTGCCTGTTTTCCAAATTGACAGGCTTCACATACCTTATGCATTTCTGCAACCTTGAACTTAGGCAATCCTGCAACAATGTTTTGGGCCTGCATTGATTTAAGTCGCTGTATATTAACATGACCAATGCGTTTATGCCAGATATCAATATCTGCAACTACACCGGTCCCATGTGCAAACATTGCTGCACTCAATTCAGGCATGTCTGCATCCAATGTAAACATTCTGCCCTTCTTCTTTCCTTTTGCTATCAAGCGACCTTTATTTTTCATATCCTCAACAAAGCATCCATGAGGATTAAATCTGACCTGCAAGCCCTGCTCAACCATTTGACCAACAGAAACCAGATTCTTGGTGATATTCGGGACATGAAATACATCAGACAGGTATTTCTTTTTCCCATCCTGCATAGACAAGGGAATTTTTCCAATCTGCACAATAGGATGTGCAGTATCATCACCAGTCTCCACAAATCCTGGTTTTTCCATTTTCCTTGCATCCTCCATCCATTCTGCATGACCTGTCATGTGGTTTGATGCACCTGAGTCAACATACCATACATCATTGCTTTCTTCTGCACTTGTCATAGAATTGTTCATGTGCTGCACCATGAACAAATGCTCATTTCTGTCATCACCCTGTCTACTAGAAGATGCATAATTCCCTTGTTGCAGTTTTCCATTCATGATGTCATTCTGCTTTTTATAGCAGTCTTTAGCCATATGACCCATTTTACCACAGTAGTAGCATTCAACATTACTGTTTGCATTTTGGCCTCTTTGCCATCCACCACGACCTCTTTGGCTCCCCCTGCCTCTAGAGTTACCACGTCCTCCTCCATAGGACTGGTTTTCTTGAGTTTGCTGGATATTCTGATTTCTGCCACGGCCTCCAAATCGGCCTCCTCTACCTCTGCCTCCACCTCTTCCAGCATTTGAGTAGAAGACAGCTTCTTTTGAAGTTCCTCCTGAAGAAGATGCACCACCATTTCTTTGCTCCTCAGAAATTAGAAGAGCAATCAACTCCTCAAAATCAGGAAATCTTTCACGAACTGAAATGGATGTCCGAAACTGTGCATAATCCTTTCCTAGACCATTCAAGGTCACAGAAACTAAATCATCATCTTCCACTGGCGACCCAATGGAAGCAAGTGCATCTGCAATCTTCTTCACCTTCATGTGGTAGTCGTTGATGCTCATATTTTCTCTTTGCACATTATGCAACTCTTGCTTGAGCTGCATTTTCCTGGCTTGAGTATTTGTGCTGTACATTTTTGACAAAGTATCCCATGCCTCCTTTGGCGTACTTGCATCCTGAATATGCACAATCATAGAGTCTGAAATGCTGATAGACAGCCAATACATAACTTTCCTGGCTCTCTCATGCCATGCTTTGAATGCCTGCATTTGCTGTTGATTGGGAACATCAGGAAGAACTGGTTCTTCTTCATTTCCTGCAACAAATTCCCAATATCCTTTTCCCATAAGGAAATTCGTCATTCTAAACTTCCATGCCTGGAAGTTGTTCTTGTCAAGCTTTTCAGTGACAATCTGTGAGAGAGAATCAGACGCCATTACAGAACACTGCGAAAAATTCTGTCACTGCAAAAACTCAGCTTCACCCTCACAAGGGCAAATCTGCAAAACTGGCGAAAGTGGTATTTGACCACACAGTCACTTCCTAGTGACGATTTTGCATCAACAGGCAACAGGGATGATTCTGTAACTCCCAATGTCTCTGCGCACAAGCATACGATGCGATTTTTATAGTAACTTTTCACTGACCTGTAGAACAGTGGTTGCACAGCATAAAACTGGGCCTTTTTCTGAGTGCGTGCAGAGAACTTCCGCCTCCAAAACAGGCCCCAAAATGGCCTCAAATAAAAAAAACAAGGTCGCCAAGAGCTAGAGCTCTCCCCCGCAGCATATACTGCCCTCTTGCTTCACCGCGAAGGGCGTCTCAACCTGAGACAATGCACTCTTGCAATTTCCGGCTGTGCTACCTGCAGAGATCTGCTCCCAAAACAGAAAATGAAAGCAACACTGCTCCTCTTACCAGAACACCGCGAGCTTGGCTTGCTTTCTTGAGCTCCTTACCACGAACAAGGCTCTGATACCATGTCAAGATTGTGGGAGAGAAGGAAGGAGTCTCGCTTGAAGCTTTCTTGCTTGCACAATGGGGGAAGACACACAAGGGTGGAGGCTGAAAACAGTTTTCCTCTTCTTAGTTGTGTAAGCCAAAAGAACTCTAGTACAAAGAAATAGAAGAACCCTCTATATGGGTCTCAAACCAAACTCAACTAACTAAGGTGGCATACTAACTGAGCCACGAACTAGAATAGATAAGGATAGCTATCATGTAGCTATTATTCATGGGCGGTGTACCAACCGCGTCTGCAACTGACAAGTCGGTGACATAAATACACAACGGTCACCCTGGCGTATCACGAGTGGAGCTCGATATCTCAACAGAGGTATGCTCACTACACCCATAGATATGGATGGCACGTTGATTATGTGAGAGGTAGCCATTAATGCTCGGCTTGGAACGCTTGAAACAATAAGCGGTCCATGGGTCTTGGCGGTTGAGCGAAAGCTCCCACACTCCTCTTCTTCTCTCCCTCTCCTCTTCCTCTTCTCTCCTCTCCCTCTCCTCTTCCTCTTCTACCTCTTATTCTTCTTCTTCTTCTTCTCCTTCTCTCTTCTCACCTTCTCCTTCTCTCTTCTCTCTCTCCTTCTCTTCTTCTCCTTCTCTCTTCTCATTGTCTTCTTCTCTCTTCTCTCTCTCCTTCTCTTCTTCTATCCCTCTCCTCTTCCTCTTCTCTCTCTCTCCTTCTATTCTTTTCTACTCACGAGGGCCCGCAGCTGACTGGCAATCGAGGAGGGGGTGGCTTCAGTCGGAAGCCCAAGGGGGAGCACTGTTACTACCAAACGGAGGGGGGGAGGAGTTAGTGTCGGAAGCCCCAGGGGCTGCAACTGTCGCACAGAGGGGGGGGAGAAAGGTGACGTACATGAGGGGAGGGCCATCTGACGTCCAAGGGGGTGCTCTGTTATATGCAGGGAGGGGGATCCTCCCCTTTATAGGAAGGGAGAAGGGTGGCATGGCTGCTACACCTCCCACCTGGGGAGCTGCATGCCCCCCATTACTATCACATCACTCCCTCTCTCTCTCTCCCTGATGTACTGTCGGCGGGAAGAGAGAGGGGAATAAAAAAAATTGAACTTTTATTTTTAAATTAAGGGGGGAGGGGAGTTCCTATGGGGGGAAAGCACACTCGAATTTTACATCCTCTCCTCCTTAGAGGAATCGAGATGTCCTCATCTCGAGAAGACCTGGGGGTATTGTTGGTTGAGAGTATCTTCATCCATCGAGGTGGCATCCTCTTCGGGATAATCTTTCCACTGGATGAGGTATTCTCTCAAGGTCCTTGATCTCAATTGCCTCTCCTTGACATCTAGGACTCTATCATGCCGTAGCTCAAGGACTCCTTGGCTAGGAATTACAATTTGTTGATCGTCAAGTACATGGTTCGGATTAGGTAGATACTTTTTCAATAGGCTAACGTGGAATACATTATGAATATTTAGGGTTGTGGGAAATTGTAGTCTGTAAGCATTAGGACCTATGCACTTAGTGATCTTATAAGGTCCACAATACCTTAGACTTAGCTTCTTGTACTCACCCAAGGATAGTGAACTCTTTTTAGGGCATACACAGATGAAGACCATATCACCTTCAACGAAGGATTTGTCTTGCCATTTCAAGTCAGCGTAAGCCTTCTGTCTATCCTTGGTAGCTCGGATGTCTTGTCTTATTGATTTGATTTGATCATCCATGTCTTCTAGCATCTGCCTTAAATCTTCTACTCTCAAAGTTGGATCCGAGAAGCTCAAAGGGGTATGGCAATCGTGCCCATACAATGCTTAAAAGAGGGTCATCTGAATACTCTGTTGGTAAGAAGCATTGTAGGCAAACTCAACTAGTGGTAAATATTGAATCCACTCTTTGGGTTCGTGATAGCAGTATGCCCTAAGCACATTTTCAATGACTTGATTGACTCGTTCTGTTTGACCATCAATTTGGGAATGGTAAGCTGTACTAAAACAGAGTTGAGTTCCAATAGCCTCAAAGATAACCCTCCAGAAGTGTGATGCGAAGCGAGAGTCACGATCACTAATGATTCTTCTGGGTAACCCATGCAGTTTGAATATTTCCTTGATGAATAATCTTGCGATGTCTGAAGCTTTATAGTTTATCTTGACACGGATGAGATGTGCGACCTTGGTGAGCATATCTACTACAACCATAATAGAGTTGTATCCTCCCTGAACTTGGGGTAGGCCAACAATGAAGTCCATACTAATAAACTCCCATTTCATTTGTGGAATGTCAAGTGGTTGCAATTTCCTAGGAATTTGGACATGTTCTGCCTTAATGCATTGACAAGACAAATATTCTGTGACATATTTGAGAACGTCACCCTTGAGTTTTTCCCAATGATAGCTCTTTCTGACCGCATTAAGGGTCTTGGCATAGCCAGGATGTCCTAAGAAAGGGGAGTCATGGGCTTCCCAAAGTATCTTTTGCTTGAGAGTTTGGCTTGCAGGGATACATAATCTTGTCCTAAAGTAGACAAGTCCACTACTAACAGAGAATTCTTGATACTTCATCTTTAGCTTTGGGTCTTGATCCTTGATGGGGATCTCCCTTAGCATTTTTTGATAGACTGGGTCATGATATGCTTCTTCTTTAGCTAGCTCAAGAATTAGGTTGTTTGGCATTGATACCTTTGTGGCTAGAGATCTTGCTATTGATGGATCTTGCAAAATAAGATAATTTAGAAATGTATTGTGACTGAGTGCATCGGTAACTACATTCTCTTTTCCAGGCCTATATTTGATTTCAAATTCATATTCTTTCAGCACTTTGATCCATCGATGTTGCCTCATATTGAGCTCATTCTGAGTGAAAATTCATTTAAGGCTCTTGTGGTCTGTCACTAAGGAAAATTTGTTACCTAGCAAGTAATGACTCCAAAGTTTGAGAGCATGGATGACAGCCAACAGCTCTAGGTCGTGGGTAGCATAATTCCTTTCATGGATCTTCAATTTTCTTGAAGAATATGCTATGGGATGACCTTCTTGCATAAGTACACATCCTACAGAAAGTGCCCAATAATATCTTCTTCCTTAGTATCAGATCTGGATATTATCTGATAATATCTTCTTCCTTGATCCTTATCTGATAATATCCAGATCTGAGATCTATCTTAGAGAAGATCTTCGCTCCTTGAAGTCGGTCGAGTAATTCATCTATTCTTGGAATGGGGTATTTATTATTTATGGTTGATTGATTCAACCCTCTGTAGTCAATGCATAGACGAAGCCTTCAATCTTTCTTCTTTAGGAACAACACTGGAGCT
The DNA here is from genome assembly GCF_053477565.2 of Lygodium microphyllum. Classification (NCBI taxonomy): domain Eukaryota; kingdom Viridiplantae; phylum Streptophyta; class Polypodiopsida; order Schizaeales; family Lygodiaceae; genus Lygodium; species Lygodium microphyllum. Next base: position 38,698,358 of record NC_141149.1, on the reverse strand, counting down.
CCCCATGGTGAACTGCTAGGACGGATGTAGCCTTGGTCTAACAGTTACTTGAGTTGCTCTTTTAGTTTGATAGCTTCTGGAATGGACATCTTATATGGCTTCTTTGCGATTGGTGCAGCCCCTGGTGCCAGTTTGATTTCATGGTCGACTTCCCTTTGAGGAGGAAGTTTTGTCAGATCTTCAGGAAATACATATATGTATTCCTTTAACTATGAAGGTTCTTCCCCAGATTCTTGATTCTGATCTAGCTTATTCAGTTTAATCAGATAGACAGGTAAGCCCTTTCTAACACCTTTTATTATCCGTGTTGCTTTTGCCAGTTGTATCTTTGGCTTATCAGCTCTCCTTGAGTTATGACTAGTACCCCTTCAGAATTTCAAAAGGAGACTTGGCTCTTCCTAGTGGATGTGGGCATCATTGGGTATTAGCCAATCCATTTTGAGTAAACATTCATGGACTCCTAGGTTCATTACCCTGAATCTCACCGAAGTTGGCTTCCCACCTAGTAGGAATTTCGCCTTAGCAGTTTGCCTAGTACAAGAGACCTCACGACCATTTGGTCACTCCACAAGTAAAGTAGGTGCATCTATTGTGGCTATCCCTAATCTTTTTGCACAGATCGGGGAAATGAAGGAATGTGTAGTGCCACAGTCAATCAGGGTTTTAAAGCTTTTACCTTCATAATCTGATGGAGTTTGAATCACCGAGAATCAACAATTTGGACCCTTCTTGTAAAGAGTGGCATGAACCGTTGCTCTCTCAATGTCAGCATCCATGGATGGACCTTCTTCATCGTCCAGCTCTTTGTTAGAAACACTGGAGGTTCTCCCTCTGGCCATAACGATGGTTCCTTGGCCATGAGCGACTCTATTTTGACCTTGGAATTGCCCTTGGCGATGTTCTCTACTAAGCTTGGAACATTCCCTCTTGAAGTATCTGGGCTCATTGCAATGGAAGCAACATGGGTTGTGATCATTACTTTGTGTAGGAACAAAGTTGTTGACAACATTGGCCCTAGCTTTCTTTCTTTGGCCCTGATTCTGACTCTGCGCCCTCTTAGTCTAAGCCTTAAATATACCCTTGTTCTGATCTTTGTAGGGCCAAATCTTGTTATTCTGTGGTTTGGTCTGCACCTCCTGTATTATTGGAGTAGCTTGAATGAGTGCATCTTGTAGGTCTTCATGGGCCCATTGATTCCAATCGAGTGTTTATGGGTGGATTCAACCCAGTACAGAATTTTGACACCTATTGTGTCATATCCATTGGAGGCGCGTACTTTAGGAATGAAACAAACTTTGAATAATATGCATCAAGGGATAATCCTAGATGCTTCAAGTCATAGAATTCATTCATCTTTTGTGTGCGGTAGGCAGGTGGCAGATACCTCCCTCACACATCTTCCTTAATCTTCTCCTAAGTGACTGTCCCCTCCGAGATCACTTGGTCTCTGCACTACTGTTTTCACCAAAATCTCGCTTCGCCTGTAAGCTTAAGTTTGGCGAGCATGGCTTGGTTAGCAGGTGCAGTTCTTGCTTCCTCAAAATACTCCTCCATGGACTCAATCCAGATCTTGTCATCGGCTTGAACAGTCCTTCCCTTGCCATCAAACTCGGGTGGCTTAATTTGTTTGAGAAGGAACTTCTTCTCTTAAACCACAGCTGTACTTAGTGCAGGAGTCAGACTTGGAACCTGCACTTGGGGTTGCATCTAGACAATAAGATTCTTTATGTTAACATCTTATCAAATGTTTCCCATATTACATTAATATGAGTAGCATAGCTTTTAGCCAAGTGATTTAATCACTTAACACCTTAGCTAACATTTACAATCAAGATAGCAAATAGTAAAAAGTCTTATTTATTCATGAGGGCATAGCCCTTTATGTATATTTTATTTTGGAAACATAGGACAGTTGATTGATACATTAGTTCGGGGAAAATAGGATTGTCTTACAATCGGTTACATGAACGGAATAATAATATGGAGTGGAGTCATGGATTTTCAGGAAATGATAAGTCATTGGAAGCTTGGGGTATCCTTTTCTTTGATACATGTTCTTCTCATAGCGCCCTAACACTTTGATCCTGTTCGCAGAGATCACCCGGGTTACTTCTTCATAGACATACTTGTTCTGCTTGACTTGCCGACCGCTAACATGCAAAGTTGCGTTTGCGTGAGCTTCGACAAAGATGAACAGCTTCATGATCTTTAAATCCTCCATCCACTTGATTCTCTTCAAGTTGGTCTGAAGGTATGCGAGTCGGTGGGCTGCTATGTAATATATTCCTGAATCTCCCGTCCGTCTCCGCTCCGCATATAGGGGTGAAGGATTATAGATGCGGTCTAGAATATTCATCATGCCTAGCCTCTGACAATAATCCGAAGCACGCATTGCAATCATGAACATGACCTAGCACACCAAGAATTTGCTCCATGCTTTGTGACTCTGCAACCCAGCATCCATAAGTGAGTAAATAAATGCTTTCAATAGAAAACACTGCTCTATTCCACTCACTTTCCCTGACTGTCCCTTTATTCCCTTTATTTTTCTCCATTAAGTTTCCTTCTAATCTTAGATCCCATTGGTTCTCTCTAATACCAACTGTAATGTGCCCGCCCCTCGAATTGCAGGACACATCTTAGCAGCCTATCGAGAGATCAATCTAGAAGATGCCGCCGGACACTCCCAAGGAATGACACGGGGTTTGCTAACTAGGGTCTCTCGAGTCTGCCTCGCAACGAAACTTATCCGCCAGTTTCCACTTAGGATCGACCTGAAGTCATGATTCCTTTCTAATCAGCAAGGTCTCTAGGAAGTAACTAGCATCGAGCTCCAGATGAATCACTTTGCATAGGAACAACAGAGTCAAAGCAGATTCATGCTGCACTTGGTTCATGGAGAATGGAAAACAAGAGGGATGTGAAGCTCAACCTCTCTGCCATAAGGCATAGTCCCATTCCTTTCCCTATAAATCAGGATTCTAAATCTACTGATACTAGGCCTTCATAGTCTCGATATCTCAAACAAGATTATGCAAGCAAATGTTCTTGGTAAGTTAACTTATTTTGACTTGCTCCTTCCCTTGGGTTTTACCTTATGGTATCTTAACCCTAACCCAAAGCATTAACTGGTCAACCAAGGCAATGGACATGCCTTATTTGCAACCCAACCAAGGGTCTCTTGTTCTTCCAGTTCTAACCAAGTTCAGTTAACACAGTTGGCAATGCAAGTTTCTTCATCTAGGCCTTCAGGATATAGTCTAGATGCATGCATCCCTTCCATCTCCCTTAGTGTGGTACTATGTAGAGTTTTCCAATCATCTTTACCCATCTTGCACATGGTGCATTTAGTTTATTTGTACATCCTAAACGACCTTTAACTCTCTTTATACCTGCCAATGAATACTTATTCCTAATGCACATGTAAAAGCTATCATTTCATGCATATAAACTTATGCGAACTCCATACTCTACCATTTCATACATGCAACCTAGCGCTTAGAGTAAACAAAAAGTCCTAAGGCTTGATCTTGTTCCATGCATGTAGCAACCCTTTATTTCTTCCTTGAGAAAAAAGGATTAATTATAAAGCTTAGGGTATCTAAGGAACCTAGGTTTGATTCGTGATTGTAGGAGCATTTGTTGCGTTGGTCGCTCCGCTCGCCTGTCTCGCATTACCGGTACCAATAGTAGCTTTCGCACCTACGCTTCCTGCGACTTTCTTTTTGGGAGCCATGCTCACCACTGTCGTCGTGTTAGGGGTTGAAGGTCTACCACCGGGGCTTAGAGCAGAAGAAGAGTGTGGGATTCAAGGTTTGGAGAAGGAAAAAGAATGAAGTTTGACAAGATTCGGGTTTTAGAAATGACTTAGTTGAAGAAGAAGATATCAAGCTTTTTCTGTGTATTTAGCATACATGAATGGAATGAATGCCTTTAACTTGATTACATCAAATACATTTGGGAAAAATAAGCCATTACATAAAGGATATTCTCAGATTTTAATCCAAATGCATATACCAAATGCATGCTCAAAGGGCTTCTATCTCATGTACATAGACGGATTACAACTCCAAGAAACAAGTATTTTGATGGTAGACTCAAGTACATTCAAGATATAGTACATGAAATGCATTGATGGAGCATAAATTTAACTTCAGCCCTGTTTTAAAATAGAAATTTCCAGCCCATAATCAAGCTCAAAAAGTGTACATAAACTCAAGAATAAGCTCCTCTAATCATTAATGAGTAAAGCCCTGATGATAAGAGGTCAATTTCTTCTATTACAACCACATGGATCACTTGTTTGTTCAACAAAATGCACAAGAACAGTGGGCTGCCCTATTTATGACTGGTTTTTTCAGCCCATACACCTTCAAAATCCTCCCCCTTTGCTTGCCCCAAAGTCACTCAAGTACTTGGGTACAAGTCGGGCTTCATTGGACCATGAATAAGGTAAATAAAATGAGAGAAGACGTACATAAGAGCAGGCTGAATGCTTTTCTCTCAGATTTTCCTCTTTTATAGACTGTCATACCATTCATTTTCGTCAGACCAAATGGATAGGTAAGAGGAGCTCTCACCTTTCTTGTTTGTATCTTTATCTTTAGCTCCAATTTGCTTCAGTTTGCATGCTCCAAAGCATGCACCATGGCTCACAGTCTTCTCCAGTTGTTGCAGGTATGCATGCCTGCATTTTGCACCGAAAAATGCGGACTGCATCCTGCTCAGCTCCCACTTCACTTTTTGACCTACTTTGGTCACGTACAGGTTACTTAAGTTCATTATTCCAGGTCCCCCATGAACCTAGTGGACTTTTGGCATTTTTCTTGAGTTCTAACCATATTTTCCACTTGAATCAATGTGGTTTATCCTGTAGACTATCAATTACTTCCAGTTGATCAAGTTGTAAGTTCCCATAGACTTAATTTTTTATCAATATATATGGTACAACTAAAAATTGTATGAACTTATGTAACTAAGTGATATCTAAGTTGGTTGTTGGGTAACAATGACTGAGTTATGTATGAAAATTCCTCTTATAAATCCTAATAAAGTTCTTCTATGTTCATAAGAATCTTATGATTTATATTATGAACAATAAACTCTTTGACAACGTGGAGTTTGGGTGGTCTGGACTTTAATGGCCTTCAAGACGACAAGCTTGGGTAGAAAAGGTCGTGAGAAGGGGGCCTTTCGCCGAGGGGGGTGTCTTGAAAAAGATGGCTTCGGTTGTGAGAAGGGGTCCTTCACCGAGGGGATGTCTTGAAAAAGATGGCTTTGTGAATGCGGCTCCTTGGCATGGTCCTCGATACCTTCTATACTTACTCCTCTCTCTCTCCTCTTCTTCTTCTTTTTCTCTTCTTCTCTCTCTCTCTCTCCTCTTCCTCTTCTACTTCTATCTCTCTTCTTCTCTTCTTCTTCTCCTTCTCTCTTCTCTCTCTCCTTCTCTTCTTCTTCTTTCTCTCTTCTTCTCCTTCTCTCTCTCTCTCTCTCCTCTTCTTCTCTTCTTCTTCTCTCTCTCTCTCTCTTCTCTCTCTCCTTCTCCTCTTATCTCCCTCTCCTCTTCCTCTTCTACTTCTTTTTTTCTCTTATTCTCCTTCTTCTCTTCTTCTTCTCCTTCTCTCTTCTCTCTCTCCTCCTCTTCTCTCCCTCTCCTCTTCCTCTTCTACTTCTTTTTTTCTCTTCTTCTCCTTCTTCTCTTCTTCTCCTTCTGTCTTCTCTCTCTCCTTCTCTTCTTCTCTCCCTCTCCTCTTCCTCTTCTCTCCTTCTCTCCTTCTCTCCCTCACCTCTTCCTCTTCTACCTCTTCTTCTTCTTCTTCTTCTTCTTCTCCTTCTCTCTTCTCACCTTCTCCTTCTCTCTTCTCTCTCTCCTTCTCTTCTTCTCCTTCTCTCTTCTCACCTTCTCCTTCTCTCTTCTCTCTCTCCTTCTCTTTTTTCTGCTCATGGGGGCCCGCAGCTGATTGGCGATCGAGGAGGGGGGGTGGCTTTGGTAGAAAGCCCTAGGGGGGCACTGTTACTCTGCCGAACGGAGGGGGGGGAGGAGTTACTGTCGAAAGCCCTAGGGGCTGTTGCTGTTGCACGGAAGGGGGAGGAAGGTGACGTACGTGAGGGGAGGGCCGTTTGACATCCAGGGGAGTGCTCTGTTCTACGCACGGGGGGGGGGGGGGGCGGGGGGCGCTCCCCTTTTATAGGAGGGGAGGAGGGTGGCATGGTCGCCACCCCTCCCACCTGGGGGGTGCATGCCCCCCATTACTATCACATCTCTCTCTCTCTCTCTCTCCCCGACGTGCTGTCGGCGGGGAGAGAGAGGGGGATAAAAAATTTTGAGCTTTTTTTTTTAAAGGGGGGAGGGGAGTTCCTATGGGGGAAAAGCACACGGGAATTATACAATCCTTGAGCAAATATTGTTTGGCCAACACATAAGGATGGTGGGAAGCTTGAGAGTTCCTTAGAAAATTTTGGAGACAAATTATTAATGATTGTTATTTTATATTAATATCACACATTATATGATGATACATATGTTCAAATGTATGCTTTACTCTATATGTTGTATTTACAATGTTGTGAATGCAAAGGACCAATGAAATGTGCTTCATTCAACAACTTCTCTTTCCATTTCTAATCAAATGACTCTACTAAAGTCTCCTTCAAAAAAAGCTTGGAGGTAGTTATTCCTCTTGTCCCAAAAAGGTTAACATATTACCTCTAATGTTTGACTACATAAATGACATAAGGGAAAGCCATAAAGTGAACATGGATATGGTTTTAACATTAATCACTAATAGTTGCAATATGAGGAAATAGAGAAGGAAAAATATATATTGTTGGTTGACAACTCATACATTCTCATTTTGCATGATGTTCTATTGCCCATAGGAATGGATACATCATAACAAGTTAATATGTCAAAATACATACCTTTTTCTATATGATTTCTGAATAACTTATTTATATGGCACCCTCCTAAATGTTTTAAAAAAGGTGTGTAAAGGGTATTTTTAAAATCCCTTCTTTTGAATCCATGTGAGACACTCACATATTTATGAGTTACCCCCCCTTATCCCTTTTGCTCATATGACCTACTTGTCCTTTGAAGAGAAAGTTTGCCTACCCTTTTTACTTGGTCCTTATATAATAACATCATTGTTGATGATATTGCATAAATCTATCGTAAATTGGGTCAAGTAGTAGTAAAGTTCTATTAAGATACTAAAATAAAGTTTACCAATATGAACAACACAAGTCAATTAACTCTTTGGATTTTGATATTTTTCTTCTTCTAACAAAAGTTTTCCCACTCAAGACAAATCCAAACTAGCAAGTTGGGTAATTATAATGGCAAACCAAGTATTTGCCTCAATTGAGAAAATAAATTTCACTAATCACATTATTATAAAGTGCAAACTAGGGATTTTAATCTCTATTATTATTATTGATAACATAGAAGGAAGCCTAATTTGTTGTATTAGTAAGCAAAATTAAGGGTTATGAATTTGATGCTAAACCCATGGTGGATCACTATTAAGTGATTGATTACCAAGAGACAACATCTACATAAGATTCTTAACATTTATTTGGTCCAGTGCTTGTTTATGATGGTAAGTTGAACCTTGGGTATGTATTGATATGTAAATTGAAGACTTAAGTTTATGGAACTTCAAGGTTTCAAGGAAATAGTAACCATCCTACAATCTTTTCTCAATAACACCATTTCTTGAAGCTTTGCTTCCATGGGTGAAGTGTGTGTGTGTGTGTGTGTGTGTGTGGTGATCATTTTGGTAGCTACCCATGAGTGGTAGCCTAATTGGTGGGTCAATTACATGGGTTGCATTGGCCCCGAGGAATCCTATCATCTTGTGGTGAGCTCAAACTTTGGGTGAATGATGGTAGTAAAAGTCCATTGGTCCCAACAAGAATCTCCATATGTAAGGAAAAGCTTGAAGGGTGTCTTAGAATTTTTTGCAATGTAATTTCAACCTGCCACTTTTGCTTAAAATAATAACATGTGCAAGTTGATCAACTTGCACAGTGCAACCAAGATGCAGCTATAGACACATCTAGCATTGAGTCCACACATAAAACTAGGGTATGGTGGGCCCAACCTTTTTGATTGGTAATAGGATAAATACCCCTATTAATAAAATTGCAAGAATTAGTAGTAAGACACTTTTTAGATATAAGTCAGGTCCAATAACATGCTATGTTGGATGGAGCATTGATTTGTAGACAATGATTGTAAAATAATATGATAACAAAGTTTTTATAAATGTTAATCATCGACTTTATTAACAATTATATGTGTTGACATTATTAGGAGCTTGACAACGAGTAGGTTAGTGATGAACTAGTAACTTGCCAAAAGCTCTACTTATGCAATAACTGACAATTTAAAACATGTTGAGATCTCATGTACCAGTGCTGTGTTTTATACAACAGACAACAATCTCCTCATTGAGCTCCACAGTTAAGAAACAAAACTCTAAGGATACCTAAGAGTTGTTCAAGGTAAGTTGCCCAGCATAGCACAAGTAGTTAGAGTAATGGCATGTGGAAGTTCATCAACTTGTGACTCGTGAGTGAAGATATGAACGCTTGTAAGTTGTGGTGTGGTGTTAACACATTGACATGTAAGCTAAAGTGAGGACTATGGTGCGCCCAGCGTGTCCGAATGACGCTTGGATCGAGGCACATGTAAAATTATAGGGTCGGGGCCCCGGGGACCGGTAACTGGGTCAGAGCCTATAATAACGCGACAGGTTGGATGGTGCGTTCCACGTTGGGTTTGCGGCAGGTACTTGAAAATCATGTGAGCACAGGCTTTTCTTACGTTGATATCGTACATGAAGATAATAATAACATCTATTCGATCACGCGTAGGCTAGCTGACCTGATAAAAGAGTTATGTACACACAATTCTGTCGATAGGCATGCTGCGCTCTAAACGAAGCCCGTTGGCCGGGGCCCCATAGCTTGGTGGAAGCTTCGGGAAAAAGAATTTGAGGAAGAGGACGTAAATCTTTTTCATCCGCATCTGAGAACGAAGTATCTCCCATTGAGATGGTATCTTATGCATAAATTTAAGAAATACAATTATATTTTGAGAAATTTGAAGAGAATTTATTTCCTTCTTCCAAAGAATTGAGAAGGATTTTTGTCAAGGTGAACAAGTTCTAGGTTGAAGCAAGCCAGTCTTTTCCCGAAGTCAGCGGGGCCCCCTGGCGGGCCTTCCCTTATCATACATAGCTCAAGAGGTTAATTGCCGACTTTAATATTTGCCTAATCCTAACGTTACTAACGTGAACGTCCTATGTATTTACCTAATTGTAATTTGTACTTACGATTCAGGCCTTGCTCGTACATTTGTTGCACAAGACGTTGAGAGTGTAGAGATATCATGGTAGATCATGTAAGGTTGTTTAATAAATATATTTATGTATTTATCTTATCTTTTTTATTACTATATTATTTTGGTTCTAGGTTCGAAAAGCCCTAAACTTTCAGAGGGCTTCCCGAACCTACCCTTTTTTCAAACCTCTTTTTTTAAATTAAAACCCCCTCCCTTCCCCTCTCTCTCTCTCTCTCTCTCTCTCTCTCTCACTCTCTCTCACCTCCTTATTAAAATTCACTCCTCTCTCTCACATATAATCTCTTTTTTTCTTTTCTCCCTTTTCTTTTTAATTGAATTCCTCCCCCCTTCCCCCTCTCTCTCATGTGTAGGGTCTAAGTTCTCTCTCTCTCTTTCGCTCTCTCTCTCTCTCTGTGATTAAACTTTTTTAATTAAATATTTTAAAAATTACTTTTAAAGTTTTTTGGATAGTTTTTCACACGCTTTGAGAGAGAGAGAGAGAGAGAGAGAAGAAGAAGAAGAATAAGAATAAGAAGAAAGTGAAAAAGACAAACAAGGGGAAAAGAGGAAAAAGAGTAGTCTTTTTTAAATTAAATATTTTTCTTTCCCCCTTTCACCTCTCTCTCTCATGTGTAGGGCTTAGGTTCTCTCTCTCTCTCTCTCTCTCTCTCTCTCTCTCTCCCTCCCTCCCTCCCTCTCTCTATCTCTCTCTCTTAATTAAATCAAACTTCTTTTTATATCAAAAGTTTCTCTCTCTCTATCTCTTTCTTAGTTACATTAAACTTTTTAATTAAATATTTTTTAAATTTAAAGTTTTTTGGACATAGTTTTTCACACACTTAGAGAGGGAGATAAAAGAAGAAGGAGGAGAAGGATAAAAAAAGAAGAAGAAGAAATAGAAAAATACAGAGAGAGGGGAGAAATAGAAAAGAGAATAGTCTCTTGTAAATTAAACATTTTTAAATATAGTTTTTTACTTAGGGAGAGAGAGATAGAGAGGAAACATATAATTTAAAAGAGAGAGAAAATAGGGGAGAGAAATAAAAAGAGAGGAAGGAGAAAAATAGAGAGAAGAAAAAATATATAAAGAGAAAAGAGAGCGAGAGAAAAAAACTTGAAAAAGAGAGAGAAGAAAAGAAAAATGAGAGAGAGAGAGAGAGAGAGCGAGCGAGTAAAAAAGAAAGAAAAGGAGAGGGGGAACAGAGAGAAAGAATTATAGAGAGAGAAAATATAAATTTTAGGAGAGAGAGAGAGACAAAGAGAGGAAAAGAAAAAAGGAAAAGAGAGGAGAGAGGGAGGAGAAGAAAAGGAGGGAAGAGAGACAGAGAAAAGAAAAGCAGAGAGAGAAGAAAAGGAGAGAGAGAGAGAAAAGAAGAAGAAGAGAGAGAATTTGAACAGAGAGAGAGAGAGAGAGAGAGAATTATAGAGTGAGGAAAGATAAAATTTAAAAGAAAGAGAAAAGAAAAAAATTAATGAGAGAATGAAGAGAGAGAACAAGAAAAAAAAGGAAAAAAGAGGAAAGGGAGAGAGAAGGAAACGAGAGAGAGAGAGAGAGAGAGAGAGAGAGAGAGAGAGAGAGAATTATAGAGAGAGGAAAGATAAAATTTAAAAGAAAGAGAAAAGAAAAAAATTAATAAGAGAATGAAGAGAGAGAATAAGAAAAAAAGGGAGAGAGAAGGAAGAGAGAGAAGAAGACGAATAAGAAAGAGGAAGAGAGACGGGAAAAAGAGGAAAGAGAAAAATCTTTTAAATTTAAATACTTTGAGAGAGAGAGAGAGAGGGAGAGAGAGAGAGAGAGAGAGAGAGAGAGAAGATAAAATTTAAAAGAGAGAGAGGGAGAGAAGAAAAAAGAAAAATTAGGAGAAAGGGGAGAAGAAGAAAAGGGAGCATAGAGAGAGAGAGAGAGGAGAAGAAGAGAGAGAATATGAACATAAAGAGAGATAATTATATATAGGAAAAAGAGAAAATTTATATACTTTAAGAAAGATTGAGGGGGGCAAAGAAAGAAGAAGAGAGAGAGAGAGAGAGACAAAGAGAGAGAGAGAGAGAGAGAGAGAGGGAACATGGAGAGAGAATTATAGAGATAGAAAAGATAAAATTTAAAAGGAGAGAGAAAGAGAAGAAAAAATAGAGGAGAGAGAGAAGGAAAAGAGAGGAGAGAGAAGAAAATGAGAGAGAGAGAGAAGAAGAAGAAGAAGAAAAATGAAAAAAGAGGACAGGGAGAGAGAAGGAAAAGAGAGGAGAGAGGAGGGAGAATAAAAGGGGGAACAGAGAGAGAAAGAGAGAGAGAGAGAGAGAGAGAGAAGAAAAGGAGAGAGAGAACCAAGAGAGGAGATAAAATAAATTGAAATAGAAGGTAGAGAGAGAGAGAAAATTAGACACATGGAATTGGGGGAGAGAGAGAGGGCGAAGAAAAAAATGAGAATCAGAGAGGGAAAAGAGGAGAGAGAAAGATGAGAAATGGATTGTTGAGTGTAGTCACTGCATGCGATAGCATGGCAACTTCGATTACTGCTCTTCGGAGTAGAGAAGTTGTTGCAAAGCAGCCTAAGTACACACGGAATGCTAGTTGTTTATTAAGGGGCATTAACCGCACCCTGACATGCCATGACATGGACTCTTGCATGCATATGCCCTGGCCTCTTGCATGTATGCAAGGGAAAATGGGGTGCTAAGGGGACTTGATGCTTAGGAGAGCTCCCATGAAATAGTAGAAAAAAGATGAGGCTATGCGCTTGATTATTGAGGGTGGCCGCTTCTTTAGATGATCTTGTACATATGGAAAATGCATGCAAAGGACCAAAATGCCTTCAGTCAAGGAAGAAGGTGGATTGATGAACGTAAGAGTGTGCTCAAAACTCCATTTTCCTTTTCTTTATCATGTCTCCATTAGAGAAATTTGCTATCACTGGTTCTAGCCTATGTTTGGCTTGAAGGCTTCTCCTATTTAGTAAAACTAATGTTTTTGGATAGGCCTTCTTCTTTGCTATGTCTTCTAAATTGGAGAAGGACCTTATCATTGGGCTCATCCGTTGGCTAAATTAAGGGGAATCTTGTTTATTCACTACACTCGCATGCTCACTTCAACCCCAAAGATGTTCTATAGATAGAATGTATAGTTTGGATCAATTTCCCTAGATTACTAGCATGGATGGATGGGGGTTGTAATGCTTGCTAAGGCACTTGCTAGGGCATTAGTCAAAGCCACTATAGGTCTCATCATGATAACTATGGTTAATGGTGTCCTTAGGGAAAAAATGAAAGTTTGTGTCTCATGGGATAAGAGGAAACCAATCCTAGAAATTATTGAGCTATTTTATCCTAATAGGATTGAGCTACTAGTCAATGTTGAACTCTCTGCCTTCCCCAACACTTGTTTTATGTATAAAGAGGAGGTCACTTTGCTAGAGATTACCTTTGTAAGGAGTCTTAGGGAGAAAACAAGTGGATGATGGAGCTAAGAAGGAGTAGAAGGTGCCCATTGGTGCAAATCCATCCTTATTGAATGGCGAGAAGATAGAGCAATCAACTAAAGGGAAGGAGTCTACTATTAATGAAAAGGATCAACTCAAGAGCAATAATTTCAATCAAGGGGCTGGTTAAGGAGCAAGAGACCAACGTTATGCCAAAAAAGAGAACAATCTACCTAAGTTTGAAAATAGGAAAGGAAGAAAAAAAAGATATTGCTATAAAAACTAGCGTGCAAACCTCTTGTTGACCTAAACTTCTATGCACTACTAGAAGATAAAGAAGGAGATGATAAGCAAGTTCAAATTATCAATGAATTATTCATTTGCAAGCTTACACTAATTAGTTGGAATATGACAGATCTAGATGGGGAGGCCAAGAGGGATGTATGTAGGTGTATTACTAAGAAGAAAAAGCTTGATGTGATGATGCTCTAAGAGGTCAAGCTAGAAATGGTGGAGGCCTAGAATTTCTTAATCAAGGGATACCTAGCCTTTGGTGATTATTGTGTCCAAGGGAGGAGAGGCACTATGAATTTGGTGAAGGAGAGCCTTTGCCTAGTGGTATAATGGATTAGGGGTAATGGGAGTAGCATCACCATCATCATGGAGAGTGCTAGTTAGAAGCTTGTGATTGTATTATAAGGAAGGACCTTAGGAAGCAAATGATTGACACCGACATATTATTCCTTGGAGAATGGAACATGACCTTGATTGAGGAAGTCCATCCTCACAAGGAGGGTTGTATGACTAACCAATAAAGGGAGTGTTGGCATGAGTTGCAAGTTATACATGATTTGACATATGTGGCAATGGCCTTCAATGGTAGCAAGAAGCGTTCCTACATGTGGCAAATAGGCATACCAAAGATATGTGGAGAGCTGCAAGACCTAACATAATCTTCCTCACTTGATAATGGATCTTGGTTTGTCCTTCTTAATTTAAGGTGGAGGCTATTGTTGGAAGTGACTACTTTGAATCACATACCAATACTCTATGCATTCAAATTTCCAAGACGAAAAGCTAATGATTGGAGGTCATCTCTATTTAGGTTCAACACCTCTTATTTGAAAAAGGAGACATATTTTCAACAACTAAGTGATACTTGTGGAGCAGTCTTACTAGGGCTAGGTATGACCCTCTTACTCCCTAGATGAATTGTGTTTCTGCTATTATTAGAGTGGCTAAGAGTTATGGCAAGGAGTAAAGTAGAACTAGAAGAGATATGTCTACAAATGGCCGATTCTTTAGGAAGTGTTTTATCTTAGCTCATTCTATTTTTCATGTTGATAGTCATCTGCATCAATTGCTCAAAGGGTTCAGCATTTCCTTAACAACTTGCAAAAGTATGAAATTGAAGCTATGAAGGTACTACTAAAAGGCAATTAGTATCTAGTTGATGATGCTCCCAATTCATTCTTTCTTGGTCTCTACTAGAAAAGTGGACTTGAGAGACCATGTCCCTGATTAAGGACAAAGGGGGGAAGCTTGTAAAGGAAGATGAAGCTATCGCCCAAGTGTTTACAAGACACCTAAGGCTCAATGCTTGGCACTACAATGTCCCAATGATGTGTCAAATCAAAAGAACTACTATTAGAAGAACTCACCTATGTAGTAATGAAGATGAAGAAAAGGAAGTCCCCCTTGGGATGAATAGAATCCAAATGGAACTCCATCAAGAACTTCCACTTAAAGGTGATACCTGAGAAGTGGAAACACAAGCGGCAGAGGCGCCTTTACCCCCAACAAACTTCCACTTAAAGGTGAATCTATCTCAAAGAGGAGGAAAAGAAAGAAAAAAGTACAAGTGTACATAGGTATAATAGGATAAGGAAAGACATAATCTCATCCTACGCCCATCATCTTTCTAAGGAAGGCAAAACACTCCATTGAGAAACTTTTTGTGAGCAACTCTCCAAGATTCTAATTAGTCGAGATCTTGACAAGATCAACAGTCGTGTCCTCAATGACCTCACGAAATGAAGTGATACCTCACCTCAATGTGTTTTGTCTTTGCATGGAAGACAAAATTCTTGGCTCTAATTGGATAGCACTCAAAGAATTTGAATGCAGTGTAGGGATAGCATTTATCATACCAAGGTCATCAAAAACCAAACAGCCTAACCAAATGGCCTCCTTGCAAGCCTCAGTGGTGGTTGCAACATACTTGACCTCTATAGTAGTGGAGAAGGCCGTGCATTTCTACACCTTGGACATCCATGAAATAGGACCTCCATCAAAAGTGAACACATAGCCAGAAGTGGACTTCCTATTGTCTACATATCCTACATAGTCAGAGTTAGTGAACCCCATGACTCTTGTATCCTAGATTCCATAACAAATGCACATATCAGTAGTTCCCTTCAGGTACCACATGATACCTTTCACGGCATCCCAATGCCTCTCGCCAGGTTTAGCCATATAACATGCCACAATACCAACTATCGAAGTAATATCTAGAGGATAGGTGGCTATCATGGCATACATAAGACTGCCTACTTCGGATGCATAGGGAATCTTAGCCATCTCAACCTTTTATGCTCATCCATTTGCAAATAATCACCATGTGATGCCTTCACATGAGAAGCCAATGGATAGCCAATAAACTTCACATCTTGCATACGGAAGCGCTCAAGGACTTTAAAGATATACAATAGAGTAGTCCCTAAGACCTATCACATGTAATGCACATACCAAGTATATGAGAGGTTTTTCCTAAATCTTTCATCTCAAAGCTCTTTTTGAGAGATGAGCCTTAAGAGAATTCAGCTCATCTTGAGCTTTCCCTGCCAAAAGCATGTCATCCACATAGAGTACCATAATCAATAATGAACCATCATAAGCTTTCTTTGTGTACAAGCATGGATCCATAGCACTATGAGTGTAGCCCTGTGACTGCATGTAAGCATTGAACTTGTTGTACCATTCCCTAGGTTCTTGATTTAAACCATAAAGACTATTCCTTAGTCTGCACACTAGGTGTTTCTTACTAGGCTTTGCAAAACCCTTAGGCTACTTCATGTATATCTCATCATGCAAGTTTCCATGTAAGAAAGTCATCTTGATATCCAATTGATAAAGATCCAAGTCAAGCTGGGCAACCAAAGCTAGGACTAAGTGGACGGTAGTCATCTTGACCACAGGAGAAAAGGATTCATCAAACTCAACACCATGTTCATGCTTAAAACCCTTAGCAACCATCTGGCCATGTATACCAGCTTGGGGTGGCCAGGGGTACTTTTCAACTTATACACCCACTTGCAAGGCAAAGCCTTCTTGCCACTAGGCAAGGAAACCAAGTCCCAAACCATGAATCAGTTACTTAGACAAGCTTCATTTCTAAGTAATAGCTCCAAAAAAATATAGAAGCAAAATATGAAAAAACATTGGAGAGCTCTAAAAAGGTTGCCATGAATGTGATCTTTCCAATAAATGCGAGAAAGTTGTCTTCCAAACACAATACTATATTACTAATTTGAAAAGGTTACCTAACATTTGTTCTAATGAACGTTCAATAGGTGAATTAGTGATTTGAAAAGGTTGTGTCAACAGATGTGGCTCACAAATTTGATGATGCCAGGAGGCATATTCCACGGTGGATTCCATGAGGTTTTGCGGTGGATCTTATGCAATAAGTCAATCTCAGACTACATAGCCCTCTCCCAAGAGTGATAATCATCTCTGCACATAGCCTCATCATAGGCGAGATGCTCTCTTACATTTGTAACCAAGACATAATCAATGGAGGGTGTATAACGGTCAGGAGGTTGTTTATCTCTAGTAGAATGCTTCAAGGCAGGATGTGCTATCTATCCAACATCCTGTCTAACATCTTGGCCATGAGTATCGACTGTTGGTGTAGGCTGTCTAGCTGGCTATGTGGGAGTAGGGGGATCCTCTTGAAAGATAACCTTGTGTATCTCAACCACTTTCTCAGGCTGCCTATGCATCTTATCTTCATGGAAGACTACATCATGGCTGCAGATGACTTTCCACACATGTGGATACCAAAGATGATAACCCATCTCACCTGCATCTCCATAGCCAAGGAAAACACATTTCACACTTTTTGGATCCAGCTTATTGTGTTGGTCGTTGGACACATGGCAGAAGGCCTCAGGTCCAAAGACACGCAAATGAGCATATGACGGAGCCTTTCATGTCCATACCTCCTCTGCAACATGGAAGTCAATACCACTGCAAGGTGACCTGTTAATGAGATGCACGACAATAGAGACTACCTCAACCCAGAAATACTATGGTAAGCCTGCCTGGCTAAGCATACTATAGACCCTCTCCTAGATAATCTTATTCATGTGCTTAGGCATACCATTCTGGGGAGGGGTGTAAGGGGTGATCAAATAACTCTTAATACCCTGCTTGTCATAAAACTACTCAAAGGCACATGAGACATACTCATCCCCATTATTTGTTCTTAGGTATTTTAGTCTATGCCTAGACTAATTCTCCGTGAGAGCAAGTCAATGTTGAAAGACGGCCAAGATGTCATATTTCTACTTTATGGGATAAGCCCAACCTTACATGAATAATCGTCAATAAACATGACAAAGTACTTCTCACCCCCTAATGACTGATACATACATCTGAATGCACAAGAGCCAAAGGCTCACCCATACATGAAATACCAAACTGTTAATGCAAATTCCTAGTCTGCTTGCCATATAAACAATGATCACATGACTCAAAATGTGAGTAGGCAAAGGTGGAAGATACTGCAAAGCACTAAGCATTTTCATTCCCTTAAGCAACATATGCCCAAGATGAGTATGCTAGAGAGATACATGTGGGATAAAACCCACTGACAAAACATGGTCATCAGTACCAAATACAAACAAGGGGTAGAGGTTGCTAGAGTTGGCATCTTTTGCAAGAACAAGCCTGCCCCACGAGTTAACTTCCATAAGAATTACCAAAGCATATATGATAACCTGCATCATCAAGGTGCCCAATAGACATAAGGCTTTTAGTTAGTGTGGAAATATGACCTATATTATGCATAACAAAATTGCTACTAGAGAGAAACTGCAGAGTGACATAGATTGAGCCTTGGTCACAGCTAAGAGGCATCACATAAAGAGACTACTAATATGTAGTCACCATTGTACTCCTTAGGGTTGCATGACATTTATCTCCTCAATCTTTACACTGGAGTTTGCATGTATAATACTACGATCATTGGATTTCTCCTGCACTTTCTCTTTCCCCTTTTCTTTGTGCTTGTCATTGCACATCTTATGGCATTGAGGCCCTATGTGTCCTACTTTCCCACAATAATGGCATGTAAGATCAGACTTACGTCCACGGGAATCGCTATGTCCACATGACTTAGACTAGGACTTTTGCAAGTCCTTCCCATGATGAAAATTATATTTCTTGCCACTTCTACCACCTCTAACGGATAAAGCATGTGAATTATGTGAAGCATCAATGTTTTTCCTATTAATTTCTTCAATCAAAAGAGCACTCCCTACATCTTTCAATTTTAGCCCATCAAGTTTGTTGGCGCATATCGTAGTGCAAAATACATCCCAAGACTCAGCTAAAGTGCCAAGAAAAAACAAAGGATGTTGATTATCCTAAAACTCAATATCCTGTTTAAGCACATTTTTCATGATAGGATAAAGTTGGCTAAAGTAAGTAGACAATGGGGTCCCCTCCGTCATGCTGAGATCCATCACAACTGTTTAAGCCAATACATCTGTGAAGTAGAGCTCTATTTTGCATAAATTTCCTAAATCTTTTCTCATAGATTCCATGCACTCTAATCTTGATCTTCAACAACATTATTGTGGACCTCTTCAAAGAATGATAAAATGATAGTGGACTTGCATAGTGTATCTAAATCAGCCTAGTCATCATCATCCATGTTCCCAAGTTTAATTCATCGGTTTCTTAGTGGCTATAATCTACAATTTTTGCACCAAAGCATGCTATATTTGAGAATTTAAGTATCCATAGTTGGTGCCATCCAACTTGGCAATGTTAAACAAAGCCGTATCTTTGAGATGACTAGCCATAATGAGGCAAACAAACGTAGATGATGCAGAAAATAGGCTGCTATAATTAGCACAAAATAGGCCAAAACCACTACCAAAACAAGCTAAAAATAAGAGAAACTGCTTAAATGACCAGATGTCCACCAAATATGACCAAAAGGGTTTCAAATGGTAATGATTGCTCTTAGTAAAATGCTCACAGTTTGCAATAATTTACAGCTTATTGTAATAAATCATAGCAATAGATAAAAGAAGCCAAAAGCAGAGCTATCACTAATACATGACCAACTACAACTTCTAGGAAGCAAATGCATCTAATAGTGAGTGAAACAGAGCAATGGGCATCAAGAATTGTCAACCAAGCAGGGTGTCAACAACAATAGATAAGATACATCTCATAGACATAAAAGTCATGCATATAACAAGTCTTAGGGTAATAAAAGAGATCAAGAACATGCACAACTGATAGACAATGTAAGTAAAGCTCAATACATAGCCATTCAATATGCATACATAAATGACAATAGCATGACATAGATAGGTTCCTACCCAAGAGTAGGGTCAGATCAGCCCACTAAGTATGAACTGCATACATGAAGCACAGACAGAGCAGATACATGTCAATGTCTCACAATCTCAAGCTCATGATCTGCAAAGTCAAAGCTCTATGTAAATCCAAATAGATTAGAATCTCCCACTGGATGGAAAGTCGGATGTAGACGGAGTAGGCACTATTCAAATACAGCAAGTATATATCATCAAACATCCAACATCCAAGTAGGATACATCTGGAGCATAAATCCCAAAGTAGCTCAAGCACATGTAAAGCATAAAGTACTGAAGCTTCCAAAGTCGAGTGGATGGCAGCCAAATAGAGTATCCAAGATCTCCAAAAAGCTCAAATGCAATCACAGATGAAGCCCCAAATGTCAGTCAGACATATACATTCCAAATAGCATCCATTTTTTACATAAGCATCAAAGCATGAAGCCTAGATTTCAAGCATAGACAATAGGCATAAACTGTCACAAAAGAATTTCAATTGTAGTACAATGCTATTAGTGTAGACCAAAACAAAGCTTAATCACTACTCAAAAGCATTCGAGAACCAAAATAAAGCATTTTCCAACCTCCATATACATCCGTATATGGTCAAATGAATCACCTGGGAAGCACTTGGGAAGCAGTCATAAATAGGTAGAATATACATTGACCAAATAGGCTTCAACCCTGGTTATTACTGCTTTAAATTCACTGTCAAAATTGAGTTAATTAGTCCTTAAATAAAGCTCAAAGCCACCTCAAATCATGGGCATATGATATACCAATGTACTAGCATCAATGGTACACAACAATAGTGCATATAGAGCACTCGAATCATAGCTACGAGTAATATGCATATAAAATCCCTATTAAAAGAGGTTCAATCACCCTATTGTATACAACACTGAATAAATGGTCAAAACAAGCTATTTCAGTACCAAAATAAGCTCCAAATCCAATCCATAACATGGCTATAGCATTCTTGTACATGTAGAAATCAGCCCAGCATAACCGGGGATCATAAGACCAACAAAGCTGACCATATAAGCATCAAACAGGGTGCTACCATGTTTTATGACAATTTGTGGACCATTATAATAGTCCAAAAATGAAGCTTAATGCTCAAATCGAATGCCAAGAGTGAAAGGATCAATGCCAAGCAGCATAACCAAATGTATAAGTGTTTGTATAGCTTCCCAATGAAGAAGATATGATGTAGGAGATGAAAAATGTGAGTTGTTGCTAAAAAAGGGAATGTTCCATGCAACATGATGCTACACTAGCAGGGTGAGGGCTATGGGGGGCTATTTCAACTTGCTCGAGAAGGCTCAAAGAGTGCCCAAGAAGAATGCAACATATAGGAAGCTCGAATGGAGTGGCTATGGCTGCCACCAACAAAGAGATGATTGTTGTAGGTATTTGAATGGAAGCTGAGAGTGTGCCGATCTCACAAAGAAGAAGGCTATGATACTAGTTGAAGGGAGGTGAGCCCTAAAGTTGAAGTACAAATGAGAGTAAGAGCTATGGTGGAAGGAGTAGGAGCAAGAGAGGGAGAGACTCCAAATGTGAGAGCTCCAATAGTCACAATGTGTGACCGACCTTCCCTTTATTCAAATGTCACTAAAAGAATAAAGAATGAAGTGATAGTGATGGGTGCTTGTTGCCGCCTGCAATGTGCAAGTGCGAGTAGTGTCAGTGTAGTAATACACACGTGGCTAGGTAGAGGTGCCTTTACCCCCACCAACACCATGGATCTCTGTATACTCCTCAATAAAATCAAATTAGAGGGACACTATCTAAAGGATATTAACATAGGTTTGTTAAACTCATCTCAAAGTCACTAGATGGGGCTAAGATTATAAAGTGGTGGCCATGACAATGCTAAATGTTGCCTATAAAATAATAGCCAAAGCTCTAGCAAATAGGATTAAATTTCTTTTGAGTCAACTCATTCACCCTCAACGACATGGGTTTATCCATTGTAGGAAATATCACAATGCTATACTTCATTATATTTTTCTATTGAACATGCCTTATCTCTTCAAATACATTTTTGCTATAAACATGGATTTTGAGAAGGCTTACGATCGGGTAAGATGGGTAATCATTTTGGAAGTCATGAATGCCATGGGATTTAGATAACGCTTTCTTAGGATGATTCAAACCCTCTTCATCAATGCCTCAACAACGTTAATAATATTTGCTCAAAACAATTCAATGTGAAGCGATTTTAGTAAGGAAGGGTTCTCCCATAGCCCCTCTACACTTCAACAAAATTATGGACCCCTTTGTACAAAACTTGGATTTGGAAGCTCAATAATGTATTATTAGGAGTTTTCCTATTGCACAATTAGAAGCAATTCATCTAGCAATTTTTTTGCAAACAACAATTCAAACTTTGTTCAAATGGATCAACAATTAGGTCCAAACACTCTTGAAGGTCTACGATGGCTCTTGTGAGCTATTGAGTTTGACCACAAGTTTCCCAAAAATAGAGCTAGTATATTTGGGTGTTGATAAACCAGTAGGGTAGGTCTTTGAACTTGACTTTAAGCTAATCTCACATTGTAAGCTCTTTCATTATCTAGCATCCTTATTGGGAATTAGTGTTATAATGAATCAAAGGGAAAGTTGGATGGAGCAAAAGATTAAGACAAAAATTGCCAAATGGAGAGGCAATCTTTTTAGGTTTCTAGGAAAGCTTATGATCACAAAGGTGATGATAGCTCTCTAGTAACCTTCCTATGGTACTTTGCTTCAAACGTAGCATATGGATGACTATTGAAAGGAAGTTCTCTAACTTTCTTTGGAATGGGCCTTCTAGGAAGAAAGGTTGGAGAACCATTGCTTGGTCATTATTGCTCCAAACAATGGTGGCTCGGGAGTCTCCAAATTGGCAATGAAGGCCAAAGCTTTGATTTTCAATATTTTTGAAAGGATGAAAGAGCATCAGCCCTAGTCACTACTAATGAAAATATGGTTATATTTAGTTCAACTGCTTCAATAGATTAAAGTAGTAGACATATAGTGGATGGATCCCATCCTATATCGGGGCACAAAGTCAAGATTATGCAGTCACATGTCACCTAAAAGCTTGTAATTGCATGGCAAGATGTGACTAAAGAGGCTATGTGGGGTGATGTGCATGATAGGAGTGACTCATCTCTAATGTAAATTATTTGGACTAGCATCTATGTGGTTGATCCCCTCATTGGACTAGTGGATAAGAATCCAAGCATGATAAGAAGAATCTTAGAAAAGGGGCTAGTTAGATTGATGGACTTTGGGATCACATGAATATGCCATTGTTCATGAAGATGGACAATGGGGAAACCCAAGGGAAGTAGACACTACAAGAAAAGGGGTGTATTGTGACATCGATTTCATTGCATAGAAGACAAAAATATCCTTGCTACATACATCAATCTAGTTCATGGCTTAAGTGATGGCCCTTGTGACAGTGTTGCTTATGTGATGAAGGGTATCACTTATAAGATGCCTTAGGGTTTCATCATATAGATGATGCTTTTACCTATCCATAAGTGATGCTATATGTTTTAAAAAGAAAAAGAAGACTAAATCCCTTGATTCCTTAACCAAGTTAGTCCTACGAGGATTTTATCACATAAAGAATTCATCATGCCCATATTCAACATCATGTTTTCAACCATGACTCTCTCTCTCTCTCTCTCTCAATGATCTCATCTTTATAGCCTGACTCTAACTCGTGTTTGTAAAGTTACTATTTATTTCCATAATGGGACATTATATTAAGAATGCACTATATATATATATATATATATATATATATATATATATATATATATATATATATAAGAGTCATCTTCTCCCCCTTGCAAATGTTGTGGTGTACACTACTCATGTCTGATCCTATATGCTAACATGTCGAACTAGATAATGGTTAGTCTTTTTCTATTTCTTCATGTATTTACCACTATTAAGGTCAACAGGTTCAAAAGCATATAATACTTATATTCCATGTTCAACTAACCTACTTAATCCATTTAGAGAAACAATGTAAAGGCAACTACAATCAAGTTCAAATTCACCTAATTACGTGCTTATGCAAGATGATGAATTGGTGAGCTCACCTTCTTTCCTTACGTGTTGTAGTCAAGACTCAAAAATTTCAATGATAGTTTTGATAGCTCCACACTATTTAACTTAAGTTGGTTTCTAATGTGATTATATATTTCACTCAAGCTAATATGAAGTTCTCGTATTAACTCAAGTATATCATCAACAATAGATTGCTTCATGGCATTCTATTATCAAAGCCAAGTAGAGCATTGGCAAATAGTATTACAATTTTCATAATCAAGTTCTTAAGTAGTAACCCTTCAATTAATAAGCTAAGCTTAGGATTTTTTCAAAAGGAAAACCCTAAAGCTTATAAGTTAGCCTTGCCATCAAAAGATTATTTTTAGCTTTCATTATATATCCACAAACCTATCATCAAGAAAGATGGTCATCTAGACCACTTAAATTTTAAGGAATTGTGGGAGATTGTATCAATGAATACCTTTCAAAATACAATATATCGTACCAAATAAATAGCTACTACTACTAACAAGAATATAGGATAGCATAATAAGTACTAAAGAAGCCAAAGATAGAGAGAGAAAAACCTTCATGGCAAAGATACAGTCTAAGTTACAAAAACAAATCATACTTAGATAATCACGAGTTCAAGAGAGCCCTAAAAGGGTTTTTGAGATATACAAAACTTGGTTCTTCATCATCATTCTGATGATGTGTTGAAAATGCAACTAGGAATAAATTATTTTAATCCTATTGAAGGTTTCTTATGATCAATAGAAAATCTTAGAATAGTTGGAAAAAGCATACATTGTAAGCTCTATGGAAAATGATCTAATTGAGATTTCTATAGAAACTCGTCCCTTTCTTATCTTGGGTTTCAAGTTTACTAAGAAATACCCAAATATTGACCTCACACAAATTTTCTTGCGCTGAAGAATGATCCTTCGTATTATGTACTATACCTTGGTTCCTTGCTAATGATCTTTCATTAAATTATACAATCACTATGTACTATGAGGATAAAGGATGCATACGTGAAAGAGAATATGTTGCATATATATTTAAAGATAGAAAAACTCTTTTTTACCCAAGCACCTCTTATCTTAGGAGTGGATAGCAATTACACAAGTCAAGGAATGATCCTTGGCATCGGACTAAGGTATACTATATAATACTCGATGATTTTTTCTTAGCTTGTGCAATAATGCACAATCAATACTAGGCTACTTCCTAGAAAATTTAAACTCTAAGATAAGAGAGTGAAGAATCCCTACAACAATCATAATTATCTCTTTCTTCATAGAACTTGCATCATATAATTCCTTCAATGTGCCCAAAATTTACTATTGATTGAAACTAGAGACCTTTAGCACAAGTGTAAAATTGGTTATTCTTGGGAGCATTCCCAATACATTAGTAGCAAAACTATGATGAGCAATTGAATCTATCATGTCCCTCAATCTTTTCAAGCTACTCTTGAATACAAGATCATGTAAGTATGAGAGTTTTGTAAGTTGAATCCCAACATTTTTAAGCATTTTTTACTCTTGTTTTAGATTTTTTAGCCATTTACTTACTCTTCCTCTATCACATTGACTTTCAAAGAGTATCTAATGTAGATGGACTATGCAAAATAGCCTCATATGTCCATAGACACTCATGTTGTGTGTAAAACGGACAGAGTCATGAGTCACACTGCAAATGAGTTGACTTCTCTCATAAGTATTATACTGGGTATAGGGGCAATGTATTCTCTCATTCATCCATCTCTCATTCATAAAATTGTGTTAAGCCTCATGCGAATTTGATGAAGATATTGGTATTTCTAAGGCAGACTACAAATTCTTAGTGTAAACTAGGCCCATTCGCCTAATCATTTAAGTTTATAATGTTGTTCAACTTAAGTTTAGTATTAATTTCAAGTCTATGTGAAATTGCAAGTGCAAATGAATTAACTTCTGTCATAAGTCTTCTACTCGGTAGGGACAAGGTATTCTTTGATTCATTCATCTCTCATTCATAAAAATTTTTCAAGCCTCGTGCAAACTCAATGAACATGTCAATATATCTAAGTCAGAGTATTGTGTGACATTTATATGGCATGTCTTTAGTGTGTAAATCTAATGTAAGCATAAATGATGATTTTGCTTATATGTACCTAGTCTAGCCTAACTTGGTTCTAGCTTGTATGTATATAGCCTATCGTCTCCTAAATACAAGAAATTTTTACTTCTTTCTTTAGTGTAAATCTACTGTAAATTTACTTTTAGTGTAAATCTCTATAAACATAAATGACGACTTTGCTTATATGTACCTAGTCTAGTCTAACTTAGTTCTAGCTTGTACATACATAGCCTAGCATCTCCTAAATACAAGAAAATATTATTTCTTAATAACAACCTACTTTTCCAAAACATTAAGCTAGTGAGTACTCATTGGGAGATACACCTCAAATAGATGTTGACATTGTGGATCCATGTCCACGATACAATAGGAACTATCTAGTCTTCAAAGACTTGATGCTTGGGCTTCACATGTAAGCTGCATATTCTCCCTAAACTTGGTGTCACTATCCTAATCTCAATCCTTATTTCTCTCTTAATCATAATCCTAATTAAGGACCTTTTAAAGGCCTTTTCAAATTCTATTTAAAAACTTCTAAAAGAATTTGAATTTGAAAGGGTGAGAAAAAGTGTGAGAGAGAAGAGGAGAAGCAGATTCAGGAAGAGCAATGGTTATGGAGGTTTGAACTCAAGAGAGCAAGATAAATATGTGGAAACTCCAATAGCCACAATGTGCAACCTACCTTCCTTTTATTATTCTATTATACTACAAAATAAAGAATAAATATGGCAGTGATAGATGGCCATCGCCTACATGTATAGGTGTATGAATACTAAATACAATATAAATATAGGTGGTTAGATACAGGTGGCCTTCAACACCCAGCAACCTCCCACTTAAAGGTGAACGTGCCATGAGTGAGGAGAAAATTACATTATGGATATATGAATATAGTTAGATTAAGGAAACACATCACCTCATTCTATGTCTATCGTCTTCCTAAGGAAGGCATAGCGTTCCATTAGGAGGCTTTTATTGAATAGACTAGTAGGATTCTTGTCTATAGAAATCTTGACAAGCTCTGTATACTTGTTCTCAATCACTTCTCTAATAGAAGTAATAACATATCTCAATGTGCTTGGTGTTTGCATGAAATACTAGACTATGTGCCAATTGAATGGCACTCATAGAATCCGAATGCAAGGTAGGAGTCAAAGAAAAAATATCAAGGTTTGTAATTAGATAGCCTAACCATAGGGACCTCTTGAAATCCACAATAGTTGCAATATACTTAGCCTCAACAGTAGACAAGGTAGTGTAAATTTTCACCTTAGACATCCAAGAAACAACACTGGAAATAAAGGTAAAGACATAGCCAAATGTAGACTTCTTGTTATCTGTATGTCCTACATAAACTGAGTAGTGTAATCCATGACTCCAATATTTTGGATGCAATAGCAAAGATACAAGTCTATAGTGCTCTTGAGGTATGATGTGGTATCCTTCATAGCATCTGAATGTCATGGACTAGGTGTTGCCATGTAATGAGCTACAACTCCCATTGCAAATACTATGCTAGGTCTAGTGGCTATCATGACATATATTAAGCTAACCACTATCAATGCATACAGAATCTAAGCCATCTTGGTCCTCTTATCATCAAATTGGGGAGAATCTATCTCATTGGCCTTCACATGAGAATATAAAGGGGTGTCAATGGGCTTACCACTTTAGATATAGAACCACTCAAGTACCTTGTGTATGTACTCCTTTTGTGATAAATGGAGGAGTCTCTTAGAGAGATTACATGTAATACACATACCAAGGATATGAGAAGCATGCCCTGTGTCCTTCATCCCAAAGCTCCTCTTGAGATAAGTTTTAAAAGTATCTAGCTCATCATGAGTACTCCTAGCATCAACATAAAGTACTAAAATAATTAAGGCTACCATCACGAGACTTGTTTATGTAGATACATGGATCCATCACATTGCAGAAGTAAGAATGTGAATGCATATATCCATAAAACTTATAATACCATTTCCTAGATGCCTCTTTAAGCCCATAGAGATGCTTCCTATAATCATACCAGTGAGCGTTTCTTACTCTTTTTCACAAAGCCCTTAGGCGGCTACATATAAATGTCCTCATGCAAGTTTCTATGTAACAAATCTCTTTTAACATCAATTTGATAAAAGTCTAGATTTAATTGTGCCATCGAGGCCAAAACCAAGCAACATGTAGTTGTCTTGACCACATGAGAGAAGATCTCATCAAAGTCAACTCCCTTTTTCTATTTAAAACCCTTTATAACTAAATGGGCGTTATATGCTAGCTTCAAGCAACCAAGGATGCTCTTCATCTTATATATCCACTTTCCTAGCAATGTATGTTATCCACTAGGAAAGGAAACCAAATCTCATGTATGAATTGACACCTTTATGTAGATCCTCCTCATCACAAGAAAGGGGCTCATTAGAGTTTATTACCATGATATTATTCAAAGAGGAATCATAGTGATCAAGAGGATGTAAAGCTTTGGTAGGGTGTCACAAAACTCACAATGAAGAGAGAGAGATGGAGGGTAAGAGAGAGAGAGATGAAAGGATATATATATATATATATATAATAAGAGAGAGAGAAGTGCGAGGAAGATCTTGGTAGCTATTGGCATTAGTGGAGTATGACAATGTAATGATAATCCAAAATGTCTCATTTTGATTGTGTGGCTCACCACACTTATCTTTAAAGTAGTCTGAGCTAATAGTTCATGGTTGAAGAGTTTGAGGGAATTTTTGCATGGGCACTTCATAGATAGAGAAAATGTAGAGTTTTCTTAGTTGAATTCCTCACGTTTTGCCTCAATATATTTTGATGTATTGATCTCTAGCAAGAGTAGTCAATGTCTACGTTGTGTCGATCTCTAGTAGGCATAGTCACTACTCTATATTGGCTGTAGAGGGAGGCAACTTAGGTATATCTTGCTCAACTAGTAGAGGTGATGGATTTTGTGGATGCTCAGGAGAGCTAGAGACTTTGTCTCCTCATTGTACCAGGCTTTAGATGTTATGACCCCATAGCCAGTTGGTACTCCTTAGTTCCATTAAGGTTCTAGGGAGGGTGACTCTAATTATTGTTGTGGAGATACTGATGCACTATTCCTCTCCCTCAATTAAGTGGATGCCCATTTCCCATATTGGCTACACATATAGAAAATTCAACTTGTGTAATGCTAGGATTTGCTCAATTGTTTACGAGTGGTACTTTACTAGGTGTCACTCCTATAAGTAGAAAAGATGTACATGAATATCCTAGTTATTCTCAGAAGCATGCTCCCAAGTGGGAGAGGATGTATACTAGACATACCCTACCAAGCTATGAGTACTTGGTGGAGATATCCACTAGTGCTATGTATATGAATGATGAGAGGAAAAGACTCATAGTATCTATACGTGAGTTGTGCCATTAGGTCTTTATGCATAATGTGTTGGATAATCTAAAAAATGTATTGAAGGTATGCAATAGCATCCTTGCATGAGGAGTTTCCAATACTTTCTCTCATTTCTTTATATATTGAATTATGAAGCATGTCTACACTACATGTCCCATAGATGATCAAATGCACAAAAGATAGTAAAAAATGGCAGATGAAAGATTGAGTAGCTAGATTAAGGATTGGAGGAAGATCCTAGATTACATGTCCCACAGATGATCAAATGCACAAAATACAGTAAGCAATTGCACATGAAAGATCAAGTAGCTAGATTAAGAATTGGAGGAAACTCAAAGTGGAGGCCACTTCCTCTCCATAATGAAAGAAACAGTAGTGGAGGTAGTGAGGATATGATGAGGCAGGAGCTGTGTAGCATCACCTTAGGAGTGGCAGCCACAGGGCCTACTTGGAGGACTTTGTAAGTTCTTTATTTGTTATAATGGATTTCTTATATTTTGTGTTTCTTCTAATACTAAATAATAATAATTTATCTTCTTTATTGTAGTACTACATCACAAATCGCAATCTCATAGGACTTGAAACAATATATACAAAAAGAAATGGTCTAATTTCACTCATTAACAAACTCTATACATATAATGTTCTAATATGTCATATCTCTTTCGATAGTGTAGCAAATTTTTTGTTCTTATGATATATTGTCTAAATTGAATTTATCTTTGATATCATGTCTCTTTTGATAGTGTAGAAAATTTTTAGCTCTTATGGTGAGTTGTCTAAATTGGATTGATCTTTGATGTCATGTCTCTTTTGATAGTGTAACAAATTTTTAGTTCTTATGATACATGATTTGAATTGGATTGATCTTTGATTATGTTGCAAAGCCCTTTTGATAATCCGCTGCAAGGAGTTGAGCTTTTGGATGGCAATAGCTGTAAGAACTTGGATTCTTGGAACATTCTTCTATTTTTTGGCCTTGTGCTTGATACACACTTTTTTTTACAGATTGTATATTTCTTACTTTTATACACAACTTTTCTTTCATTATATGTGGCTCACATTGAGCGATATTTATAGAGACTTTTTTCTATTGTTTTTCTACCCTATTGCTCATTACAGTTCTACGTTATTCATATTATCATTGTATTTTATTGGACATTCAATCAATGGATTACTTATCTTTGCCAATGCCTTTATAGTTTATTAAATCATGATGTATAATATTTTAAAATTTATTATATGATTGATTGTAAATGCAATATGGAATACTATAGTTCTCAATCCACGTGGCTAGAAGAGTAGCAGGACTACTTGCATGCAACCCTATCAGTCACTACAAGATATAGGCCTTATACCGACGTTAAAAGCAACGAAAATGTAAATAAAGAAATTTTCCTCCGTCGTCGCAAAAAGTGTTGTTATTGGCGACGCCATAGAATAGTCGGTATTAGCATCATTATCAGCGTCGCTATTTGCATATGTATAATGCGACGCTAATACCGATGCAAATAGCCACGCTGATAATGATGCTTTGCAATGCTAATAACGACGCCAATAACGACGCATGTAGTAAATTTGCGATGCTAATAGTGATGATAACAGGGGGAAAAAAATTTTGTGTCAGGGCAACTAGCACTATGTGCTTTATTTGGGCCATACAAAATAGTTTCTACACTATGTACAATGCTCGCGTAAATAAAGGTGTACTTAAATCATAGCACTGACACATGAAATAAATACATGATCGCATAATGAAAGTGATTGGTATAATCATGGCAAGATATCACTACTACATAGAAAATGTCTACACAGATCACGTGACCAGAAAAGAAGGGTGTGCGAGCTCCAGGGATCCAAGGGCGAGCTATAGATCATCGCCATTCGAAAGCTCACCCCTTCGCAAAGCAACATCAAACGGACTCTACAAAAAAAGAAACAACTACACATCAATCCACCATACAATAATGCATTCTAATTAAACATGGTAACTACGGACAAGAAAGATGCGTGACTTACAGGGCTGCTGCGTCCATACAATCAGTCGATCAATGCAGTGAGACCGTGCCTCTCTGTATATTAAGTCTTAAGGCCGATCGGATCACGATTTGTAATGGAGTGGTAATGGAGTGCTGCAAAGGAAACAAAATACTAACTATTAGAAATACGATTGTCAGTAAAAAGGATATTGCAAAAAAATAAGGAAGAAAACCAAAAGAAAAACTTACAAAGTCCTCCAGGTATGTCCTGTGGCTGCCACTCCCAAGATAATGAACCACTTCGGCCTCTAGTTGTGCCCTCGCCGCCTCGTGCTGCTATCTCCAATGTCCTAGAGAATCTGTAGCCTCCTCCCTAAGTTGGCGCTAGTCATCCACATCTAGCCACTTGGGCTTTGCAGCCCCACTCTTGAGTGCCTTGCATGCGTCTGATCGTCTATGTGACATATATGCACACATGCACTCCATCATCCAGCCCGTAAAAAACCTATCTACTGCGGCTCATACCAGAAACTCCTCATACAAGGATGCTACTACGTAGTCCTTGCTCCTCTCCGGTATGTTTTTTCAATGATCCAAAACGTTGTGCTGAAAAACTTGTTGGCACAACTCTCTCATGCGAGCCATCACCCTCCTCCCCTTATCATTCATGATGATGGCTCTTGACCTATCATCTACAAGGTAGGGATACCCCTCTGGGTTATGCCTAAGATGGGTCCTCTCCCACCTATAACCACGCTCCTTGGCATATCCAAGAGACCTCTGTACATTTGGTGTATCAACTAGGGTAGTATCTATCGGAGTAGCACCCATAAGGGTGCCACTTGTAGACGGCTAAGCGGAGTGACTGGAGTAGACGTCCCCATAGGTGTGAAAAATCCTAGAGGTGACGCAACTCCAGCAGAATGACAAGACAGAGACACCACGTCCGTGCCTCCACAGCAACCACCTGATCCATGCTCTCTGGAACCGCCACAAGAGCGAGGAGTAGCACTTGTATCATCGCGAGCCGACTGCGGGCTCACTGCATCCGGATCTCTGTAGCATCCCCTTGGCCCTGAAGCACAAACAAAAAATGATGTTAGCATAATCAATTTAAATCATACAAAGCATGATAATATAAATCTTAAAAAAATGATATTACTTAAAATGCATATCTTATGTACCTTTATAAGCAATTTGTCAATGAATTGAGTAAGTGGATACTCCAAGTATGAATTATCCTATCTATACTTTGAGAAAAACATTGGATGGCATCAACTTTTATTTAGCTTTCTTTGAAAGTGGTCAAAATTCATTGTGTAAGCATGAATTGTGCATGTGTCTTGACTCCTAATGCAAAGTTAATCATTTTTTATCCCTTGATATAATATGTCATAGTAAACCCTCTAAAATAGAATATGGAGTGAGGTGTTTATTTTAAGCTTGATGGATTGGCTAGCGCTAGAGGTTAGATGGGAAACTCATAAGTGTTATTAGAGTTGGAGAAGAATTCCACCACCGTGCTCAGAAACGTATTCGATCTTTACATTTGAGTGGGATGGGCATTCTCAGGGGAAGTTGTGGCAAGCTTGGAGGGGCCAGGGTGGCAATTAGATTGGGAGAGGAATTCATATCCCCCTCTTTATTTCTCTCTTTGTTTTTTATCCATTCATTATCTCCTCTCCTTCCATCTCTCTCTCTTTTTCTCTTTCTTTATTATGCTGTATGTTTATTCCCTCTCTCTCATTCCTTCAGAAGAAAGCAACGAAGTGTGGTATGTTGACTCAGGTGCATCAAACCACATGACAGGTCATGCAGAATGGATGCAGGATGCAAGAAAAATGGAAAAACTAGGATTTGTGGAGATTGGTGATGATACTCCACATCCTATTGTGCAGATTGGAAAAATTCCTTTGTCTATGCAGGATGGGAAAAAGAAATACCTGTCAGATGTATTTCATGCCTCGAATATCACCAAGAACCTGGTTTCTGTTGGTCAAATGGTTGAGCAGGGCTTGCAGGTCAGACTTAATCCTCATGGATGCTTTGTTGAGGATATGAAAAATAAAGGTCGCTTGATAGAAAAAGGAAAGAAGAAGGGCAGAATGTTTATATTGGATGCAGACATGCCTGAATTGAGTGCAGCAATGTTTGCACATGGGACCGGTATAGTTGCAGATATTGATATTTGGCATAAACACATTGGTCATGTTAATGTACAGTGACTTAAATCAATGCAGGCCCAAAATATTATTGCAGGATTTCCTAAATTCAAGGTTGCAGAAATGCATAAGGTATGTGAAGCCTGTCAGTTTGGAAAACAGGCAAGGAAACCATTTCCTAGACATGTTCAAGAGAGTAAGAAGCCATTGGAATTAATCCATTCTGATGTGTGGACTACTAAAGCTGCATCTCTTGGAGGCTGTCATTATTTTGCCACTTTTATTGATGACTATAGCAGGAAAGTTTGGGCGTATTTTATGAAAAAGAAAAGTGAAGTTTTTGGGCATTTCAAAACTCTTAAAGCTATGGTTGAAAAAGAAACAGGCCTGCAAATAAAATGCCTAAGGTCAGATGGAGGGGGAGAGTACCTCTCAAATGAGTTTGCAAGGTTCCTGCAAGAGCATGGCATAAAGCAGCAATATTCATGCAGTCATACCCCACAACAAAATGGAATTGCAAAAAGGAAAAACAGGCATATTGGAGAGGTATCTCGTGCCATGCTCAATGAAAAAGACTTGCCAGATTTTTATTGGGCTGAGGCAGTTGCTACAACAGTCTACATAATGAACAGGACTCCCACTGTAGCAATACATGGGATGACTCCAGAGGAGAGGTATACTTGTAGGAAACAGGATATTTCTCATTTGAAATTTTTTTGTTGCATTGCCTATGTTCATGTGCCAGATGAGTTGAGATCCAAGTTGGATCCAAAAGCTGAGAAGTGCATCTTTATTGGTTACTCTTTGCAGCAGAAAGGGTATAGATGCTATAACCCTTCTACTCGTAAGTTTACAGTGAGCAGAGATGTTGTTTTTTATGAGATGAGTAGCTGGTATAAACCAGTAAATGTGATTGATAATGTAGATGCACAAAATGGTAATGCTGCACAGAATTCACAGCAGTCACAAGATTTACATTCTTCGCCATGGACAGGCAGATTGAGATTAGGAGAATCTTCTCAAAGCAATGCAGATAGTGGTATGCAAATATCAAGAAAAGGAAAAGAGAAGGTAGATCAGCCCATGTTTGATGTGAATGCAGGTCACTCTTATGTGGATGGTGAATCCAGTGGCTCAGAACAGAGCATTGATGATGAGTTGGGTATTCCTTCTATTGTTATACCTGGAGTAAGGAAGACCAGGGATGTTTTGAGAGCACCTAGAAGTGAGCCTACTTTGCGTAGGTCTACCAGAGCTAGGTATCTTGTGGATAGGCTGAAATATGATGGATTTACAGCCATTCACTATGCATATATAGTCAAAATGATACAGAAACCAGAACCCACTTCTTTTGAGCAAGCCATGGGAAAAGAAAAATGGGAGAAAGCCATGGATGAAGAAATGGATGCCTTGGAAGCAAATGCTACATGGGAGTTGGTACCTTTGCCTAAAGATAAGAATACAATTGGCTGTAAGTGGGTTTATAAGGTGAAGCACAACGCAAATGGTTCTGTGAACAAATACAAGGCAAGATTAGTAGTCAAGGGCTATGCACAAACATATGGCATTGACTATGAAGAAACATTCAGTCCAGTTGCAAGGATGGAAACCGTAAGAGCAGTCATTGCTATGGCTGCATCAAAGGGATGGTCTTTACATCAGATGGATGTAAAGAATGCCTTCTTGCATGGTGATTTGCAAGAAGAGGTTTATATGGAGCAGCCACTAGGTTATGTGCATGTTGTTCATCCTGAGTTTGTTTGCAGGTTGAAGAAAGCCTTGTATAGTTTGAAGCAAGCACCTAGAGCATGGTCTGACAAGATAGGATAGTATCTTGTCACTATTGGCTTTCAGATTTCCAAGGTAGATTTCTCACTTTATGTGAGAAAAACAGAGAAGAGTATTATGCTGCTTGTCATTTATGTTGATGATTTGATTATCACAGGTGATAGTGATGAAGATATCCTTCATGTGAAAATGCTATTGAAGCAAAAGTTTGAGATGAAGGATTTGGGAGAGCTGCGTTATTTCTTGGGCATTGAGGTGATTAGATCACCAAGTGGGATATGGCTCTTGCAGAGGCAGTATGGATTGGACATGCTGTCCAAATATGGGATGACAGGCTGTAAGCCTATTTCAGTTCCTTTGGAGCAGAATGTGAAGTTGAGCGCAGATACAAGTGAGCTTCTCGAAGACCCTACTATGTACAGATGCATAGTAGGAAGTTTGATTTATATGACTATTACTAGGCCAGATTTGAGCTATGCTGTTGGATTGGTAAGTCAGTTTATGTAGGCTCCAAGGAAACCACATTTGGATGCGGCTAGATGCATACTCAGGTATGTGAAGTCCACATTGCAGTATGGACTATTTTATGAGACTGGGATTCAGATACAACTGCATGGATACACTGATGCTGATTGGGCTGGTAGTATTTCTGATGGACGATCTACTAGTGGATATGTGTTCTCTTTTGGGAGTGCTGCAGTCACTTGGAGTAGCAAGAAACAGCCTACAGTTGCCTTGTCGAGCATAGAGGCTGAGTACAGGGGCGCAACAATGGCTGCATGTGAGGTAGCTTGGTTACATAAGCTACTTTATGATATGCATCAGCCTACAGATGGGCCAGTTGTCATTTATTGTGACAACATGAGTAGTATACACTTGGCAAATAACCCAATCTATCATGCTAGAACAAAGCACATTGAGGTGCATTATCACTATGTGCGGGAGAGGGTTTTACTAGGTCTTATTGATCTAGTTTATGTCAGCACAGAGGATCAGGTAGCTAACATATTTACGAAGGCATTGGGCGCAGAGAAACTGCGCAAGTTCAGAGACCTGCTTGGTGTGCAGGAATTGGGATTGAGCTCGAGGGGGAGTGTTGAATATCGAGCTCCACTCGTGATATGCTAGGGTGACCGTTGTGCATTTATGTCACCGACTTGTCAGTTTGCAGATGCGGTTGGTACACCGCCCATGAATAATAGCTAGATGACAGCTATCCTTATCTACTCTAGTTCGTGGCTCAGTTAGTATGCCACCTTAGTTAGTTGAGTTTGGTTTGAGACCCATATATAGGGTTCTTCTATTTCTATGTACTTGAGTTCTTTTGGCTTACACAACTAAGAAGAGGAAAATTGTTTTCAGCCTCCACCTTTGTGTGTATTCCCCCATTGTGCAAGCAAGAAAGCTAAGTGAGACTCCTTCCTTCTCTCCCACAATCTTGACAGTGTTTTGGCATATGTTCAAGAGTTAGAGAATGTTAATGTGTGAATTTGGTACGGTTTATGAACTATACAAACCTCGCTATTTCATAAATAAGTTGTACATGTTGGGTGTAGTAGATAGTATTTGCAAATCCTCAAACATTGTGTTGGTTGAGGTTATGCTTATGTACTAGGTTTAGTATAGATGATAGTTTACCTGAGTCTCGGGGGGTTACTCATAGATATATGTATGTATCATGCGGATTCAAAATAAGAAAATTTTAAATATCATATTTTTAATATAAATATCACTTTTATACAAATTTTAAATATAGAAGGGTGTAATATAAAGGCTTATTTATAGATTGAATAAAAAAGGGTTGTGCTTTATTCATCGAAAATTCAAAGATAAGGATATTTATACATGGGCCTTGAACGCATGTGATATAAAGAATATAGATATAGAGAACCCCCTAAGACCTAAGTTAGTACGTTATTGATAAAAGTAGAATTTTAGTGTATAATGTTTGAGGGGTTTAGTCAGATTGTTAAAGATAAGCTTGACAAACATAACTTCCATGCTTAGAATTTTAAATTGATCAATTTTCTCATGGGTAAATGATATTCGGACTACATTGAAGGAGATAATGTTGAGCCTCTAGAGTTAGTCGAGAAAAATGCTACATTTGAGCAGACTTAGGTATTTGAGGAATGGAACTAGGATGCTCAAAAAGTTATGTATTGGCATTTTATCAAAGTTTTAGACAACATGATTGGGCATATATAGGATGCATAAGTTCTTGTAAAGCATGGAATAACTTGGTCAAAGTGTTTACAAATACCAAAGCTAGAAAGTTGCAACTGAAGTCCGAGTCAAAGATTGTCAAGCATGGCAATCTTGCTATTAATGACTATGCATTGAAGATTAAGAGCATTGTTGAAGCTCTTGGATCTATGAAAGTGGAGGTTGATGATGATAATTATATCATGTGGCTGCATGTTTGGATAGTTTAGGTGATGAGTTGATAGCATTACAATTATGCATATATCAATATAGATGCATCAACAATAATGACTAACAATGTATGATATATGGATTGAGGTTCCTGTAACCATATGATGTCTCATGGGGTCTAGAGAATGAAAAATCCTAAAATGTCTAGTTTTGTGGAAATAGATGATAATATAATGCACCCTATTGTCATGTTGGAAGTATCCCATTGCCTATGCAGGATGAAGAAGCTGTGTTTGACTGATTTCTGCATGTACCTAACACAAAGAACTTGGTTACTATTCGAAAATGGTTGAGTGCACATATTACAAGTAAAGTTCAATTAGAATGGTTGCTAAAGGATTTCAAGAACATATGTAAACTGGTTGTAAAAGGCAAGGATGTGGGAATAATGTTTACCTTGAATGTAAATTAACTAAGCTGAAGATCACTATCTTTGTTCAAGGTCCATGATTTGTGGTTGATTTTGATATTTTGTATAAATGTATTTGCCATGTAAATGTGCAATGATTGAAGAACATGGTCTTGTGAAATTGCGATGGGCTTGCCTAGCTTCAAAGTGGTTGATATATAGAAAGTGTGTAAGGCATGCTAATTTGGAAAACATATAAGACATGCATTTCCTCATGATGAATATGCAAGCATGCATTTACTTGATGGTGTACATTCAGATGTATAGGGTCCAGGAAATAGTGCATTAAATGGCTAGATATAAGTATTATATAATCTTTGTTAATGATCATACAAGAAAGGTATGGATGTATTTCATGAAGAAGAAAAATGAGATGTTCTCTCATTTTCATTATTTTAAAGGTCTAGTTAAAAAACAAGCATGCATGAAAATGAAGTTCTTGAGTTTACATGGAGGGGAAGAGTGTCTGTCCAATGATTTTAGTAATTTTTTGAAACTGCACAATATTCAAAGGTAGTCTATATGTAGATACGCTCTGCAACAGAATGGTGTTATTAATAGGAAGAACATACACATTCTCGAAATTGCATGTTGCAAAAATATACCTCATTATTATTGGGATTAAGCTATCTCTATAGCTATGTATGCTATGAACAAGACTCCCACTATTGCAGTGCATGATGTAATACCAGAGGAGAAGTTTTTTGTAATGAACCTAATTTGTCACATGCTAAAGTATCTGGATGCATTGCATATGTACATTTTCCTAATGAAATAAGAAGCTAAAAATTTGGATCCAAAAGCTAAAAAGTGTATATTTTTTTAATATTTCCTTAAGCAAGGGGGTTAAATGTATTATAATCTAGTTACATGTGAGTTACAAGTAAGGAAAGTTGTTGTCTTTGATGGGATGAGTAATTGGTATACTATTGAAAAATAAATTATAGCAAATGATATACAAAGTTGATTGCAAAAATTGTGAGTCTAAAGTCACAAACATTGAGTGGGCCAAAAGAGTCCACATCCAGTAAGTCTACTAAGAGACCATGGAGTGACAGATTGTATACGAATAGCACTCCTACAAGACTTGCAAAAAATGCATCACAAAAGGGAAAAGAAAAAGTAGCCGAGTTACTTGGTGTGCTAGATGTTTCTACAAGCTATTCACATGTAGATGATGAGCTCAATGGCTCATATCAGAGTATTATAGATGAGGAGTTTGGTATTCTAGTTTTTGGTACTAGTATAAAGAAAACTAGGGCTGATGTAAAGGAAGCATAGAGTGCTTTGCAATTGCACATGTCATGAGAGTAAGGTATTCCATAAACAATTGACATATGATGGTTACGTTGCTCACCATTATGCATATATGGAGAATGTTATAAAATCAATTAAGCCCACTTGTTATGAGAAAGCTATAAGTCAATGCATTAGGAGATTTTGTAGGCATTTAGTTGCAGATACTTTTTGTTTATAATTGAAATATAATCCCATTATAAAAATAGTTATAATTTGACTATTCTAAAAGTCTTGTATGTAAATAATCTCATTTTATAGTTAGAAGGATGATTTAAAGAACATGCCATATGCAGATTACTTCATTTGTTGTACTTTGAGAAGGTCTACCAAGCTTGCACATGGCATGGCCTTAAGGGTTGTGTGATGCCCAAGTCATATGCAGACTTTGTGGAAGTCTTACAAGCTAAGTGAACATGGTACAAAACTTAACTTCCACAAAGTCTTACAAGCTAAGTGAACATGACGTAAAACTTTACTTTGAAGTTCTAATCAAGACTGTAGAGTCAAAATGGCATCACCTTAACCTATGCTTTGCACTTACAAGGTAGACAAAAAGGTTCATGATGGAAACTCATGCAACCAGCCTTCTCCTTCCCCTGTCACTATCACAAGACTTTGTTAGACACAGGAGAGGAGAGAGATTCCCCTCTCTCACCCTTAGGGAAGAGAAGAAAGTACTCCATCTATCAGCCATCATGGAAGTGCATGTGCCATAGTTTAGAATGATCCTTGTAGACCTAATGTCATCCTCAGGCACAACTTTTCATTCAAAGAGCCAAGGACTAGTAGAGTCTTTTGAGAGGAGCTTAGAATCCATTTTTTAGCACAAACTTATTTAGCCCCTGAGAAAACAAAACATTTGGCAAAACAATGGATGATAGCCTGAGGTCAATATATGGAACTTATAGTGTAGGAGGGAATCAATAGCAAAATTTGCACCAAGAAAGAAGCCAAGCTCTTGGATTGGTTTACTAGTCCATGCATTGAAAAAAAAATCAACACCTTCATCCTAAGGGGCTTCGATTCTAAAAGACTCTTGGAGACTAGCCATATAATGGAAATGGAAGTGCACAAGTGAGTCAAATCAGACATGCACAATGTGGAACAACTTCAGAAACATCTATAAGCCAAGAAGATGAGGTATCTATCCTCATGACAGTTTCAAAAAATAGTATGAGACTGTGGAGCTCCAAATTTGAAAAGAAGGATTTATTAGGAATTTATCATGGCTTAAGGCCCCCAAAAGAATTCATGAGAGTGTGGATACAAATAGTGGATACAAAATAACCAGGAAACAATTGGTTGTATGATTGTTGAACTCAATTACATGCCCCATAATTTTTCTTCTTCCTCTTTGAAAATGAGGAGATAGCTTTGAATATACTAGGGATTGGACAATGGGTGATGAAGAATTCACCACTCACCCTCAAATGGACCCTAGAATTCAACCCTAAAATAGACAAACCTTCCAAGGTGCATGTCTGGGTTGAACTAAGCAACCTCCCTAGGAACTTGTGGCCCTTTGTAAAAACTTTCACAACTCTGTCAGGGAAAATGTTGGGGAAAGGCCAACCAATATAATTAATCCTCATTGGTTTCCCCAAGCATTAATAGAGATGGACCTAAGTAACAAGCTTCCTAATTTCCTACTCATATTTGATTTTGGGGGGAATGTAGTCCCCAAATAGCCCCTAACATATAGGAATCTACCTAATGCATTATTTAAAAAATGAAGGTAAAAAACTTTGTAAGGGATTGTCTAGAATTAAAGCCAAAAGAGACAATAGAGAATAGCTTTCAAGAAGTTAATAGAAAAGAGGAAAGAAGTTAACAATGGTCCATCCCCAAATAACAATAAAAAGAAAGCATATAATAATACATACTTGCCCTTGTTCAAAAGTCTCTAACAAATCTACAAGCTCAAGACCTAATGAGGGGGCTAAAAATGAACAAAGAGATGAGTCTAATTCTAACACTGAAGAAATTGTAGTTAAGAGTACTTTTAAAAAAGAGAACCCGAATTTAAATTTGAATGAAAAATGTGTTGTAATGGAATATGTGGATGAAGAGGAGAGGGTACATATCAATTTAACCGAAATCTCCATCCATCTGAATAAAAACCAATTTGACCTAATTAAAGCTTCCAAGAGAATATATTCTAAGGTTGGAAATAGTGATAACAATCCATTGTCCAAAGGTAATGAGAGAACCAAAAAAGGAAAAAATAAAAAATAATTTTATGATAATTTCTTTTAAAATTATGTCCTATAATTGCAAGGGGCATGGACCCTAGTAGTGAAAGAACCCTTAAGAATTGGCTTAAAGATCATCAAGTTGAAATAGTTTTGATGTATATATAGGAATTCAAAAGTAGAGGACAAGATCTTTTAAATAATCTTGACCTAATACATCAAAACTATACTTGGGATGCTACCAACCACATGAATAGAAGTGATGCTTTAGTTTGTTGGAGTAAACAACAAGCTAAAAGGTATCTTGGTTAAGTTTATTACCCACCATGAAAATAGATGGGTTTCAGCCAACTTTAAGGAACATGGAGAATTTGTAATAATTTATCTATATGTCTCTTGTTCATCCCAGGAAAGAACAAGCATATGGAACTTTTTGATGTAGTTACAATGCCCAATCATTCTCATAGGAGATTCCAACATGGTAGAGGACATAAGTGATAGATTATTAATGAAAGGCTCAAGAATTTGAGGCAATGAGAAAGAATCTTGGCTAAAGTGTGGAATTTCATGGTCTTACTAGCATTTGCCCCAAAGGTATTAGATCCTCCTCGTCTAGAAGTAAAAGGGAAGT
This sequence comes from Lygodium microphyllum, assembly GCF_053477565.2. Lineage (NCBI taxonomy): Eukaryota > Viridiplantae > Streptophyta > Polypodiopsida > Schizaeales > Lygodiaceae > Lygodium > Lygodium microphyllum. Next base: position 38,656,509 of record NC_141149.1, on the reverse strand, counting down.
GCAATAAGGAAGGAAAGGTTCGGTAGAACCTACACCTCATAAGGTCTACTATCAATTTCTTTTAGTGTAGCTTGCAAAATACACAAAGACTTGGTTTTGCTTGATCATTTTCCTATAATGACTGTGCTTTCCAGTAACACTATTGTTAATAGAGCTTGATGGTTTCATACTAATCTTACTTTGTTTAAAGAAAACAAAGCTAGGAAAAAAATCAAGGCTATGTGGAAAATACTTTTAAATGTTCCAAGACACCTACTCAAGCTTGGGCCATTGCGATAAAGTTCACTCAGAATATTCCGAAATAGAAAAAAAAAAGAAAAGTTAAAAAGAGGAAGGAGACTAGACTACAAAAGTACACTAGAATAATTGAGCTAGAAGACACAATCAATGCAGGCAGGTCAGACCGGCAAGAAGAATTGATGAGTACTAAATAAATCCTAAGAAGGCTAGAGAAAGAAGAAATTGAGAACATCAAACTCTATCTTAGGACATGGCAGATAGGGAAGATAGACATGCCTACTATAGAGATGTTCAACTCAATCGAGAAGAAAAAAAACAAGGAAATATTACCCATGTTGAGCAAGAATGATGAAACATTAGCCTCCTCCAAGGAAGAAAATCTAGAAATTGCAAGACTATTCTTTTACTACATCTCTCCCCCCAAATAAGTCATCCCCCCTTAGAAGTCATGCTTGCTAGAGCCAAAGTGGCCAAAGTGGCCAGGATCATACCTAAAATAGTCCCTTAGTTCCTAGCGAAAATACTAGGTCCTAACTTTTTAGAAGTAGAATTGGAGGATAAGAATAAAGTTTCTAGCCAATGGGAAAATCCCAAGCTTGGATGGCCTCCCCGATGAGTTTCATAAGGAATTCTAGGACGTTTTCATCCAACCTCTACTTCTAGTATGGAAAGAATTAGTGATGGAGCCTTAGTACATGATATCAATCAACGATGATCAAAATGATAGATAAGAGGGATGAAAGAAATCGCCTCTCTAATCGGAGTCCCATAACATGTCTATCATCTTCATACAAAATATATGCCAATACCCTAGCCAAAAGGCTCAATCTCCATCTAGATGGATGGCTAAGAAAGGAACAAAAGGGCTTTACTGAAGGTAGGTTTATTCTAGACATCATAATTAGTCTATGGGAAGAGTTTGAATTTGTGCATAAAAAACACCATAACTTTCTCTTCTTCAAAATAGACTTTGATAAAGCATATGACAAACTAGACTTATGTTTTATTCTTCAATCTCTATAGGATATGGGGTGGATAAAGATTTATTAGGTTTGTGAGCACCTTATTTGGAAATAGCGAAGTGCTAAAGTTCCTACAAATGGAGAACTTTTTGTAGTATTACCTCTCTACAGATCTATAAGGCAAGGTTGCCCACTAAGGATGCGAATCATAGGAAGATATCTGGGACTACACTCACGAAGATTGGCTAGACCAAGGAGCCATGAGAACCAAATTTTAGATCTCTGATGAAGATTACTAGTTGTTACTTCAAAAGAAGAGAGTGTTGGGGGTCCCCATCTAAGCAAGACCATTCAACTTTACTTAGAATTCAACCATAGAGGAACTTGTTGGGACAATGGCAAATTAGTGCTACACATACAAAACAACATTCAGAGATCCCATGAACATTTTCATAAACTAAACAAAAGATGGGGTTTAAATCGATCTAGTCCAATAGCATACAACCTAAAGCCTTCTGTTTAATGTGGCTAATACTACTGAAAGCTATCTGGATCAACAATAGAGCCCATAAGATAGGCATTGGAGATGGTATATGCCCAAGATGCAAGTACCCTAAAACAATTCCTCACTTGTTCTTGTAAAATAGATGCTAATGCCCTTTTTTTTGCTACACTTTATGATAGCCCCTTATCATCCAACCACAAAAACTTGGAAATAGGTAATTCTTTGAAAGATCTATGAAAACCCCCCACCCCCCTCTTTCAGAGATCTATCGAAACCGCCCCCCCCCCCCCCCCCCCTTTCTTTGGTAGACAAGGAATAGCAAGAATAAAGCAATGTATGAACAAGTGTATGTTGATTCCTTCCATAGTACTAAAATTGAATTCTTGCATCAAGTTTGATGAAGTGGGAAAAAGTACAGTTGCACAATTCCAAATTTATGAAGAACTCATGCCAATCCCAAATAATATCTCAATGTTGTAAAGAAATACTATAGATGATGATGTCAATCCCGAATAATCTCCCAATGTGTAAATCTCTCTATGTGTAAAAAAAATACTATAGATGATATCGTGTAAAGAAATATATGAATACTACAAATGATGATGTCCACTGTCCACAATGCATTTGACCGTGAGAGCCAGGATGGGCTAACTGTTAAAAAGGCCTACTTTTGGTAATCTTCTCTCTCCTTTTTAATACAACTTTCTGGCTGCTTCAGACCAAAAAGGAAAGGTGCACGAGTTGTAGAGTGCATTTACTACGAGGGCTCGAGCTCACACGCGCACCGTCACTCACACACACACAAAAGACCAGCCCAGTGCTCACTCGTACGCTCCTTATAAAGCCACTCACTCCCACTTCAGCACAGCAACGTATGCGCTCTTTCACTCCCTCTTCTGTAAGGCCAGCTCGCTAGCTCGCTCACTGTACCTCTCATGTAAGACCAATTCCTGCTGATCCATCTTCTTCTTCTTCTTCTCCGTCCTCTCTCTCTCTCTCTCCCTCTCTCTCTCTCTCTCTCTCTCTCTCTGCGCGACACGGCAGAGAGCTGCACCATGGCCACGGCACTGCCTGCTTTGCCAGCAGGCCCTCTCTCCTTCACCATAATGGTGGTGGCCTCCCTGGCCATTCCGGCGATGCTCATCTACTACGTGGTGTGTGTAATGGGCCCGGCGGAGAGGAAGGGCAAGTCGGCGATGGAGATAGGGGCTGGGTCGATAGCTCGGGGGGAGGTGGCGGAGACGTACAAGGAGTATGCGGCGTTCTTCGAGACGCCGAGGGCGTCAGGGGAGACGCCGGAGAAGGTGCCGGAGGCGGTAGACACTTTCTACAACCTGGTGACGGACATCTACGAGTGGGGTTGGGGCCAGAGCTTCCACTTCGCGCCGGCAGTGCCGGGGGCGTCCCACCGGGAGGCGACCCGCCTCCACGAGGAGCGCGTCGCTGACCTCCTGCGGGCCGCGCCCGGCGACCGCGTCCTCGACGCCGGCTGCGGCGTCGGCGGCCCCATGCGTGCCATTGCCGCCCGCTCCGGCGCCTCCGTTGTCGGCATCACCATCAATGCCTACCAGGCCTCCCGCGCCCGCCACCATAACCTCTCCGCCGGCCTCCACCACCTCTGCGAGGTCGTCTGCGGCAACTTCCTCTCCATGCCCTTCCTCGACTCCTCCTTCGACGCCGCCTACTCTATCGAAGCCACCTGCCACGCCCCACGCCCCCGCGACGTTTACGCCGAGATCTTCCGCGTCCTCAAACCCGGGAAGCTCTACGTCACCTACGAATGGGCCACCACTCCCTTGTACTGCCTGGGTGACCCCCAGCATCTCAGAATCATCCATGAGATAGAGTCCGGCAACGCCCTTCCCGGACTCCGTAGCTCCGCAGAGATTGTGGATGCTATTAAGGAGGTCGGATTTGAGGTTCTGACGGAGAAGGACCTCGCATTGCCGCCTGCTCGGCCATGGTGGCAGAGGCTGAAAATGGGGCGAATTGCATACTACCGGAATCATGTCATCATTGCATTGCTGTCTTTCCTTGGCATTGCGCCACCGGGGGTGATGGATGTGCATGAAATGCTGTTTAAGACAGCTGAGTATCTGAGTCAAGGCGGGGATGCTGGGATCTTTACTCCCATGCATTTAGTGGTCTGCCGCAAGCCTGCTGCAACGCCCGAGAATTATCAAAACGCTAGCCGAACTTGATTTCCCCTTCATTTGTCCGGTGAGGTCTCAATTAGAGCAGTATGGTGCATGAAGGATGGCATGCCAGCATGCTTGTCAATGCTAACAGGTCTTGTGAGATGCCTCGTCGAAGAGTCTGGCTAACCAGCCTACTCAACGCTCTCAATAGGAAGAGCCAGTGTGGGTAATCACATGAGTTCTGTAAGATCTGATTTCATCTCCATTCACTCTTTTCTGTTGGCAATTGGATCTCTGGCATGCATGTCCTTGCTCTTTTGTTAAGCCCTCTTTTGGTTTGATCAATCGTATTATCGTTGGTCCTCCACTGGGGTGACTTTGCAGTGATCACTGGGTGGATGCAAAGGCTGTAAAGAGCTGTCACTTTAGCTTTCTGTAATTTCTGTGAGGCTAGAGAGAGAGCTTGCATCCTTCAGCTAAGAACGCCAAAGGTATTCAGACACAACTACTGATGCATGCATTTAAAAAGAACTAGCATCTAGAGCTACAAATACACGGGTCAGGAGTCAGGACATTGATTCACCACCTTTGTGCTATATCTGGCTGGCTCGTAGATAAATTATTTCCAGCAGTAAAGGACAGCATGTCGGGACTCGCGGCCAGGTAAGGAGCGAGTGCTCTAGGCTTGGAGATATAGATTTTTATCCACTGAATATAAGAAACAGAGCACTCATTCGTGTCCATGAAAAAACATCCAAAGAAAAATTTTAGACTTGCTGGAAAATCAAAAGACAAATTCAATACTTGCTGAAATATACATTCAAACCGGCAAATGTCAGATAATGGCCTCGCATCCACAATTCTACTTTTTTTTTTTCGATGAAGCGAGAAGTTGTATTAGTAAGTAAAAAAGAGGAATATTACAAAATGTGTGGACGTAAGTAGGGATCACCCGAAAAGTCTATGTAGTCTTCTGTTTAGTTACTAAGTAGGCTAGCTCCTATTTCTTTTCATTTCCTGGCTTGAGCTTCCATTACATCAAGGGGAGTCAAGATGTTTTCTCCTCGAGATGTTTAGATATTAGATGCCTCACCTTACATGGCAAAAAGGATACACTCACGTACTTCAACTTTCATAAAATCAGAAGCTGGATTTCAATTAACAACTCATGAGTTCTATCTAGTTAGGTTATGCCCTTCATGTCACACAAGACCTCTTAGGGCCCCAGCACACCCATGACTAGTGGGGAGAATAAAATGCCACTCTCACCCATTAATCACATGTTGGGATTTTGGAGAGAAGAGGGTTATCTTAACCCATGACTTCCCCCTACTAGGATATTGTTAGAAGGTGGTGCTAACATTGCACTAGTGGGTTTAAGGCTAGGGGTGACATTTGATTCGTCATTGAAAGGCCCTTGTAGATTCGATGCCTCTGAGTACTTGGTCCATCTTGGTCCTGGCTTTTTCCTTAGGGTCTAACATCTAGTGTTGAAAGACGCTTGTAGATTTGATGCTTCTATTACTTGGTTTCACTAGGGTCTAACATCTAGTGTTGAAAGACGCTTGTAGATTTGATGCTTCTATTACTTGGTTTCACTGGCTCTTTCTTGATGTCCAACATCTAGTGTTGAGAGTGTGACTAACACTCTTTTTGGGGAGAGGATTTCTATTATATATGCCCTTATTAGCTCATAAATAGTGGGCAGGATAGGTCTCTTAGGGCCACACCCATATAACCTCTTAAGCCAAATCCTAAGGCTCTCATGACTAATTCAATGCACACACAGACACTTAAACATGTAAATATTCAAACTTTCAATCTTAATAAATAGCATGTAAAGATCCAAGCCTTCAACATATATAAATAGTGTTGTGAATCAATAACTAATATACAAATTAGTCATTTTAGAAAAAATGAATAATTCATCAACCACCAAATGTCCCACCCCTTCTAAAAGATTGAGCTCAAGGACAACCTCAATAAACTAATATGTTAACTTGAAAAGTTTTTATAACCTAATAAATGTTATGATCATAAACTAATTTACTACATTAAACCACTTATGCTAATTTTCCAAAGCCTTCAAGACTTGTGTCATATTGACTTCAACCCATCATATTACATATTTCACATTGATGTGTAAGCATTGCATGTCATACATCTTACCTCAAAAATAGCTTTCCTAAATTCCTTAGCTATTAGACTATTTGCCAAAGTGATTAATTGGCTTCATGCACATCACATGATTTCTAATTTCTTACCTTATTTGGATATTGGTGGGGCCTTGTCGGAGTTGATGATGATTTCTTTGATGCACATTTGTTTATCATACATGCACTGCTTGCAGAGAAGGAGCTCCTTTCTTATATTCCCTCAAAATGGTACGAGAGCAATTATTAACTATTGGTCTAATGCACATCACTTTGGTAGAGATCAATGAAGATGACACTCTTTGCAATAAACACTTTAAGGTGCAACCATTTTTTTCGATTGATCGCTACTAAGAAAACGATCAAGCTAGTTTGTGATGTCCTACTCATCAATCAAATGCTACAAAGTATCTTTGAAGTGTGATGTGTGACAATAATTATGATAGCCTACAAGCAAATAAGAATATACCCTTCACGTTGACTTAAGAGAGGACAAGAACATGGTGGAATGTGATGAAACCAAAACAATGGATATCGAGAATGGTCCCCTCATCCTATTTCATTGGGGGAATTGAACATTTCCCTTGACAGAACTAAGGCTCTTCACCACATGGCTACCATGCAAGATGGCTACCTTGAGTCTACTGTCGAATATGGCCCAAGGTTGCATATCTCACAGTTGCAAATCAAGAATGCTGCAAAAAGTGCAACCTTCTCTTCCACATGAGTAGAATCTAGACTTACACCAAATAGGTACTATTGTAAACTTTGGTTCATTCCCTACTTCCATGATGGTAAATTGTGGTGCCCTCCCCCTATCATCCCTAATATTAACAGTAGAGAAGTCGTGCATTCAATTTATTTTGCAATCATCTCCAATATTGTCTTTTAAGATTTGCCTCTCAAAACACTTTGGAACATCAATAATTATGGAGGAATATAAGAGAAAGGAAAAGGCAACCTTCCTCCAGAGATTGGTACATACATATGCCTCTACTTAGCTTAAAGAAATGCAGATTTATCCTTCTAGGGAGGAGACATTCAAGCCTTAGTCTTTGTTGATACTACTAATGGAGCTTTTAACAACCATTACCAAGGAGTTGGTGATTCATTGAAATTCAATAGGAATGTCCATGTCACTCCTCAAAGAGGAATTGGTTCCCAAGGTCTCCAAGGAGAGCCCCCTCCACCAATGAAATCCCCAAACCCAAAGCTACTAACCATGACATCCCCGTTGGTTACAAGGTTGATAAACAAAATACATATCTACAATGTAAACATCCTATTGCTCTTAACCATGAAGGAATGCCTAATTGGAAATTTGTCTTTGGCAATCATGTTGATATGGCAAGCTCAACACATATGGACATTGATGATGGACTCTCTAGTTAAATGGGTCCTTGTGTCTACACTTAGTACGTGGGTGGTAATTATGATCCTCGCATAGCCAATGACTTACCAATTATTATGTCTGGCTAATTACACCTATCTACAAATGGTACAATTATAATGCCAATGGATTAGTATAATCAGTTATACATTGTTTACTTAGTAGGCCACTTTCCTTTATATTGTATCTTATCTATACTTTGTGTACATTGTATTATGTGAGGAAGAGGGAAGAAAAACTAGTAAGAAAATATTTTTCTCTCCATCTCTCTTCTTATGTGCTTGAGTGAGCTTATTCTTGTATGTATTATGTGTATTTGACACAGTAGCTCAAGAGAGTCCCCGCACCATGCAATTCATGACATTGTATCAGAGTGGCACCATTAAGAGAAGCAGGTTTTGGAGATTCAAGTGAAGGAGAAGGAACCAACTAGTAAGAAGCTCTCATGTTCTCTCACTCTTTCCCTTGGATAGTGCCTACAAAGGCACCTTAGAGTAGAGAAAAGAACTCAGATTGCTATGAGTTTTGTTGGATGAGTAAAATGGTGGATATTTTGCAAAGAAGTCCTCGAGGTCCTAACTATTGTGGTTTTTCCTATTTGAGGTCAAAGCTTGTGCATGGCCAAGATCTATCTCCTTGAAGGAATCTTGTAGAGAGATTTGTTATATTCATGAGTACATGGCCAAGCTATGCCTCAAAGAGATCTTAAAGAGAGAGGGATTGATTAAGATACAATACATGGCCAACATATGCATGCAATACATCTGAAGAGAGTTGAAACTATCTTGCGTGAAGGTCAACATCTACCTCTTTATAGATATATATTCCCCATGGATTTAAGATTCAAAGCTTAAGCATGTGATAAATCTTTGCTTCAAAGAGATTTCAAACTGTGACCTATCCCTATAAGCTTTGAGCACATGGTCAAGGTTTGCCTTTCCAAAGAATCTTGAGAAGAGGGTTTCTATAAGCTCAAGCACATGGACAAACTGTATTTGAAGGATATTTCCAAGTATAACCTATTGTTATCAGCATGAGCACATAGCCAAGCTATGCCTCAAAGATATCTCAACAATAGAGGGATGATATAAGCTTGAGCACATGCCAAGATTTTCTTCAAAGATATCTTCAAGTTAGTGTTGCAAAAAGCTCAATATAAACTTGAGCACATGGCCAAGCTATGCCTTAAAGAGATTTCAAAGTGTAACTTACTATGACATTAGAGCACATGTTTAAATAATGCCTCAAATTTTCATAAACAAAGGGATGGTTTAGGCTTGAGCATATGGCCAACCTATGCCAAAAGAGATCTAAAGAGAGAGTTGATATCAACTTGAGCACACAACCAAGCTATGCCTCAGAGAGATCTCAAAGAGAGAGGGTTGATATAAGCTTGGGTGCATGGTAAACTCTATCTCAAAGAGATCTTGATGGAAAGTTTTTTATATAAGCCTGACCATGTAGCCAAGCTTAGATTTCTGACTGAGATCCAACTCTTCCTTCTCAAAGCAAAATTAAATAGAGGGTTGCTCAAAGATCGAGCACATAACCAAGCTATCCATTAATAGGATCTCAAAGTGAATGCTGATATAAGCTAGAGCATATGTCCAAATTCTGGCTAAAAGAGACATTGAAGAGAAGGTTGATGTTATAAGATTCGAGATACACTCTCAACCTTCTTATATACTTAAAAGATATATGGTGAATATTATGCTAGCATAAAGAGAGAATAGATGAGAGAAAAGAAAGTTGTAGAGAGAGAGAGAGAGAGAGAGAGAGAGATTGACAACACACTAGGGACTGGAAGATGGCCCAATCCCCCCCCCCCCCCCCCCCCTTGTGGAGTTATATTATTGACAAGAAGCAAGCTCCTCTATTACACATCAACCAGTTCTTAACTCATAGATCTTGGGAACAAGATTACGGTTCCTTGCACGGTATACAACCGGCTAACACTTGCATAACTTGGAAGTTGGCACCTTTTGATGCTCCTTGAGTCTCTCCTTCTCTCCTACACAATATGTGTAGGGATCTCCTCTTGGAGCTTGATTTCAGCAAAGCTTCTGCAACACTTGTACAACTCAAGGGTTGGCAAGCTTAAACTTACATAGATCTTTGCACAGTATACAACCAGCAAGCACTTGCACAACTCGGAAGTTGGCTCCTTTGATCTTCTTGATTTCTCTTTTTCTCTCCTACACAAGAAGTGTAGGGCTCTCTTCTTGATGTTTGATTTTAGTAGAGCTTTTGTAGCACGTTATGAGACTCAAACCGCCTTCTCTCCTCCTCTTGCATGCATGCAAAGTGATGCTTTTTTCACCTCCTCCACACCGAAGGAGAGCCCCCCTTTTATAGGTTGCAAGAGCTTCTCTTCTTGGAGAGAGACTTGAGTGCCAAGATTGGAAATGTTAATCTTCATGCAAGATGTGGCTGTTCTAGAACCTACTCTGCAGTACAAATTTTGGAATATCTCTCTGTGTGTTGCTCAGATGGAAAAACATCCAACACAAAAGTTATAGATCTCGCCGTTTTTGATAACCCACAAGGGCTATTTTTAGATATTGGCTTTCTATTGTGAGATATTTAAAAAATGGATTCACCATGTCGATTTTAAGAAAATTAGCTTTTTAACCTCTACTCTTAACTTATGGTCCATGCAACCACCTTGAGCTATAGATAAGGAGAGGTTATTAGATTGCCTTGGGCCTCAACCTTAAGATTGAATTCTATACAAAAACTTGTGTCATCTTAGACCTTAGAAAGGGAAAATCATTTCTCTCCTCACTTCTAGAGGATCACATCTCTCGTCTTTCTTAGTGAGAGAATTACCTCTCTCGTCTTTCTTAGTGAAAGAATTACTTCTCTCCTTAATTTATTAAGAGAGAAAAGACCTTAAACCTTGACTTGTAAAGGAGAGGATGACCCCAAATGAATGCAATGCTCATTACACACAAGTAAACGTTCCCAGGCATCCCTGGATGCACACATAAATATATATACACAATGCGAATGCACATCCTCTTCTTAGAACTCAATCCATCTTCATTTATGTGTAACTCCTTGGTTCTTGTGTACACTCTTACTCTTGGTAGACACTTCCTTTCCCCTTCATAACTTGTACTGCTTGTACCATATATTCCCATCACATTGCTCTAATCACCCATTAAGTGATGCACTAGGAATAGTGGTCTCTAAATGGTTTCATGGCCATGCTAGATAATCATCAATGCTTAAAGAAAAATGGGTCATTAATTTATTGACATAAATTTACTAAATAGAGAATGCATAATAAGAAATCAATTTAGTGGCATCCCTTTGGCTTCTAAACAATTGACCTCAACTGTAGCGGAGATACGTAATCCTTAAGAAGATCTAGAAAGTATTGTAGTTCTCTCTCGATCATAAACTGAGCGTCCAATGGGGGATAATTCTTAAACTTAACCAGATACTTCTGTAATACCTTACTTGACCTTAGAGTATTGCCCTGATGGTGTAAAATTCTTTCACGCACAAGGAACTCTTCTATTTCTTCTATGTCAAGCAAATCTTCCTTGATTGGTTCCATTGGAGGCTCTCCAATATAGGGATGTAGCAAACTCATATGGAAAGCATTATGAATGTTCCAATGAATTGGTAGATCCAAACAAAAAGTCACATCACTTATCTTATGCGTGATCTTAAAAGGGCCATAATAGCGATTAGAAAGTTTAACCACTTTACCCTTTTGACCTTTTTGCTTCTTCAAGCGAGCCTTCTCAAGCTTAAGAAGAATATACTATCCCAACTTGAGATCTAACTTACGACGATGCTTATCAGCTTTGTGTTTATACTTCTCTTGTGTCCTTTGGATAGCAGCTTTTACTTGAGTGAAAGCTATATAATGTCTCTAACAAACTCATATGCTACAAAGATCTTATCCTTTGTAAGAAGAATGGGTGGTAAATGAGGCTTACCATAGATGATCTGAAAGGGTGCATTACTAGTACTAGAGTGCACCGTGTTATTGTATGCAAACTCTACTAGAGGCAAATACTTGATGGGACTTAAAATGGGCCGGCACTGGCTATAGCACCAGCCGGACCTCATGCTCATGACACACAAACACCCTCACGGCCTCGCAGACCAAGAGCGTCAATCTAATGCTAAAGGACACACTGCCCTAAAGCTGAATCTATTGCATTGATAGTTTATAGTCCAACATTTCTCTAAAACTCCTCAAAGGGAGAACCCAAAGTACATAGGCATAACGCCTCGTCACACACACATAGGAGGCACTCCACTGACTAATAGTCGGAGCCCCACTACAGTTCTCCTACATCGCAGGGATTGGCCCTTTGATGCGCTGCAAAACATATAACACAAACGAGCACAACCTCCTCTCAAGGTACCAATATTTTACGTTCCAGGATGTACCATTCTTCACTACACTTTCCCCTTAGGACCCAACGACTAACCTACAGCTTAGGACATCCTCTCACGCTCATCATTGGTCACAACCTAAGGAAGACAGGTGCCATGCATCCAGGAGGTTTTTCTGATACCTTTTAATTATTATACTTAATGCAAATCGTGTATGGCTATGTGCTCAGACAAAAGAAAGATCAGCATTGTGCATGGTGCATAAAGCATCCTTTTCCATGAATTTTACTAATGCGTGCTGCGTTGAAAGGAGGCATCGAGCCATATGCTCATGCTACCATCCTCTTTATTTAAACCATTTCCTATATGCCAAGTGCAATGCATAGATCAGATATTTTCTTTATCTTTCAGTGTTTCAGCCGCTCTTCATCCAACTCTTAGTATTTTGCATTATTGATAGGGTTAGATAGGGTTTCTATGCATTTCTTCCTTTTAAAAGAACCCGATGAATACACACAAAATATAGAAACGGGAACAAACCGAGGCCAACCTCGTGCTTTGCCATCATTATACATTGCACAAACATAGATATAAATTTTCCTAATTTTTCTCATCCCATTTTCTATTTTTCCCTAAATTTAAACCCATTTTTCTCAATTTTTGATATTTTTCTCTATTTTTCTTTAATAAATAATGATTGAAAATGAAAGTTGATTGTGGGTTGTGGCCCTTAGGTTCATTGACAGCAAAAACTTAGATTTAGTTGGTGTGACATATCATATTTCTCGTTTATGTAGCAAAAATCCCAATTTTATCCTTAAAACGCGTGTTTTTCATGCATTTTGACACTAATTCTGGCCATGTAGCCTTATATTTTCAGATTTTCAGATTGCAAACAATTGAAAATTATGGCAAATAATATTATAATGAACTTTCATCCCATATGAACAAGATTTCATAAAGTAAATAGTATAAAAGGATCATTTTTCTTTATAAAAATAGCATTACCGCTTATTTTCAAGTCTCGGTTTCTTGATCTTGATTACGGGACTGATTTCTAGTATGCATTTAATGCTCAGCATCTTCAAGAACAACACTCTTCATGTCTTCATTCATCCGGAAGCAATCCGGTCTCACCCGACAAGCTTTCCTCCACCATTCTTCATTGTCTTCTTCCACACAAGAATAACACCTTAAGGGAGAGAGAGGGAGGAGAGAGAAAGACTAGATTTCCATCTCTTCATTCAGGCCACCATTGGGCGAGCGAAGACAGGTGATAAGATCGGCCCATAGAGAGAAGTTGCCCCCTATTGTCCATTCCATAGCTTCTTCACAACTAGAAAATCATGATGTGGAGAGAGGAGGTGCAAAAATCGGCCGTTCTTCATCATGCCATGCCTCCACATTCTCTCTCCACGTTTTTTCATCAAAAGGTGCATAAAATTTTATTGGGGGGGTCCAAACTCAAAAGGCATGCCCAATTTTGGCCTCCCAAGTGTCCACCTTTTTATATCTTGACCATTTGTTGGCCATTTCCCTTCCCCGTCCGGGCTCCAAATTGAGCTCTTAAAAATCCTAGGCGTCCAGCTTGACATCTCGCATTGGCTGGCAACTCCTGACAACCCACACGGCAGTTTGAAAAATTATAAAAAATCAACAAGTGTCACTCGGGCGCCTTTTAAGAGTCGTATTTCACTTGGTGCTTAAAATCATCCTAGCTAGAGCCGCCGCCTTCGACGTTGAATATTTTTTCCTTGATATTCATAATTTTTGGCTATTTTTAAGCACTTCTCGGCATCAAAACTCTGCTCATTGGCAACCACGGGATAGGGAGACTCAGCCCGTCGAATCCCACAACAGATTTGCACAAAACAACCAAAGGAAGCATCAAGCTGATACAAAATAGATACATATTAAAACACATCACAATGCTCACCCTACCCCCTGACAAAACCAAGACATAACATCCACAAGGAGTAGGCCTAGCATAATCTGATAAAAGGTCCCAAACTAGTCACTAACCAACTGCTCCAACACGGTCAAACTAAAAAGAACTATCAAAGAAGTTGCCCTTAGTGGTGGTCTAAACTACCTACCTAACCAAGGACAACATAACCAGGAGCTCCTACTAGGCGATGACTCCTATAGCCTGATCAAGAAATATTTTCTTTCAGCACATTTCTTCTTTAGGTTTTTATTTTCCATACTCGGGTATGTAAAAAGGAGGGAGCTGAGCGTAGTGACCCAAGGAGAATAGGGCATCGGCCTCAGGTCGTGTATCGGTACCCAAGAACCTACCAAGCCCTCGCAAGGTGACACTTAATCCTTTTCTAACGCTCACTTTTATTTTTGCTCCAACCTTCCTTAATTTCTTCTTTTCTAGCAAGAAGCCACCCCTAGAAAAACAAGGCATCGGCCCCGGGTCTGACTCGGCCCCAGGAACCTACCAGGCCTTCACTAGGCGATGATCAATTGCTTATAAATTTTCCTTTATTTTCTATTTTTTGATAGGGGTTAGAACCCCTTTTTACACACCTTTGTATATATTTAGGGGTTTTTAACATATTCAGGGTTTCTCTTCCCTTATCATCATTATTTTTCTTCTGGCTTCTTCTCTAACTGCCTCACAACTAACAAGAACTCCTAGAATGACTGCCAAGCAGGCTAGCAGAACAGGGTCACTGGAACTACTTTCTAAAACAGGTCTTTCGATGTCTAACAATGTCTTTACAGGAGGCAATGACTACTTAAACCTCCCTCAGACATACATAACCTAAACCGAGAACTTCATGCCTTGGACGCCAGTCCCCAACAAGAAAAGAAAATCCCCTATAAGTATACAGACACATACAACATAAAAACACGTTACTCGTAAAGGAGAGATATCACCTGGATAGGGCCACGAGAAGCTTCCACGCAACAAAAGGCTCCTTCCAAGATCTTCTTCCGAACCTGTCTAGCATAGAACTAAAACAAGAAACCATTAACCGCACCTGTACTAAACAGACAATTGGCCCTCTTGGCCTAACGAAATAAAGCATTTCCTCTATAGAAACTGAGCGGCCCTCTTGGGCTAACGAATTTTGGACATAATAGCCAAAGCAGCTAGCCTTCCTAGCTTAAAACTAAATAGGTCATTTTAGTCCACGTAATACTGATGTCCTTGGCATATACATGACACCCTATCAGACTACCCAGGGTGCCAACGATAGCACATCATAGGTCGACTAGCCCCATGCTACTCATGCAAGTTGGCTAAAAGCTTGATCTTGTACTTTTTTATCTTAGGTTTTTTTTTTTTTAATAGAGCTACAAGTCCAAGCCTTTCCACAAATAACTCATCAATAATGGCGGTCCCTTCTTGGGCACTATGAGCTGAATGAACGGCCTCAGTGGGCTCGCATGTCCTACATTTATTGTAATCCGAATGAACTGATCGTTCAAGTGGCTGAGTGGCTCCTTTGGGAGAAAGAATCATAGCTTTGTACTCATTCGAACCTCCCCTATTTGGTTTCACATAAATCAGTGCTGCGACCCAAACTAGGTAGAGCTTCAAGCCTAGGCACATCACATGGGTGTATTCCAAGACAGTGTATATTGTCAGATGTATATCCTCTTGGGGGTTTGACAAAATATATCCAGATGGGATCCTTGGCCTTGCATCTGACACTCCTACCACACTTTTGGAGATTTTGGGTCTCCAAACCCATCTCACATTTCCCTTAATATTATTGCATTCCCTCAATTTGCTGCACTGGTCTAACGAACTCAATGCAAACTTATCCCTATGGCCAAATGGCCTCACATCCTTATGACCTTTGTGAAGCACAGGTGGACTTTTAGCATTTTGCATCCTCTTTACAAAATATGTCTTTACTTGTTTACGTCTATACTGCAAATTTTTTTCCATAAGAACCATGCTTTCACCGGAGGGAACAACATTCACCCGGAAGCATGATTCCAACACCAAAGGTCTCGCAAGAGCCTTACTAGCAACAAAATTAGAACCACACACAGAATGCTTATCAACACTCATAGGCCCATTGGTACGATCCATATTGCCATCACAACTATCTTTCGTGGAAGTGTTGCAAGCCCTAATGGGACTTACATGGCTTGGAACCTTTTCACTGATAGGCATGCCATTACTACTCATAGGATGGCCATTTTCTGCTTTGAGATTTTGGCCACCAAGGTTTCCCTCAGGCTACCTTGGTATCAACAAGTGAGCTGTCTTCTTGCAGAAATGATCGGAAGCTAGGATGCACTTGTACTGAGCGGGAAAAACTCCAAAAGTTTTCCCAACATCTCTGAATATGACCCTCATAATCAATGGCATGCATTTTTTCTTCCTTTAACGACTTAGGATTCTGCAGTCCCACTTGGATTTGCGTATTAATCTCTAAACCATTCAGAAAGAGCTCACATAGCACATCATCTAGTAATGCACTGGCTCTTCTTGGCCAAAGCCTAAGAGTACTATCAAAGGCTCTAGTATACTCTTTAACAAAAAGATAAGACTCCTGTCTAAACTCCATAAGGTGCCATAAGACCTGAATCATAGGGAGCTTCTTTTCATACTCATCTAGAAATCTATCACAAGTCTCCTCAAATGATTTGATCGACCCTCTTGGGAGGCTCCAGTACCATTTCCTTGCCTGTCCCTTTAGGGTACTTGAGAATACGAGCATCTGGTGTATATCGTTAAACCCACTTGCCAAGCAAGTTAGGTCATATTCTCTCAAATGCACCATCGGATCCTCATTTGGCAACCCATAAAACACTGGGAGATCCCTATAAAGAGGAGGGCATTTAGTCCTCTCCTTTGGGATCAAGACTGGGTCATCAAAATCTTTGTATTCCTCTTGACCTAATACCAGTGTGTTAGGGTCTTTAATCTCTTCCATTTCCACCTTTATTGGTGTGGAAGAGTCACTAATTCCACGAACTTCCCTTTCCGCCAACTCACAAAGTGGTTTAGGGAGTCCAACACTATGCAATAGGGAATCTATCCCATCATCTGCTACTAGTGGTGTTCTAGTAAGCCTATTCTCATTTGCCACCACTTTGCTAGAACTTAGGATAGGTCCTAATGAAATCTTCCTTACTAACAATGGTTTTCCACACACATGGACATCATCCAATGCTTTATCGATCTTGGCAATCACACTACGGTACCCAACTACGTCGGGCACTAGCATCAGATGTATCTTTAGATCATAATCATCATGTCCTCCTATGTGCATATTAACCATCGTTGTCATAGTCTTTTCTATGATATTATCATCATGAATGATCATAGATGACTGTGTCATCGTAGCACTACTTTCACTTTTCCTTTTCTCTAATCTCCATGGGCTGTTAATCTTAGAGGTAGCTCCATGGGTATTTTCCCATAGTGACCCAAACTTAAGCATGGTATCACTTTCAGGGCAAAGGGTAAAATAGTCAATCACCTGATGTGTCAAAGATCCCACTAGACTGTTCAAGATAGACAAAATATCATTTGGAAGTTGGGGATTTCTTGGATTGACCGTCATACTGATGACCAAGGTTTTTATCAGACTAACTTGATATCCACCACTTCAAGGCGGCTATCGACCAATAGAATAAAGCTAATAGGTCCCTTATAAGATCAAGATTCGGAGATCGCCACTTATTGGCAGCTCCTGGCAGACGCACCACTGATGGGACCTAAAATGGGCCGGCACTGGCTATAGCACTAGCCGGACCTCATGCTCATGGCACACAAACACCCTCACGGCCTCGCGGACCAGGAGCGTCAATCTAACGCTAAAGGACACACTGCCCTAAAGCTGAATCTATTGCGTTGATAGTTTATAGTCCAACATTTCTCTAAAACTCCTCAAAGGGAGAACCCAAAGTACATAGGGATAACGCCTCGTCACACACACATAGGAGGCACTCCACCGACTAATAGTCGGAGCCCCACTGCAGCTCTCCTACATCGCAGGGATTGGCCCTTTGATGCACTGCAAAACATATAACAAAAACGAGCACAACCTCCTCTCAAGGTACTAATATTTTACGTTCCAAGATGTACCATTCCTCACTACACTTTTCCCTTAGGACCCAACGACTAACCTATAGCTTAGGACATCCTCTCACGCTCATCGTTGGTCACAACCTAAGGAAGACATGTGCCATGCCTCCAAGAGGTTTTTCTGATACCTTTTAATTATTATGCTTAATTCAAATCGTGTATGGCTATGTGCTTGGATAAAAGAAACATCAATATCGTGCATGGTGCATAAAGCATTCTTTTCCATGAATTTTACTAATGCGTGCTGCGTTGAGAGGAGGCACCAAGCCATATGCTCATGCTACCATCCTCTTTATTTAAACCGTTTCCTATATGCCAAGTGCAATGCATAGATCAGATCTTTTCTTTATCTTTCAGTGTTTCAGTCCCTCTTCATCCAACTCTTAGTATTTTGCATTATTGATAGGGTTAGATAGGGTTTCTATGCATTTCTCCCTTTTAAAAGAACCCGATGAATACGCACAAAATATAGAAACGGGGACAAACCGAGGCCAACCTCGTGCTTTGCCATCGTTATACATTGCACAAACATAGATATAATTTTTCCTAATTTTCCTCAGCCCATTTTCTATTTTTCCCTTATTTTAAACCTATTTTCCCTATTTTTTGATATTTTTCTCTATTTTTATTTAATAAATAATGACTGAAAATGAAATTTGATTGTGGGTTGTGGCCCTTAGGTTCATTGATAGCAAAAACTCAGATTTAGTTGGTGTGACATATCATATTTCTCATTTATGTAGCAAAAATCCCAAATTTACCCTTAAAACGCGTGTTTTTCATGCATTTTGATACTAATTCCGGCATGTAGCCTTATATTTTCTGATTTTCAGATTGCAAACAGTTGAAACTTATGGCAAACAATATTATAATGAACTTTCATCCCATATGAACAAGATTTCATAAAGTAAATAGCATAAAAAGATCATTTTTTCTTTATAAAAATAGCATTACCGCTTATTTTCAGGTCTCGGTTTCTTGATCTTGATTACGGGATTGATTTTTAGTATGCATTTAATGCTCAGCATCTTCAAGAACATCACTCTTCATGTCTTCATTCATTTGGAAGCAATCTGGTCTCATCCGGACAAGCTTTCCTCCACCATTCTTCATTGTCTTCTTCCACACAAGAACAACCCCTTAAGGGAGAGAGAGGAGGAGAGAGAAAGACTAGATTTCCATGTCTTCATTCAGGCCACCATTGGGCGAGTGAAGACAGGCGATAAGATCGGCCCATAGAGAGAAGTTGCCCCCTATTGTCCATTCCATAGCTTCTTCACAGCCAGAAAATCATGATGTGGAGAGAGGAGGCGCAAAAATCGGCCGTTCTTCGTCATGCCATGCCTCCACATTCTCTCTCCACATTTTTTCATCAAAAGGTGCATAAATTTTTTTTTGGGGGGGGGGGGGGGGGGGGGGGGTCCAAACTCAAAAGGCATGCCCAATTTTGGCCTCCCAAGTGTCCACCTTTTCATATCTTGACCATTTGTTGGCCATTTCTCCATCCGGTCTCCAAATCGAGCTTTGAAAAATCCTGGGCATCCGGCTCGACATCCCACATTGGCTGGCAACTCTTGACAACCTGCACGGTAGTCTGAAAAATTATCAAAAATCAACAAGTGTTGCTCGGGCGCCTTTTAAGAGTCGTATTTCACTTGGTGCTTAAAATCGTCCTAGCTAGAGCTGCCGCCTTCAACGTTGAATATTTTTCCCTTGATATTCGTAATTTTTGGCTATTTTTAAGCACTTCTTGACATGAAAACTCCTTTCTCAATACTTTTCCCATTCTATTTGATTATTAAAGACATAGGATTTCAAAAGGTCAAGAACAGTAGAATTAGCACTTTCACTCAGCCCATCCATTTGAGAATGATAAAAGGATGAAAACTTTAATCGAGTCCTAAGGTTCTCGAAGAGAGCTTGCCAAAAGAGGTTGGTCATGCGGGGATCTCAATCACGTATAATGGACTTAGGCATGCCATGATGCTTGAAAATATGAGAAATGAATAGCTTAGCCATATGATTGGCTTTGATTGTCTTTCACACAGGTATAAAGTATTAATGATAGTCTAGATTGCATCGTTGCTTGCTTGTGTGTGAGAAAGCTCCATGATAAAGTTCATGGCTATACTTTCCCAAGGCTCATTGGGAATTGGTAATGGATTCAGTAGACCAGGTGGTTTATGCATGTCATACTTTACTTTTTGGCATATCTTGCACTCGTAGACATATCTTTCAATGTCAACTCTAAGAGTGGGACAAAAGAAATGTCTTTCCAATGCTTGACTAGTGGGTAGAATACCCCTATGTCCAACCTATGGAGATGAATGTGCTTCATCCATTACCTTGTGTTGCAATGGTAATGCTACAAAAATTTCTTGATGATGATACAAATAACCATCTCGAATCGAATAAAGTGTAATCCACTTACTTGAGTTAAGCTGATCCCATATGGTTGAGAAGTTAGAATCAGTTGCATACATTTTGGGTAAATCCATGAACTTGTTATGGTAAATAGTTGTGATTGCATTCATTCGAGGGAGTAGAATTGGTTGTAAGTCTTTCAAATGTTGAACTTGATCCAATTGGTGTTCCCAATTGATCTAGTGGAATTTTTAGCCTTTCAGTAGTGCACAAAATTATTTGTGGACCTTGGATCAAAGAGTATCGAAACTCGTTGATTGTTGAGTGTTCCCCAACCCTTTAAGAGTTGTCTCTTCTTCTCATTTGAATGAGTGTTAGCTTGCACATCCGGAATAGAACTTGAGGATGCCAGAGGAGGATCTTTAACCACATTTTCTTCCTTCCTTTTGTGAGGACAATCAGGCTTCATATGCCCTAACTCATCACAAAGAAAGCACATTCCTTCCTCTTTGTACTTTTATATCTCAGAGGGTGAGAGATACTTGCGCTTCTTCTTGTTACCCTCCGGGTTTGAATATTGGTTATGGATAGAGATAGATCTTCTTAGATTAGTCATGTCTCTTGGTTGATCATAGGGCTACTCTTGTGTAGCTCTATAAGAACTCATCTCCAACTTTTGAGGTGTAACAGGTGTATGTAAACATTCAGCTATGATGGCAGACTCCATCATGCGAGATAAGGTTTCACATGGATACACCTTCATGGTTATGTGTAAATGAGGGAGTAGACCAGCTTCAAACTTTATTTTCTTCTCTTCATCATTGCTGATCTCCATGAAAGAAGTAACATTGAGAAGAGTAGACCAAAAATTGTCCAAATAACTAGTGACCTTCTCATGCTCTTTCTAGCCTAGCCAATCCCATTCCTTCTTGACATCATTCTCAAAATCAAGAGGCAAGAACTGAGCATAAAACATCTTCTTGAACTTTTCCCAAGCCGTAGGTTTCCTTCCCTCCAAAATGAGAGTCAACCACCAATTGCTAGTGTTGTTTTTCAAGTGCATGCCCACATGCATGAGCTTGGACTTTTCTGAGAAATTACCATCTACCGGAGTAAGAGTCAAACTTTATGTCCTTATCCCCAGACTTGAAAGTCTTAGTCTTCTTAAGCTTACTCCTCTTATTGTCCCTCTTTATCCGTTTGTGGATTGCACAAAACTTAGAACCAAGAGAGTAGGAACTAGAAGATGAGGAGGAGGAGGAACTTGAGTAATCAAGGGAGTAGTTGGTTGCTAAGGGAGATGACTTCCTCCTCATTTGCCTCACTCGAGGTGAGGTCTTTTTACTCTTCTTGACCCAAGAGTCTTTCTTCCTTCTAGAAATCTTCTCAACAATTGGATACTTTGCACCTTCACCATCAATTGGCGGGATGGTGTTTCCTCCAGTATCACCATCTTTTGGAGGATTCGATCCTTCATAAGTAGCTTCTTCCCTTTACCTTAAGCTATCAATCAATTGACGTACTTCAGGAATCTCCAACAGGCTACAATACTCTGTCAATTGAGCCTGTAATTTCTCACTTGTAGGCACTTCATCAATTGCCATCTTTACCTTCTTCTTGCAAGGATCACCTTTACTTTGAGAAAAGCAAAGAGATCTGTTCTGATGCCACTGTTATAAGATTTGAGATACACGCTCGACCTTCTTATATACTTAAAAGATATATGATGAATATTATGCTAGCATAGAGAGAACAGATGAGAGAGAGAGAGAGAGAGAGAGAGAGAGAGAGAGAGAGAGAGAGAGAGAGAGAGAGAGAGAGAGAGAGAGAGAGAGAGAGAGAGAGAGAGAGAGATTGATAACACACTAGGGACTGGAAGATGGGCTAGTCCCCCCCCCTTTCTTGTGGAGTTATATTATTGACAAGGAGAAAGCTCCTCCATTACACATAAATGAGTTCTTAACTCATAGATCTTGGGAACAAGATCACGGTTCCTTGAACAGTATACAACCGGATAACACTTGCGTAACTTGGAAGTTGGCACCTTTTGATCCTCCTTGAGTCTCTCCTTCGCTCCTACACAATATGTGTAATGATCTCCTCTTGGAGCTTGATTTCAATAGAGCTTCTGCAGCACTTGCACAACTCGAGGGTTGGCAAGCTTAAACTTATATAGATCTTTGCACGGTTTACAATTGGCGAGCTTTTGTAGCACTTGCTCCTTCTCTTCTCCTCTTAGATGCATGCAAAGTGATTCTTCCTTTACCTCTCCCACACCCAAGGAGAGCCTCCTCTTTTATAGGCTTCAAGAGCTTCTCTTCTTGGAGAGAGACTTGAGTGCCAAGATTGGAAAGGTTGATCTTCATGCAACATGTGGCTGTTCCAAGACCTACTATGCAACACCAATTTCGAAATATCTCTCTGCACGTTGCTCAGATGGAAAAACGTGCAACACGAAAGTTGTAGATCTCATAGTTTCTAATAACCATTGCAAGTTTTTTTTAGAGATCGTCTTTCTATTGTGAGATATTTTAAGAATGGATTCACAATGTCTATTTTAAGAAAAGTAGTTTTTCAAACTCTACTCTTAACTTATGGTCCATGCAACCACCTTGAGCCATAGATAAGGAGAGTTCATTAGATTGCCTTGGGCTTTAACCTTAAGATTGAGTTCCACACAAAATCTTGTGTCATCTTAGAGGATCACGTCTCTCGTCTTTCTTAATGAGAGAATCACCTCTCTTATCTTTCTTAGTGAAAGAATTACCTCTCCTTATTTCATTAAGAGAGAAAAGACTTTAAACCTTGACTTGTAAGGGAGAGGATAACACTAAATGGATGCAATGCTCATTATACACAAGTAAATGTTTCCAGACGTCCTCTGATGCACACATAAATACATATACACAATGCTAATGCATTTCCTCTTCTTAGAACTCAATCCATCTTCATTTATGTGTAACTCCTTGGTTCTTGTGTACACTCTTACACTTTGCAAACACAAGCCCCTTCATAACTTGTATTGCATGTACCAGATATCCCCATCGCAATACTTTAATCACCCCAATTAAGTGATGCACTAGGAATACTGGTCTCTAAATGGTCTCATGGCCATGCTAGATAATCATCAACACTTAAAGAAAAGCGAGTCATTGATTTATTGACATAAATTTACTAAATAGAGAATGTGTAAATAAGCAATCAATTAAAAAAATCTCCATGAGAGGGTTGATGTGTGCAAGCACATTGCTAGTCTCTACCTCCTTGAAGAGATCTCAAGGAGAGACTTGCTATGAGCTTGAGTACATTGCCAAGCTTTTCCTCCTCAAAGGAGAGACTTTGTATAAGCTTGAGCACATTGCCAAGATTTTCCTCCTCACAGTAACCTCAAAGAGAGGGTTTCTATCACCTTGATCATATGGTAAATATTTGCATCAAAGATATTTAGAAGCAAAGGTTAATATGAGCTTGAGAACATGGCCAAGTTCTACCTAGAAGAGATCTCTCTATTATGAAGATTTCAAAGTATAACCTATTGTGACAAAGCTAAGCACATGGCTAAACAATGCCTCAAAAATATCTCATAAACAAAGGGATGATATACACTTGAGCACATGCCCAAGCTATGCCCAAAGAGATCTCAAAGAGAGTTAATGCAAACTTGAGCACACAACCAAGCTATGCATCAAGAAGATCTTAAAAAGAGAGGGTGGATAGAGGCTTGGGTATATGGGCATGCTCTACCTCAAAGAGATCTTGAAGGAAGGTTTTGGATATAATCTTGAGCATATGGCCAAGACAATCCCCATAGAGATGTCAAGGAGAGAGATAATGTAGGCTTGGGCACATGTGTCGCAATCCCTCTCTCCTCAAAGAGAACTCAAATAGAGGTTTACTATATGCTCGAGCATATAGCCAAGGTATGCCTTGATAAGAACTTAAAGTGAAGATTGATATAAGCTAGAGCACATATCCAAGATCAAGCTAAAAGAGATCTCAAAGAGAAGGTTGAGGTAAGCTTGACACACGGCCAATCTCTACCTCAAAAATAGCTCAATGAGAGATTGATGTAAGCTTAAGCATATTGCTAGCTTCTATCCTGTTGAAGAGATTGCGAGGAGAGACTTGATATAAGCTTGAGTAGATTGCTAAGATTTACCTCCTCACACTAAACTCAAAGGGAGGGTTGCTATTAGCTTAAGAATATGGTAAAGCTCTATCTCAAAGAGATTTAGAAGCGAAGGTTGATACAACCTTAAACCCAATCTCTACCTAGAAGAGATCTCAAAGATAGGGTTGATATAAGCCAACCTCTAGTTTCTTGAAGACATCTAAAGAAGAAAGTGAATATATATATGAGCAAATGGCCAAGCTATGGATAAAAAAGATCTTAGAGATGAGTTTGATGTAAGCTTGGATTCATAGCCAAGCTCTACCTCAAAAAAATCTCAATTAGATAGTTGTAATCATATTGCTAAACTCTACCTCTTTGAAATGATCCCAAGGAGAGACTTGATATAATCTTGAGCACATGACCAAGCTCTACCTCCTCAAAGTAATCCCAATGAGAGGGTTACTCTTGGTTTGAGCACATGGCCAAGTTCTATCTCAAAGGGATTTTAAATTGAATATTGATATAAGCTTGATTACATGGTCAAGCTCTACCTAGAAGAGATCTCAAAGATAGGGTTGATACAAGCTTGAGTACTTAGCCAAGCTCTACTATTTCAAAGATATATCAAGCAGAGGGCTAATATAAGCTCAAGCACATGGACAATCTTTGGCTAAAAAATATCTCAAAGAGAAGATTAATACAAGTTTGGATACATGGTAAAGCTCAATGTTTAAAAAGATCTTAATGAGAGAGTCAATATAAGCTCAGGAACATTTCTAAGCTTTACATCCTTGAAGATATCCCAAGAAGAGAGTTGATAGAAGCTGCCAAGATCTACCTCCTCAAAATAAACTCAAAGAGAGTGTTACTATCAGCTTGAGCACATGGCCAAACTCTACCTAGGATAGATCTCAAAGATAGGGTTGATAGCACATGGTTAGGCTCTAGTATCTTGCAAATATCTCAAGGAAAGAGTTGATACAAGCTTAAGAAAATGCCCAAGATCTAGCTAAAAGAGATCACAAAGAGAAGGTTGATACAAGCTTGGTTATCTGCTATCTCATAAAGATCTTGATGGAGGGCTGACATCAGCTCAAGCACATTGCTAAGATCCATCTCCTTGAAGAGATGGCACTAAGAGACTTCACATAGGCTTGATAACATGGCCGAGCTATACCTCCTTAAAGTAAACTCAAAAAGAGTGTTGCTCTCGATTTTTGAGCACATGGCCAATATCTACTTGCAAGAGATGTCAAAGATAGAGTTGATACAAGCTTGAGCACATAGTCAAGGTCTACTACCTCAAAGAATCTCAATGAGAGAGTTGATAATATGTGCTCTAGGATTTAATGTAGAGGGCATAGGTCTTGGGTTTTTCCATCATAGGATTAGAGGATATAGAATTTTCGGTTTGGGGCTTAAGGTTTAAAGTTTAAGGTTTAGGGTTTTTAGGGTTTTGAGAGTCTTTGAGTCCTTGTGGATTTAGGATCCAAGGAAATATACTGGATTGATTTAGACTTCAAGGTTTATGTTTTGAAATATAAGACTCAAATTAAGGGTGAAGGCCTAATGTTTTTTGTTTAGGGGGTAGGATTTAGGTTTTAAGATTTGGGCCCTAGGGTATATGGTTTAGGGTTTAGAATAGAGGTTTTAGGGTTATGTGTTTATTATCAAGGATTTAAAAAGATGTAGAATTTTGGTATTAGGAATTAGGGTTAAACTTATATGGTTCAAGGTTGGGGTTTTTAGGAATTCTAGGGGTTTTAGGAATGTGTTGGGACCTAAAATGAGCTTGATACTAGCTCTAAGGCACTAACTAGGCCTCAATACTCACCTAAAACCACCCCACATGAACTCATGGCCAGGAGCATCTAAGACTTTGTGTTTGTAGCTTTTTTTTAGTCTAACAAATATCTCTCTATCCACTCCTCAAAAGGAGTTTCTAAACATGTTGATGTTATACACCGGGTAGCATACACATAGGGAGCACCCCTTAGTTGATCACCACGGCTCCACTACACCTCTTCTACACCTTGAGGATTGGCCCCAAGATGCACCGTGAACATAAAACACAATCGAAAAAAAGTCCACTCTTTCAATAAAATGATCCAAGAGATGATAGATAAACCTCACCAAATAACTCCCAAGGAATCGAATATCTAGCTCTGCAACTTGGGATACCTCACACTCTCAACATGGGTCATCACTCATATAAACAGGTACTATGCATCCATAATATGGTACCATGTGGTGCATCAATGCAAGTATGAATATGACCATCATTCTCAAACAAATGTTCATTGAAAATCAGCAATGTGACAATGCAAAGACATTTCTTTTCATGATTTTCTTTTCCTACATGAGTGCTTTATTGCTTAGGGCTAGCACTGAGCTTCCTCGTGCTACTAGTCCCTTTTAATTTTTAACAACCGCGAACTCTATGTGATACAAACCATGAAACATCAACATTTAATATATTTCAACCACTCAAACAACCCCCCTACTCCCTACCATTTAAAATTTTGCATGCATTGATGGGTGTAGGCATAGTTTTCTATGTATTTTTAAAAACTGAAACCGATAAAAACTCACTCTAACAAAGAAATGGGGTTGAATTGAGGCTAAACCTCATGCTTCAACTCCTTCATACATTTGTAACAAATCAGAGAGAAAGATAGACAAAGACTAGGCTTAATGGCTCTATTCATGGCTTTGTTCATGCTCCCTCTTTACTCCATTATCTTCCACACAACTCATGTACAACACACCAAACATACAAAACTAAGGTAACCTAGATGTAACCATGATTGAGTCTATATGACTTAACCTTATTCAACTAAGGTAGACAATTGAACCAAGGTTCTTGAGCTTGACTCTTAACACTCCCCCTCAAGCTCAAGTGTGATACTTCACTCCAAGTAGCTCTTTGAAATGCACAAACTTATCTTTACCCAATGACTTGGTAAAGATATCTACAACTTGGTCTTCTGTCCTCACATGGACCAAAGCAATGTCACTTGCAATCACTTTTTCTCTGATAAAGTGAGTGTACCCCAATGTTCTTAGTCCTAGTATGATAGACAGGATTACTGGCTAGGAGTCCACTACTCATGTTGTCACAATAGAGTGTGACATGCTTGACTTCCAACATGCCCAAATCATCAAGAAACTTCATGAGTCATGCTGCCTCACATGTAGCTAGTGTAGCACCTCTATACTCTTCCTTAGTGTACTAGAGAGTGCAACTGTAGGTTGCTTCATACTGCTTCAGCTGACCATACTACTACTAAGGAAAAATGCATACCCACTAGTAGATCTCCTATCATAGGTACTTCCTGCCCAGTCAGCATCTGTATATCCTGTAAGATCCAAAGGCTTACCATGCTCATAGAATAGACCATAATCTAATGTAGTCTTCACATATCTCAAGATCATCGTTACTACATCCAAGTGAGGCTTCATAGGCTTTTTCTTGAATTGGCTAATAAGTCCAACTGAATAGCTAAGGTTTGGTCTAGTAATGGTAAGGTAAATCAAGCTACCCACCATTTTTCTATACATAGTGACATTCTCAATCTCATGTCCAATATTTGCAAGCAGCTTAACATTTTTCTCCAATGGAGTGCTCAAAGACTTGCAATCTAACATACCATACTTGGTTAACATGTCTTGTGCATACTACTTTTGCAACAACCAAGTACCATGAGGTGTAGAGACAACCTTAATCCCAAGGAAATACTTCACCTAAATCTTTGACCTGAAATTCAGCATGTAGCATTTCCTTGATCTCTCCAATTCCCGTGACATCATCACTTGTACTGATCAAGTCATCCACATAGATGGCTAATATTGCATAACCAACCCTTGCCTTATTTGTAAATAGGCTACGATTAGTCTTGCCCACAGTGAAACCAAGTTTCTGTAAACATGCACTTATCTTAACATCCCAAGCTCTAGGTGCTTGCTTCAACCCATACAATGCTTTCTTCAGTCTACACACACGTTGTCAGAGATTTTTTTGTTCATAATATAAATCATAGAATTCTTATGATCACAGAAGAACTTTATTAGGATTTATATGAGGAATTTTCATACATAACTCAGTCATTGTTACCCAACAACCAACTTAGATATCACTTAGTTTCATAAGTTCTTTTGTAACTGTCATACAATTTTCAGTTGTACCATGTATATTGATAAAAATTAAGTCTATGGGAACCCACAACTTGATCAGCTGGAAGTAATTGATAGTTTGCAAGCTAAGTCACATTGGTTCAAGAGGAAAATTTAGTTGAGAAGTGCTAAAAGTCCACTAGGTTCATGTGGGACCTGAAATAATGGACTAAAATGACTTGTAAGTGACCTAAATGGTCAAAATGATAAGTGGGAGCTGAGCAGGATGCAGCCCACATTTTTTGGCACAAAAAATGGGCATGCATACCTGTGGCAGATGGAGGATGAGCTGTGGGCTATGGTGCATGCTCCAAAGCATGCAAACTCAAGGTAAACTGGAGCTGAAGAAGGAGATACAAACAAGGAAGGTGAGAGATCTTCTTACCTGTCCATTTGGTATGACAAAAATGAATGGTATGACAGT